>NW_012115178.1:1745370-1819560 GCF_000951035.1 Colobus angolensis palliatus
TGTGTGTGTGTGTGTGTGTGTGTGTGTGTGTGTGTGTGTGTGTGTATGGTTACAAAGATGAGAAATCCAGTTAAACTAGTTCAGGAAAAAATGCTTATTGTAATAATATAATAAGCTCATTTTTGTAATAATATAATAAGCTCATCAAAATGGAATACAACTAAGTCATATACAACCTGGACGAGGACAGAAACCTCTTCATGAATTGAAGCAGCTACTTGACCATCTTTCTTGGCTTTTCTTATTTGTTTATCTTTCTCCAACTCTCTTTTCTTCCCTTTCTATATCCTTTCTCTATAATTCTCTCTCCTCTATATTCACCTACTACTTAAGTTAAATGCTATGCTTCCTGAATATATATTATCATTTCCCAAGGTTTGCAAACGTTTTGTCACTGATTTATGCCAAACCTCCTAAAGTATATACCCAATTCTAATACTGTTGTAGCAGGACGTATTTTTTCCAGGTCCCAGAAACCTTCATCTTTCTATTAAAAAAAAAATAGCCTTGTTTCCAGACCCTGACTCATATCAATCCTTTATGGTGAAAGGTAATGACTCCAGCCCACTCTGAGTTTATACTGTATACGCAAATAGAACAAGGAAATCTCATACATTCCTAAATTATAATACCAAGGCAAGAACATAGTATCTGGAACTGGAAATTCATAACCTTCAAGCTCAGTCTTCTACCCTACTTTTTAGACCACTAAAAGTTGAAATATTTTCATTATCAAAGGATTAAAACCATGCCAGGTCAAATAGGCACTGTTCTCCCAGCTCATCTCTGCTTACTTACCACCTAATGATTGCAGAATGCAAGTGGGATAACAAATTACTTATTCTAGATTAATAATAATAATAATAATAATAAATCTCCTTCTTTAAATGGATATATAATCAGCTTTCAGGATTTTTCAAATATTGATCAGATTCCCAAGCAAAGGGTCCTGCCTCATGGAGTGTTCAGAGACAAATAATTGTGGATATTTTCAGTCATCTCTCAAAGAGTCCCAATTCTAACCAAGGCTTTTCCATCCCAGGTAACACAGACACCAATCAAGGTAACACACACACACAAAAAGTGATCATGGCAGAGTGTTAATAAAGAAAAGATAATAAAATTGGAGAAGAACTCTCAGGAATCTTGTTTGAGATGAACCTCATGGAAGAAGGAGACCAATCTGAATCTACTCTCTCTCTTTGAATGCACACAGGCTCTCTCATCTCAAAGAATCTTTCTCTCTTTCTATCCTGACTGTTCTGCTTCCCTCTGAGCCTATGCATCAATTGCACTGGGGATGACAGTGTAAGGATGAATAGGACAATGTCCCTGTCCTATGAGCTTAGAGACCAGCAGAGAGATTCCTATCAGATATACAAGGACAACTCAGCAACAGTTGCAATGTTGCAGAAGATACAGTGTTCTGCAATAATGCAGAAGATCATGTTCTATAATGTTGCAGAAGACACAGGCGGGAGAGAAGACTAAAATGCAGGAATGTTCATCTCCATATGGGCAGAAGGCAATTTATGTTTTAATGGGTTTCAAGGGAGAGAGAATATTTACAGCAAGCCTTCAAAATAGCCAGGTACGGTATAAGGGAACCTAGAGAATTAGGCAAAATCCAGGCCATGGATGTCCCCATGTGACATCCTAGGAAAAGCTGAGGGGATTCCACAATCTCATTTGGATCGTGGTCATTCCAACAGCAATGTGAGAAATAATTTGTACCTAGGCATAAATAGAGATCATGAATCCTATGGACCTGAATAGCACTGTCCAGAGAGAGACAAGAAAGATGCAAATCCAGGAAACTGGGAGTCAAGGAGAAGATGAAGATAAAGAGGGGAAGGTAGGTTGTGCTTAGTACTGTTGGTGACTGACCACAAAACCGCGGGATTCTGGGTAAGCTTAGCAGGTTGATCTGCTCAGTCTCAATCTTCTGATGGCCCCCCCTCATGTCTGACAAGGGTAAGCGCTGTCCGTGTCTTCCCATTTTCAGACGGTGAGCATCTCCTCTATTTTCTGCATCATGTCCGAGTCTCAACAGTCAGAAAAAATTGTGCCTGTACCTCATTCTCAGTTCATCTGCCATTTCTGCACCTCTCTGATCATTTTTACACCCCCTCAAGTCCCCCGACCTGGCTCTCTTTTACACTGTCTACTCTATGAATGGCTTAGTCCTGAATTCTAGCTACAAAGTTTCTTTTTTTTTTTTTTTTTTTTGAGATGGAGTCTTGCTCTGTCACTCAGGCTTGAGTGCATTGGCCCGACCTCCGCTCACTGCCACCTCTGCCTCTCAGGTTCAAGTGATTCTCCTGCCTCAGTCTACTGAGTAGCTGGGACTACAGGAGCGTGCCACCAAGCCTGGCTAATTTTTTTTGTATTTTTAGTAGAGACGGCATTCCACCACGTTCACCAGGCTGGTCTCAATCTCCTGACCTCGTGAGTTTCTTATCTTCAGTTGCTTGATGCCCATAGTTTGCAATAACCATAAAGGAGCACTGTGTGGGGAACCTGTAACTTCAGAATTTAAGTATGGCTCTCCTGATATGTGACTGTGTCATATTGAGGAAACTTCATATGCCTTCAGTTTTCATATCTGTATAGCAAGAAGCTTTTATTAGATAATTTTAGGAGAAATTATAGACATAAAAATGTCAAGAATTACCATCCACCTGGAATAGGGACCTGAAAATGCTTATTGAGGAAACATGTGGAAAAGAGGAATTTTGGAAGCAAAAAGACGTGAATTTCAAGAGTGGTTCTATCACATTCTATATTTACTTCTTTGAACTTCTGTTTCTTCATTTTTAAGAAGAAGCTAACAGCTATATTGCTGAGGTATTTTTGCGAATATGTGAGGAAAAGCACTGAGTAGCTCCCATGTGGTATGCAGCAGACAGATAACCAATGGCATCTATTGCTATTATTACTTGGAGTTAAATTCAATAAAAAAGAACATTTAAGTAAATTCTGATGAGTGTATTTATGACTCTAACAGTGTGTTTTCTTAGCTCGGAGTCTGTCATTCAGTACTTAATATTTTTTATTAAGAAATAAACCGCTAAAACCATTTAACAATACCCTCACTGTCCTAATGACAGTAATATATGGTCTACAGTCATGCTTAACACACAACAAAAATCTACTTCAGCATTAAAAATCAGAAAAGGTGATAAAAACTCAATCTTAATTCTCCTATGTCCATTGGATATTAATTCATAAGAGTTGTGATTTAGGGTTTCTCAATAGCCACATATTTTTATAACATTGTAAGTGGTGATGTCATTTTCTGTAATTTTCAAAAATAAAGTGTTTGTTTTGTATTATTTATAATAGTTACCTGATTTGAAGTGAGACTAGAGAAAGAAAAATAAACTTGTGTGCACTATAATTTGTTTTGAACAAGAACGTAGGATATATTGAATGCTGTAATTTGACTTACTGCATATACAAATATCATTAGGAAACAATGAAAATTCACATACACCACTTTGTCATGTAACATTAAGGTAGCAACATGGTTAGCTGGGGAAATATAGTGCAAATTAAATGGCTTTTTCCAGTACTGCCTAACCCTTCTGGCAAGTTCTGCAGAGTAAGGGGGTCTCATTCTCTGAATCTAAACACACTGGCTCATGGACATAGGTCAAAGTTGTATCACAAGTAATCTGTTGCCAATGAGTACTTACATGGGTAAATGATGTACATTTTAAAGAAATTAGAACAGAAAAGTTTATTTCTACAGTGTCATTCTTGTTCCCAATTTGCATGTTTACTTGAGTGGAAGAGAAATGAGTAGAGTCTCAAAGGAGAAGAAAACAGCATTTATTGAAAACCTGTGTAATCATTTAAATTTATATAAACATGTGTGTGTGAAGTCTGAAAATTCTGGAATTTTGAAAGGATAATGGGATAATGCTTTTTTGTGTTAAGCCACTGAGACTTTGGGTTTTATATTTGTCGCCACGGCACAGTCTATCCTATCCTGACTAATACATCTGTGTATTTATGAGTTCACTTGAGGTAATTTATTATTATTTTTATATTACAGATGACAAAGCTGAGACTTGAAGAGATTTAATGACTTTTCTGGATAGAAAGCAGTCCAGATGGGATATAAATCCAGCTGTCATTTGAACCAAGATATTTTTTGAATTAAAACTATTTCTTATATATAATGTGGCTTATATGTGAATGAATCTACTATTTTTGCATAAAATATGCCCGGTATGTGAATAAAACTGATTCCTTTTGTCCCTTTTTATCCTTAAGTTTTTCAATGTATCCCCACTATGGCCATCCTCACTGCATAAGTAAAGCCTCCTTATTCTATAAGGAAAAGTCCTTCCTCCTCAATACAGAGTTAAACAAGATACTAAAATTTGTTTCCAATATGTAGCAGAGGACAATCTGTCTCTAAGAAGAATTCTCTCTCCCCATTCCAATTAAAGCCTGGGTGTAATTGGAAACAAATAAGGGGCAAAAGCCCATATATCTTGGCTACTCGATGATTCTGATGGGAGTTCGATCTTTACTGGACACATGAACCAAAGTAATTCTTGAGAGCCTAATATTGTTAGCACCTGTAATTTGGATTGGTTTTCTAGTAATAGCAAGTAAATGACAATATCTCTCCCTATATTTATCTTTTGTAGGCAAGGCTGTGTGTTTTCAAGAGTTGTGCATGGCTCCATACTACTGGTGTAAGTTTGTGGTTTTTTTGTTTTTTTTTGTTTTTTTGTTTTTTTTGAGATGGAGTTTCACTCTTTGTTGCCCAGACTGGAGCACAGTGGTGTGATCTCAGCTCACTGCAACCTCTGCCTCCCGGGTTCAAGTGATTCTCCTGCCTCAGTCTCCCAAGCAGCTGGGATTACAGGCACCTGCACCATGCCCAGCTAATTTGTGTATTTTTAGTAGAGATGGGGTTTCACCATGTTGGCCAGGCTGGTCTCGAACTCCTGACCTCAAGTGATCCACCTGCTTCAGCCTCCCAAAGTGCTGGGATTACAGGTGTGTGCCACTGCACCCCACCTACTGGTATAACTTTAAGGCAAGTCCTTTCAGTTGAATAACATGAGTAAATATATTTTATTTCAATCCTATTACCAAAGCTTAAATGAGTCCAAAGTGTATGCAGTTTTTATAATGAACAAAAAGTAAAAAAACGAAAATGAAGTTCAGCAGTTCATCTTAGTAAATTTTAATATCATCTGTATTGTGAGAAACAAAATTCAGCTTAAGAATGACCTGACTGGTTGGGTGCAGTGGCTCACGCCTGTAATCCTAGCACTGTGGGATGGATCACCGGAGGTCAGAAGTTTGAGACCAGCCTGGCCAGTATAGTGAAACCCCATTTCTACCAAAAATACAAAAAAATAGCTAGGTGTGATGGTGGGTGCCTGTAATCTCAGCTACTCAGGAGACTGAGGAAGGAGAATCTCTCGAACCCAGGAGGCAGAGGTTGCAGTGAGCCGAGATTGCACTATTGCACTCCAGCCTGGGCAACAAGAGCAAAACTCCACCTCAAAAAATAAAAAATAAAAAATAGAAGAATGACCTGACTATGAAACTCTTATTCAAAACCCACTTTTTTCACTTAAGATACAAGGAACTATTGACTTGAAATGGTGAAAACCTCTCTGTTTATGCTTTAGAAAGACCAATAAAACGAAGATGATGCTCTTTGAGTAGCTTTTAAGACAAATGCTTGAATATTTTGTAGATTTTCAATATAGAAAAGATCAGGTCATCAGACCAGTATGATGACTTATACCTGCAATCCCAGCAATTTGGGGAGGCAGAGGTGGGAGGATCACTTGAAGCCAGAAGTTAGAGATGAGCCTGGGTAACAAAACAAGACCTCAGTCTCTGCAAAACATAAAAAAAAATAATAAAATAAAATATCCGGGCATTCTGATGCATGCTTATCATCCCAACTACTCAGAAGGGTAATGCAGGAGGATTAGTTGAGCCCAGGAGGTCAAGGCTGTAGTAGCTTATGAGGGCACCACTGCACTTCAGCCTAGGTGACAGAGCGAGAAGCTCTCAAAAAAGAAAGAGAAAGGGAAAGAAATGGAAAGAAGGAAGGAAGGAAGGAAGGAAGGAAGGAAGGGAAAGAAAGAGAAAGAAAATATCAAATCTCCTGTGAAAAACAATAAGAAAATGGAACAGAAATACATAAAACATGCAGTAATTATTATCTTGCAAGTAGCCCAAATCTTTAAAAGTGCACCTGTCCACATTAGTTATCTGGCAGTGGCCACTGTACCACTAGAAATATTTCAATAATTCATTTCCCCTGCACATTTATTTCATATGGATTGAATTAGAAAACATGGAAACTACAGATTAACCTAAGCGTTCATGGATGCTTTAGTTTGAGTTTTGCAGAAAATTCTCTTATTTATTAACAACATGCTACATATATATGAAGCCATGTGGTTTTCTATTCAAAACCTGTAGTGAAAAAAAAACCTTAGTGAATTTCAAAAGGAGATTATACCTTTTTCTTATTGTTATTGACATGTATTCAGTGTCAAAATAATGACTACAGCAATATGTGGGAAAAATATTTAAGAAAGGTTCAGAAAAGGGTGTCAAGCAGACACATCAGACCATAAGAAAGCCATCAGATAGCCATTCATCTTGCACATCATCAACTTTTTGTCACTGTTGTTCAAGTTTATTCTAATATGGTTTTGTTGGTATTGTTGTTAATTAAATACTGTATATAAGAACATGGAGCCATTTTAACAGGAATATCTTCAGGCCACAATACAGATGGAGTCATGCAAATAACCAAAATGACCACCAGGTGGCAAAGTATACAAATCTACATCATTCAGATGGGCTCTTTCAGAAGAGAAAGTGTCTTGCAGCAAGCAGGTGGGGCTGGGGTGGGAGGGGGGAGCTTCTTTTATGATTGTCTGCTGGCTAGAGAATAGTAAAATTATACTAATTTCTCAAAAATTGGTAATTACCCCAAATTCCTAGTTCTTGAGGAATCATGTTACTCTTCTTATTTATTACAAATTTTTCTGTTTTAGAGCAAAATTGAATTTCTTAAATCCCAAATATATATTTTAAAATCCAAATTATTGGGTGTCTCTCACAGCATTTTAAATTCATTTGATATGTATACACGAGTCAATCGGAGAATGGGAGTTATTGCTCCTCAAATTCAGAACCATTATGTGATTATATGATTAGTGCTAGTTATCATAAAATTACAGCTATTTATATTTCAAAAATTTTTAGTTTGGAGCAGCTAGATTATAAGACTTCTTCTTAATATTGTTGTTTCCAAAACTCTGTGATCTTTTTTTTTCCCTATAATGTAGTTTGAGAGATCAATTAGTTTTCTTTTACTTTTTCTTTTTTTCGAGATGGAGTCTTACTCTGTCATCCAGGCTGGAGTGCAGTGGCATGATCTCAGCTCATTGCAACCTCCACTCCCACACCTCCCAGGTTCACGCCATTCTCCTACCTCAGCCTCCCAAGTAGCGGGGACTACAGGCGTGTGCCACCGTGCCAGCATTTTTTTTTTTTTTTTTTTAAATTTTTAGTAGAGACAGGGTTTCACCATGTTGGTCAGGCTGGTCTAGAACTCCTGACCTCAAATGATCCACCCGCTTTGGCCTCCCAAAGTGCTGGGATTACAGGCGTGAGCCACCATGCCTGGCCAGTTTTCAATCTAGTATATAATAATCTACATCCAAAGGCCTGAACTCCTGAGTCCTAGACAACAAAATCTAAAATATCCATCTGGATGTGCCATACATCATTTACATCATTTATAATTAATATATTTAAAACTGAACTCATTGTCTTTCTCCCAAAAGATGTCCTCCTTTCATCTGGTTTCTCTCCTGTTAACCCAAGGCTGAAACCTGGGACTGCTTAGTATCTATTCTTTTGTTTCTCTGCACCCTTCATCATCTGGATCCTGCTCACTTCTTTGGTCTCTACTTCTCCATTTCCTTTTCCTAAACTTAACCATGTTCTCCCACCCTTCTGTGGCTTGGCCCATGCTACTTTTTGTTATCTGGCTACTACTCTTGGGGTTGTAAATTGACATGCTTTCTGGAAACTTTTGGCATAATGTATTAAATACCTTAGAAAATTCATATTCCTGTATTTGTCAACTCCATTTCTAAAAATGAAGTCATGAAAAAGTTGATCTAACATTTTGTAAATATTATTTATAATAGAAAAAAACCCAGAAAACTTAAACCTCTAGGAATGTTTTGCAGTGGCCAGGCATAGTGGCTCATACCTGTAATCCTAGCACTTTGGGAGGCTGAGGCGGGCAGATCACTTGAGATCAGGAGCTTGAGATCAACCTGACCAACACGGAAACCCTGTCTCTACTGAAAATACAAAAAATTAACCAGGTGTGGCGGCACATGCCTGTAATCCCAGCTACTTGGGAGGATGAGGCAGGAGAATCACTTGAACCCAGGAGGCAGAGAGTGTAGTGAGCCGAGATCCCACCACAGCATTCCAGCCTGAGCAACAGAGCCAGGTGACACTGTCTCAAAACAAACAAACAAAAAATAATAGAAATAAAAGTAATTTTAAAAAAAAGAAAGAAAAGAAAGAAAGAAAAAAAAGGTTTTGCAGCTATGTAAACGGCATTTTCAAATAAATAATCTCATGGAAAATGTTTGTGATGTAATATTAAGTAAAAAGCAATGTTAGAATAAAACTGTTAAATGTGATCTGCTTTATCCCCTCTAACAAAGAAAACTCAGTCAACCTTCACACCTAGACCTAACCCAATAGCATAATTGCACTTGGCACGTGGTATTATAATTATCTTCATTTTTATTTAATCTGTTTCTCACACGATTCTTCCTAAACAGATAGTCTTTGAATCACTTTATCAGAATAATATGTTGTTGTTTTTATATATTCAAATTCTGAACTTATAGAATTTAGCCAGATCCATAAAATTATCAGAAATTTTGCTATGCCTTTTTCTAGCTTTATTAGGTGACCTTGGTGATTTCATTTATACCCACTTATGTAGCATAGCTATTTCACAGAATGTTAAGGTTGAATTAGTTATCCGTGTGAAGCAGCTAGCACACTGAGGAGCACATGATATCATTACTCTTGCTCCACTTTCACCCTGACTTCTCTATGTCTCACCCCACCATCCTACCCTTCCTCTCAGTCCCCCATACTTCACTGCACTATTTACTGCCCCTTGTTATCTCCATTGTGACTGTCCTTTATTCCCGGAGTGATGGGTCTAAGAGCACTGGCGGGGCCAAAGGAAAACGTTATACAACAAAAGCCGGGTAGAAACTAGGACACGAGATACACTGTGTCTCAGTAAGTGAATGTAACTGGAATGAAGAGAAGGTATTCTGCTAGTGGCCAAGGACGCTGGGGTAAAGCAGAAGTCCCACCTTGATTGCGTCTATCTCAAGACAACAGGAGAAGTAGCCCACGCCACGCTGGGAAGACTGACAAAATGCAGCCTCCTAGTCTCCGTCAGGGGGACTCCACAGAGACAGACCCCAGGAGGCTCCTAAAAAGCAAGTCTGACTTTTGAGGAGATAATGTGAGAAACCCTCTGAAATTTCTTAAACGGTTTGAAAGGAGCCTGAAGCCAAACCAACTCGTTTTCACTGTCACTTTCTCACTGTACGTTATTTTTTCTCTCTACCCAGTTTTCCCATCTATAAAATGGAGACGAAAATGATAGAGCTATTATGAGTATTACAACACTTAATGCATGTAGGGTGCTGACAGTGGCTGGCACATAGGAAGAGTTAAATAAAAGCATGCAAACATTATTGATGGGTGGAAGTCAGGACTGGGGTTCCCGTGATTTTGCCTGTGGCTATTAAACCATGGACACTCCATGTTGGTTATCGTTTGGATCATATCCATTGGTTAATTCCCCACGCTCATGTAGTCTCAGGAAAATGATGAGGCAAATTATTAAACCAAGTTAAAATCACTCACCTTTGGTCTAAATAGGACACTCCCTAGAGAACTGGTCCATAATTCAATAGAACAAATTTGTTACATTTCACTAACGGAATCATTAAAGCACAATGATCTCCTCAGAGAAAAGGTCTTGAAAAGATTAATCTTAAACTGAACCTTCTAGACAAAAGCAAGATTTAATGTTCCAGCTTTTGTTCTTGAAATAGAAACTATGATATACTTTTTCCAAATGAATATTAATGGTATAATTAAAAGCACATTATGATAGTCTACTGATTTATTCTGAGAGTGACTGAGAATTCTTTAGACCAAAACTTAACTTACGTATGTAGGCATTAAAGACTTCAAATTGTTTTTGTGACTTACGTTATGATATAAAAGGTAATCAATTTTAGCTTAATTAGCCAACACTTTGAAATTACTGATATTCTGATATACCTGTGATGTTGTAAGTCAAGATTTAAGAACTTAATGTTCTCTTATCCCCTCTTAATCTCATCAAAATGGGAACTTCTTCCGGTATAGGAAATAATATTAATGTATAGAAATTTGTGTTGAAATAAGCAATTCTCCAGACGAATTCAAGTGAGTTTTAATTACTTAACTATGGACTTTCCCATTTAATTTTAAAATATATGCATTATATTTTATAATTAAAACCAAGCTTATTTGTGATTATTTTATTCAAAGGGTTTCAACTCTAATTAATTTTACCTATGATGAAAGTTTTTGCGGCCGGACACAGTGATACATACCTGTAATCATAACACTTTGGGAGGCCAAAGCAGGCAGATTGCCTGAGCTCAGGAGTTCGAAACCAGCCTGGTTAACTTCGCAAAAGCCCATCAATACAAAATATACAAAAATTAGTAGGCTGTAATGGTGTGAACTTGTAGTTTCAGCTACTTGGGAGACTGAGGCAGGAGGATCACTTAAACCCAGGAGGTCAAGGCTGCAGTAAGCCAGGATCACGCCACTGCAATCCATCCTGAGTGACAGAGTGAGATCTTGTCTCAAAAATGAAAAGAAAAAGCATTTGCTAAAAAATATCTCTAAGGAAAAAAGAAAATCCCCTAAAGGGAAAAAAAGAGATTGCTTTCAAATTTATAGGGCACCGTTCTCATTTCACTATTGTAATTCACTTAATAGATTGTTAACTTTATTAAAATTATTATATATGCTGAAATATAACCAGGTTTTTAAAAATTATTTTCTACTTATCCTAATTCCACCAATTTAGTAAAACTTCACTAGAAAATTTCATCTTTCCAACTCAGTTTATTATCCATTTTCTGAGCTGTCGTGGTTTGATTTGTTTCTTGAAAAAGATGTATCCACAGGCTAACCACTTGAGTCTGTGAATGTAACCTTGTTTAACAAAATGGTCTTTGCAGAAGTAATTTAGTTAAAGGTCACAAGAGGAGGCCATTCTGGCAGGGTGGGACCTGTGTTTAATGGCACATGTCCTTATGAGAGACAAACAGAAGAGAGACAGATCAGAAGGTCATGTAAAGACTGAAACAGAGATTCTAGTTATTCTGCCCTAAGAATAACTAGAGCTCCTGGAGCCGCCAGAAGATGGAGGAAGAAAGGAAGAATTCTATACTGCCGCTGTCAGAGAAAGCGCAGCCCTGCTCACATTTTTATTTTGGACTTCTGGCCTGAAGCAACTGTGAGAGAATATGCCTTTTTTTTTTTTTTGAGACGGAGTTTCACTCTTGTTGCCCAGGTTGGAGCGCAATGGTGTGATCTCAGCTCACTGCAACCTCCACCTCCAGGTTCAAGTTATTCTCCTGCCTCAGCCTCCCGAGTAGCTGGGATTACAAGCATGCGTCACCACACCTGGCTAATTTTGTATTTTTAGTAGAGACAGGGTTTCTCCATATTGGTCAGGCTGGTCTCAAACTACTAACCTCAGGTGATTCGCCCGTCTCGGCCTCCCAAAGTGCTGTGATTACAGGCGTGAGTCACCCCGCCCGGCCCTGCACCTCTGTTGCTTCTTTTTTCACCCTTACTGGTGGATTATTACTTAAAACTGGTATATCAGTTATTCTGAGTTTAAATTTTGTTTTGAAAGTTTACCCTGGCCGGGCGCGGTGGCTCAAGCCTGTAATCCCAGCACTTTGGGAGGCCAAGACGGGTGGATCACGAGGTCAGGAGATCGAGACCATCCCGGCTAACACAGTGAAACCCCGTCTCTACTAAAAAAATACAAAAAACTAGCCGGGCGAGGTGGCGGGCACCTGTAGTCCCAGCTACTTGGGAGGCTGAGGCAGGGGAATGGCATAAACCCGGGGGGCAGAGCTTGCAGTGAGCTGAGGTCCGGCCACTGCACTCCAGCCTGGGCGAGAGAGCGAGACTCCATCTCAAAAAAAAAAAAAGAAAGTTTACCCTGTATAATGTGTTCTGTTTCTTTATTAAGTAGACAATTCAGCTACATTCTTCTGGATCTTTATTCATACAGAATCTGATTTTTTTTCTCATGGGATTAAATAGAAATAAAAATACTTAAGGTATCTTTTATTATATTTTCGTAGTAGAGGCTATTTTAAAAATTGGTAACTGCCATCATCTGATGGATTTTGTGACCACTCCCTGTTTAAATTGCTAATTTTTGGTCTTTGCATTCATTATTAAGTGATAAATGTGTTGAAAAAATATGAATAAAATGTTTTATTTTTTCTCAAAAAAAATAAAAAAATAAACCAAGTTTGTGGTAATTTGTTAAGGCAACCTAGGAAATTAATACAAAAGCAATCTCTAAAAATTAATTAAATAGAAGAATTACTTTGGTTATATATTTAAAGATTGCCTTTTTTACTTAAAAGTCTGTTAATATCAGATATCCTTCGAAAAAGTGATTTCAATAAAATGTTAACTGAATTGATTACAAGTAAATTCAATATGTTTATTCCATGTTCAAATTTGCTGCTTATAGCTGATTACAAGGTAAAATGTGTAGCAATATTTGATACTAGTTCTCTAGAGTGATTCCCTACTCTATTCAATTCTCCATTCTTCAGTGATGTTTCATTTCTAAAAACAGTTTTAGGTGAGACAAAGTTGTCACTTTCGGCATCACTTTAGCCTCACCATTGAGTGGCCTAGCTGACCCTAGCTGTTAGGGTGGTAGAACAATTCTCCCTTCACAGGAAGATGAGAGGGTCCATGAAGACATTACTGGCTCCTTTTCTGACCCCAATCCTCTTTTTTCCCTACTGTACCATTGGACATGGGTTGCCATGAGACAAGGGAGGGATGAAGGGAAACAGGGAGGGAGGCAGAAAGAGAGTGAGAGAGAAAGAGAGAGAGAGAGGAAGAAGGAGAGAGAGAGAGAGGAATGCTGAGTTCCTTTGTCTGAGAAAAGTAATGGGAATTGAGATGTGGAAGCTAGATGAAAACAGAAATAAGAAGTTTGTGGAAACAAGTTTCACCTAATGAGGACTTCCCATAATTGAATAAGCTAAAGGACTTTCAAAGAAAACAGGATGTCTAATATTTCCTATCATTTTGTCTGCTGTTACATAGGCCCTTATCATTATCCTTGAACAACTAATAACAGCTAACACTTATTAGATGTTTATGATATATAGGCAGTTTATATGCATAATTTCACTTTATCCTCTTAACAGTTCTATGGGATATGAACTATTATGAATCCCAACCTTCAGGAAAGGTTTACAAAATGCACATGCTTCATGGAAGTGACAAGTTGGGAAATGAAGGGCAATATATTCCCTTTGGGTAAATATAGATTAAAGAAAACACAAGAGAGATACTTTTTTTTTTTTTTTTTTTTTGCAAGCAGGAAGAGATGTCACAGTGGGAGAAATATCAGACTACCCCCAAGAATCCCCAAGAAATCCTCGATGAAACATTGTGTTTCCTTTCTTAAAAAGGATATGTATGTGCTTAATTTTTGCAGGATAGAGTGGCTCAAGAAGACTGAAAGACTTGAATAGATTCAGGCAACTGAAATCTGAAGGCTCTAAAGCAACATCAATGGACTAGTTCATATGATATGATATATATAATGAATGAATGATTTTTCTTTTCTGTATTCTATGGCTCTTATTAGTATTTTGGCCAGTACAGATTGAGACATTTATACATCCCATTTTTTCCCCAATTCTGAGAATAATTTTTCTTTTTTTACAGTATAGAGATTTGAATCAAACAGAATTTTAAAAATCTTGAACAAATTTCGATAAGGTTTTTCTAATTAAATGTTGTTGGAAAATTTTATTACAAGGGGCCAGGTGTGGTGGCTCATGCCTGCAATCCCAGCACTTTGGGAGGGCGAGGTGGGTGGATCATTTGAGGTCAGCAGTTTGAGACCAGTTTGGTCAATATGGTGAGACCCCGTCTCTACTAAAAATACAAAAATTAGCTAGGCGTGGTGACGCATACCTGTGATCCCAGCTACTCGGGAGGCTGAGGTAGGAGAATCACTTGAACATGGGAGGTGGAGGTTGCAGTGAGCCGAGATTGCACCACTGCACTCCAGTCTGGGTGACAGAGCGAGACTGTTTAAAAAATAATTAAAATAAAATAAAATAAAATAAAATAAAACGTTTACAAGGAACACAGTCTCCACAGAGTGAGTTTTGTCTCTAAAAACACATCGCATATTTGTAGTAATACATTACTTTACATTAAGCTCTAATTCTAGATACTTCAGGGAACCTCCAGAGAAATGAGTTGATTCTCATGTTACCAGATACCAATGTTTATATAATATGTGGGTGAAAAAAAACTATTACTAGGTATTAGCTGAGTTTATTATTAGTTTATATAATATATGGGTAAAAAAACTATTAATGGGTGTTAGTTGAGCAGACTAAATTGAAGGAGTGAGACCTGTGTGTTAGTGACCGGGCTGAGATAGCAGGAAATAGTGAACACACACTGAGTTGCACTGGCCTTCCATTCCCTCTCCTTTGTCTTCATTCCCTTTTATCTTGCAAGGTTTGAGAGTACAGTTCTATGGTGCTCCAAAGGGACATCCAGCCCACTGAGAAACCTGTAGCGGAACATAACCCCCGTCGGTTCTTAGCTGGACTGGACTCCTGTCACAAAAGGCAGATTAATAAGAGAAAAACAAACAGAAGCATATTAACATGTATATTTCATATACGCATAGGAGACATCCAGAGAATGAGTAGTTTTCAAAGAGGTGGCTTTGAATTCCAGCTTATATAGCAAATTCAACAAAGAACAGTAAACTCGTAGATAAATGACAAGACAAAGGAAAAAGACTTTGAGTTTCTCAGGGCAACAACTTTTGGCAACAACTTGTGGGAAGGCAAGTAATTGGCAGATAAAAGTTAGTGAAGCTTGTTAATGCAGATGTATCTTGTGCTATCTCCAGGTCCATAAAGGTCCAAAGTTATCTTCAGTGGTTAATCTTGTTCTCTCTGGGAGAAGAGGGGCAGGATACCTTTTGTGTTTGTAAATGTGTGTTATGCTTTTAGACAAATAGAGGAAAGCAGAGAGCTTTCTTGCATCTGCTGCTTTTTGTCTTCAATTCACCTGTTCTTCATATTTTAGGGTGGCATATTCCACCCAGGCAGGGACCTTTCTGGGCCTCAGTGTTTCACACCTGCTATAGAAGCTGTTAGGCCCTTCACGTGCAACTAGAAGGCCTTACTCTCCAAGTCTAAATTTGAAGGAGAAGAAATGATGAGTATAAACACCAGCTTTGAGGCACATTCAGAATGAACTCTTGTGATCCTTCTCCAGATCTTTGTCTCTTACAAATAAACACAGTCTTACTTAAAATTCCCTGCATACTTTTGAGAAATGTTAAGAATAGTTGAAGAAAGAAAATCGTATCAAGGATCTTGTGTTCTAATTAATTTTGCCATTAGATCTCTTAAAATTAGAAGGCAGGCCCTGTGCTTTGGTGTAGCATGAGTCAAATTGGTTGTGGTGAAAAATCACTTTTAAAAAAGTTTCTAGTTCATTGCATAGTTATACTTGTGGAAAACATAGTAAAATGAATTGCTATAAGAATAAAATAAAAAGGACAATAAAATAGAATTCCGATTTTTTTATTATTATACTCAACAGCTAAAATTACTAAATTATTTTAAATATTCCTAAGCATTTACTTTCAATTTTTGTACTTATTTTGTAGTGCCCAATGACCAGCCCTACTCCATAGATTTCACTTTGTGTAACACTACTTTAGTGTCTTGATTAGAAAGTTAATTTTATGAATACGTGAAAGCTACTGATTGTTTTTAATTAAGATTTGTTTTGCTTTTTTTTTTGCAGCTGGGAATGATTCCTGCCGAAACCTCTCTTTATGACCTTCTCTATTTAATATTAGAGGTTTAAAATCTGGGGTTTGGGAGGAGGAGAATTGTGTGAATAAATTCAGCTGATACAACACACATTTTTGAAGTATCAATGGGGCTTTCTAATTGTTTTGATTCCCAGAGAATTTCCTTGGCCCATCTCAGAAGTAGTAATATCACCTCATTGTCAACTAATCCTTATTTCTCCCTGCACTTAGGGTAATATAAGTTAAGCCAGTAACAGTAACAATTAGGTTCAAATTTTTTCCAGAAGTGTGCAACATCATGTATGCTGAACAAAACCAAACAAAATAGAGAACCTAGAACATGTGTAGTGATTAACACTTTGGACTCTGGAGGCAAAGTACCTGGGTTCAAATTCTGACCCCATTAGCAATTAGCTATGTGACCTTGGGTAATTTACTTAACATCTTTGTACCAGAATTTACTTATCTGTAAAGTGGAAATACATAGAATGTCTACCAAACTCTCATAGAATTATGACAAAGGTTAAATGAAATGCTTGAGTTTTTGGCACCTAAGCTACCTAAGTATTACATATTATTATTGTTTGGACATTTATATTAGGCTCTAGACTAAAGTATACTTTCAAGATTGGTGCGATGACTAGAACTCGAGAAATCTAAACTTTGGTTTCTGGTTACAATCAAAATGGGGTAAACACATTCCACCCTGTCTCTTCTCCCAAATTCAACTAAAAGCCCTCGACATACTGCATAGGGCAGCTATCTGAGGATACTGAAGATTAAATGGTAGCAGGCCTAATGGATAAAGAAACCAGAATTTGAATCATCACCAAATCAGCAATGAATTGCCCATGCTAATTCTCTAACATCTTCTGGAAATGAACTCAAAGACAGCCTAAAATGTGGGAGTGCCCATTGAATGTGAGCAGGAAAACCTCTAAGAGAAACTCTACTTCTTGACTAAGGAGCAGAGATGAGGCCCACTGGGGTGAGAGAGAGTGGGGAAAACTCATGTTGTCATTTTTCCCCCTTTACTGTTGTTTCTCATCCGAGCCACCAAGGCAATCCTGAAACAGCTGTGACAGCAGTGGCAGTGACAGTCAGGCAGTCACTAACAACTCTGAATGAGGCAACTCTTTTCTTTGGCCAGAAGAACTGTGGTCCCAAAAGTATGAAAGGTGCCCCATTGTTTCTTTTTCTCTAGGTGTCCTGCTGGTTGATCCTGGAGAAATTCAGAGTCATAGTAACTATGAAGCTGAGCAGAAAATCTTAAGCTCTGGCTTTCTAGCCAGAAGATCACAAAAGGGACTTCTGAAAAACAGAATGTATGAGGAAGATCACAGAGAGGAGAGAGCTCAAGAAAGTAACTCCGGAAAGTTGTGTATAAACTTTTGGGCTCGGTCTTAGGTTATAATACCTAGATCTGACTCTATTCAGCTTACCAAAGCCTTTGAGAACTAGATTATGGGGTAAACTACCTGGGTCCTAAACTGACACTGGGTGGTGCACACAGAAGACAGATCCAAACAGCACTGCAAAGATTTTAAAAACTGAACCAATTCCAGAATTATAGCCCACAGAAGGCAACTAGAAGTTTGCAGCCTGAATTTAACAGGATCAAGTAAAGACCAATAAAATTAAGAAACAAATAAAACAATCAATATTCTCCATAAAATTTAAATAAGACAAGAAATATAATGTTTGAAATATTCAGGATAAAAATCCACAAGTTACTCAACATACAGAGAAATAAGGAAATTTCTCTTGTTCAGAGATCTAAGAAATTATGTTTTATTGCGGTACTCATAAGATTAATGAGATGACGTTCGTGAAATGTTTTGAGCTCCTTAAAAGGAAGTTGCCATACAAATATAAAGTGTTGTATTCATTACCCAGGCACTAGTTTTTCCTTTTGCTTGTATGCTGAAGCCTATGATCATCTTCATTTTTCATATTATTTTTAATGAATTGTAACAATAAAATGTGGTAGCCAAGATATAAAATGAAACTCATGTGTTAATGAGGCTAAAATTTTGTAATTAGAATTTGAAATATCAGTCTGTCCAAAGATAATTGGCTCTAATGATTGTTTCTCTATGTACACAAGCTACAATTTTTTGAAGCCCAAATGTGGCTTATTCTTCACAGTTTTGCCTACAGAGCATGCTTCAAGCTGGTATCTCCTCTGAGATGTCCTTAGCTTATCTGGGTTTCTGAATGAGGGAATCAAGTAAAAAGAAATGAAAGTCTGATTATAAAAGAGTACACTGCCTTCAAAATCAAGTAATAAAAATACAGTCAGTTTAATTTGGACTCTACTTCTATTACTATTTTTAAATCATTTAATCTATTTATGAACATAAGCACAACTTAAAGATATTATTTAAATTCATGGACTCCAAACCAAAATTGTATAGCCTTTTTGTTAATTATAAAATTTTAAAAAATCCACAATTCCTCTTGTCAAAGATCTCCGGTACTTATTTTGGACTAAGTATGAATGGTTCTTTCTGATATTTGAGGCTATCTATTTGATATCTATCTCTGCTTAACCTGGACAATGTTATTTCCTGAGTCTACCTCTATAGGAACCCAACATTTCATTAGGACTTTTCCCCCACGCATGTTAAGTTCATTATTCCTTCTGTATTTTAGTTCAAGTGATGCTCCTACTTCTTTGCCTCCATCCAGAGGAGCAAAAACTCCTGCAAAAAATCCAGTTTGTTAGAGATTTTATATGAGACCTATATATATGGGTCACACTCAGGTATTTGTCTCTAGCAATCCCTGTCTCTGGGAAGCTAGTGGAATCCAGTAGTCAACTAATACTAGATATTATCTACCTTCAAGTGTGGAGACAAAATTACGAGGAGAAAATGAAAATAATCCATTTGAAGTTCCTTAATAATTGAGATCACTTAGTATTTGAAATTGAAATAAAGCTCAACCTCAGTTCTCTGAGCAAGCTAACCTCAGTATCTCAAAAAGAAAAGACTCAGGCCAAGCATGGTGGCTCACGCCTGCAATCCCAGCACTTTGGGAGGCCAAGGTGGATGGATGGCTTAAGCTCAGGAGTTTGAGACCAATCTGGGCAACACAGCAAAACCTATCTCTACAAAAAATACAAAAATTAGCTAGGTGAGGTGGTGTGTGCCGGTGGTCCCAGCTACTTGGGGGCTGAGGTGGGAAAAAAAAATTGGGGAGGTGGGGACAGAGTCTTGCCCTGTTACACAGGCCTGGAGTTCAGTGGTATGATCATAGCCCACTGCAACCTCAAACTCTGTGATTGAGGGATCCTCCCTCTCAGATTCCTGAATGGCTGGGGTCTACAGGTGCACACCCCTGCACCTGGCAATTCTTATTTTTTTATTATTATTTTTTGTAGAGACAGGGTTTTGCTTTGTTGCCCAGGCTTGTCTCAAACTCCTGGGCTCAAAGTAATTCTTCTACCTCAGCTTCTCAAAGTGCTGGGATTACAGATGTGAGCCACAATCCCCACCCAATACATTATTTAAAACCACATAAGACATGAAGATTCTTCCATTCCCAGAAAAAAAAATCTTAATTCAATATCTTACTATTTCACCTAAGGTACAGAAATAAATTTACAAAAAATGTTTACACTTGGCAGCAGGGAGTAGCTCGTAGTCTATATTCACTTAAAGAAACTCTAACACAATCTATGATACAAAAGAGGTCCACACAGGATATGACATTTCCTTTTTCAAAACAGCATTTGTCTTAGAGAATTAGAAAACATAAAGAAAATTGAAAATATTACCCAGCAATCCCACTTCTGGGTATATATCCAGAGGAACTGAGCATGGTGTTGAAGAGATATCTGCACTCCCATGTTCATTTCAGCATTATTCACAATAGCCAAGATATGAAAGCAACATTAGAATTCATCAACACATTAATGGACAAATAAAATGCAGTATATATACATGATGAGATACTACGCAGCCTGAGAAAAGAGAAAATTCTGTCATTTATGACAAAATGGATGGACCTGGAGGACATTATAAAAGTGAAATAAGTCAGGCACAGGAAGGCAAATATTGTATGATCTCACTTATATATGAAATCTTAAAAACTCAATGTCATAGAAACTGAGTAGGAAGGTGGTTACCAGAGGCTGAGGTAGCAAGTAGAGGGATGGGGAAAGTGGAGATGTTGATGAAAGTTTACAAAGTTTCAGTCAGACTAGAGGAATATGTTTTAGTGATCTGTTGCAGTGCATGGTGACCACAGTTAATTATAATTTGTTGTATATTTCAAAATTGCTAAAAGAATACATTTTTAACATTCTTACCACTATAAAGATAAGTTGATGAGTTGATGAGTGTGTTAATTAGCTTGATTCAATCTTTCTACCATGTACACGCAGATAAAAACATCACATTGTTTTCCATCAATATACATAATTATTGTCAATTAAAAATAGATAAATTTATATAAAAGAGAGTTGATAAAATGTATACGTTATTGATACACTGTTATTGCATTGCAGTTACTGTCATTGCAGTTCTACTCCTGAGTAGAATAAGGCTCAGTGAGTTTAAAGTAGTTTGTCTAATTTCATACAAGTCTCGAAGTTAGGACTTGGACCCATCCAAATTAAACCATGGCTTTCATAAAAATCTATGAATTAAAACATACGTTAGAAGATTCTTGTTCAGACTCTTGTCTTGATATCAAAATGAAAAATGAACTCAATGAGGTGAAAATTATATCAAAGCCCTGACATTCATATCTATGGTCCAGAAATCCATAGGATACCTGGAGTTTTTATGGACATAGTTCCACATTTTTCAGGTATCTTCACAGCAGTGCCCCACTCCTGGTACCAATTTACTGTATTAGTCTGTTATCACACTGCTAATAAAGACTTACCCAAGACTGGGTAATTTATAAAGTAAAGAGGTTTAATTGACTCACAGTTCCACACGGTAGGGGAGGTCTCACAATTATGGCAGAAGGTGAAGGAGGATCAAAATCGTGTTTTACATGGTGGTAGGCAAGAAAGCATGTGCAGGGGAACTCCACTTTATAAAACCATTAGATCTCATGAGACTTATTCACTATCATGAGAATAGCATGGGAAAGACCTACCCCCATAATTTGATTACCTCCCACCATGTCCCTTCCATGACATGTGGGAATTACAGGAACTACAGCTTATGTTTTAAAGGAAAGCAGAGCATAAAAGTTCAGAAAACTTGCAGATGGAGATTCAAGATAAGTTTTGGGTGGGGACACAGACATACCATATCATTTCACCCCATCCCCTCCCAAATCTCATGTTCTTAGATTTCAAAACCAATCATGCCTTCCCAACAGTCTCCCAAAGTCTTAACCCGTTTCAACAGTAATTCAAAAGCCCACAGTTTGAAATCTCATCTAAAACAGGTAAGTTCTTTCCACCTATGATCCTGTAAAATCAAAAGCAAGTTAGTTACATCCTATAAACAATGGAGGTATAGGCACTGGGTAAATACACCCATTCCAAATGAGAGAAATTGGCCAAAATGAAGGGACTATAGGACCCATGCAAGTCCAAAATCCAGTGGGGCAGACAAATCTTAAAGCTCCAAAATGATCTCTTTTGATTCCATGTCTTATGTCCAGGTCACAGTGATGCAAGAGCTGGGTTCCCATCGTCTTGGACATCTCTGCCCCGTGCTTTGCATGGTACAGTGCCCCCCACTCTAACCCCCCTCTCCTGGCTGCTTTCATAGGCTGGTGTTGTCTGCAGTTTTTCTGACACACAGTGCAAACTGTCAGTGAATCTACCATTATGGGGTCTGGAAGACAGTGGCCCTCTTCTCACAGCTCCACTAGGCAGTACCCCAGTGGGGTCTCTGTGTGGGTGCTCTGCACTGCCCTAGCAGAGGTTCTCCATGAAGTCTCCACCCCTGTAGTAAACTTCTACCTGGACATACAGGTATTTCCATACATCCTCTGAAATCTAGGCAGAGGTTCCCAAACCTCAGTTCTTGACTTCTGTGCACCCACAGGCTCAACACCACATAGATGCTGCCAGGACTTGGGGCTTGCATCCTCTGAAGCCATGGCTCAAACTCTACCTTGGTTCCTTTTAGCCACAGCTGGAGCAGCTTGGATGCAGGGCACCAAGTCCCATGGCTGCACAGAGCAGGGGTCCCAGGGCCTGGCCCACAAAACCATTTTTTCCTTCTAGGTCTCTAAGCCTATGATCCTAGGGCTGCCAACAAGGTTTCTGACATGGCCTGGAGACATTTTCTCCATTGTCTTGGTGATTAACATTTGGCTCCTCATTACTTATGGAAATTTCTACAGCCAACTTGAATTTCTCCTCACAGAAATAGCTTTGTCTTTTCTATCACATTGTCAGGCTGCAAATTTTTTGAACTTTTATGGTCTGCTTCCCTTTTAAACATAAGTTCCAATCTCAAACCATATCTTTGTGAATACACAAAACTGAATGCTTTTAACAGCACCCAAGTCACCTCTTGAATGCTTTGCTGCTTAGAAATTTATTCTGCCAGATACCCTAAATCACCACTCTGAAGTTAAAATTTCTGCAGATCTCTAGGATAGGAGCAAAATGCTGCCAGTCTCTTTGCTAAAACGCAGCAAGAGTCATGTTTATTCCAGTTCCCAACAAGTTTCTCACCTCAATCTGAGATGGTCAGCATTTCGTCAAAGCCATTCAACAAGTCTCTAGGGAGTTTCAAACTTTTCCCCATTTTTCTGTCTTCTGAGCCCTCAAAACTGTTCCAATTTCTGCCTGTTGCCCAGTTTTCAAACTTGCTTCCACATTTTTGGGCATCTTTACAGCAGCACCCCACTCCAAGTACCAATTTATTATATTAGTCTGTTCTCATGCTGGGAATAAAGACATAGCTGAGGCTGGGTAATTCATAAAGAAAAGAGTTTTAATTGACTCACAGTTCCATATGGCTGGGGAGTCCTCACAATTATGGCAGAAGGTGAAGAAGGAGCAAATTTCCATCTTACATGGCGGCAGGCAAGAGAGCACGTGCAGGGGATTTCCCCTTTATACAATCATCGGGTCTTGTGAAACTTATTCAGTGTCAGGGAACAGTACAGGAAAGACCTGCTGCCATGATTAATTTACCTCCCACCAGGCCCCTTCCACAACCCATGGGAATTATGGGAGCTAAAATTCAAGATGAGATTTGGGTGGGGTCACAGTCAAGCCATATCAGTACTTTATTAATTTTTGGACCCCACAGTTTTTGTAACATGAAGACATTTTCATTTATCTTGTAGATAACTGTGAGCAAAGTCTTTGAAAATTTCAAAATATGTGAATACAATGATGAAAGGAATTTGGAGGAAAATAAATCTGGCAGTGGAGTGTAGAGTGCGTTAGAGGAAGAAGGTTACACTTAGAACCTGAAAGGTTACACTTAGGAGTCTGTAGTACAACTGATTTGAAGCTAAAATAACAAGTGTGATTTCAGATCTGTTGAATTTAAAATCAGGGTGGGATCTTCAGATAAAAAAATGTTCTATCAATTCATAGAGATGAAATTGGATTGTACTTTTGGGAGTGAAGGTAATAGCTGAGTTCATGGAAATAAATCATTTCAGAGGAAAACATATTGAAAGACAAAATAAGAAAACATTAGGAACCACATACAGAGGTAGGTGTGAGGAGTAGATTAGTGTTTGCCGAACTGCAATATATGCCAGCATTTTGGCTAAGAAATTTAAATATATGTCTACTTAGCTATCCCAACTGCACCATAAATTATGTATCATCATAGTCCTACTCCTAAGAAGAATAATGCTCAGAGACTTTACAGTACTTTGCCTAAGTTCACACAAGCCTTGGAGTTAGGATTTGGATCCATACCTGTCAAACTTCAAAGTTCATGCCCTTTTCATTACCTCATCAAAACAGATGGAGGCAGGACATCAGAGAAGGAAGCCCATAGGGAATACGGGAAGTAACCACATCAGTATTTTCATCTACTACATTGCCAGCACATAAAAAGTGGCTGAAAATATTTGTTGAATGGCTAAATAATAATAAACAATCACCTACTGAAGCTGTTATCAATGGCATGGGACAAATATTCACTGTTTTAGATTCATTATTCCATTTAATCTCTTAAACACCCTGAATAAGACATGACAGTACAGTGTTCTCATTATCACCCAGAATTCAAGCCAAGTTTTGTCTGTCTACATATTCGGGTTTTTAACCTCTACACTATATTGAGAGAATTGATCAATATTAAGTTAAAGGCCATTGATCATTCTTATGAGAAGAGATTATTGGTGACAAAAATTAGAATTTTAAGTCTATAGAACAAATTTATGACAGGAGTGTGACACAAATTTATCTATGGAACAAACCATCACATGTATCCCCAGACCTAAAGTAAAAGTTAAACAAAAATAGGATTTTATTTTATAGGATATACACACAGAAAACAAAGAGAAAAAATGGGACAAATTTGGTAGAGAAAGACAATATAGAAAATGTTTGCTAGAAGGATGAAGAAGATCCATGCTGACATATGTATATATGTGCATGCGTGTCTGTGTGTGGGGGCGTGTGTTTGACTGAGCTTATAGAAAATCAAACAATAATTTGTTGTTAGAAACCAAACACACCAAGAACAATTAGTGACTGTGGTGGTGGAGTCTGTTTCAATGGAGGTAAGAAAGCATAAGGAGAAGAGTCAATTAGAAGGGTTACTCAAATTAAACAAACAAACAAAACCAAAAACAGTTTTTTCACTGAACGTGCAAGAAAAGTTTAGAGTGAGTTGAACTAGAAACAACTCAAAACAGGAAGATTAAAAAAAAAAAAAAAAAAGGAGCTCACAATGCTGAGGAAATTATGCAGAATAGTTATCCCTGGTGCTACATTTTTGTATATGGAAAAACAATCCGGCAGGTCCTCCTCGAATGGCATGCTGCTGTTAGATGAGATTAGCTCTTAGGGTTTAAAGGTTTATGTGAGCCATATCTACACCCACTCATAGATAGAGAATGCTTTTACCCACTCGGGTACAGGGAGTCATAATGTTCAGACACTCAGAGCCCAAAAGAGGAAGAAATGGATTAAATGTAGTTTTTAAATTAGATGGTTTACTTTCAAGAGAATTAACATTTTAATTACCTGATAGTTTAGTAGCTCATCATGAGAAATCTGAAAACAAGAGAAAACTTGGAATTCTCTGAATATTTCTAACTCATTTTGTATTTTTATTTATAATAGATTACATAATTTTTGTTTAATGTCTTATGAACACTCTTAAATTAGTTTAATATTATAGTCTCTGGGGACTTCTAGAATAGCAACAAGAAACTCTCAGCAAATCCTTTCCCAAAGGGCAGTGACATAACCGGAAAAATTGTTCAAACAACAATTTTAGGACTTTAGAAATTGGCCAAGAGCAGACGTCAAATTGCTAAGCATTTATTCGAGAAAACTACTAAAACTAAGTAAGAATAATGGGAATCTACGGCCTTTTAGCTTGCTCTCATTCTCCTCTATTATCTGCACTCTGAAAAGGTAGTTCTACTAGGGTGAGGCAGGCTGGGAAAAACAAGGAACCTTGCTAATGGAGGGTGCTGACAATAGCAATGTCGGTTGCAAACAATCATGGAAGGCCAATGTTGTAGCTCTCTTTAAGTTGGAATACTGATTCATGGAAGGCAATGTTGCAACTCTCTTAGTTTAGAATACTGATTGGGGCAATGCAAATACTAGTAGAACAATCAGAAATTTAATAGGAAGATACAGATAAAGTTTCTACATATCCCTGGTGGCTGAAAGGCTACACATACACACTCAGAAGAGACTGAAGAAAGCCTTAGGCATCTACTCTTCCCTGGCTGAATGTAAGACCTTGCACACACAGAAAGTAAAAGGAGCTGGGTGAAACTTATTAACTGTTTGAACTTAACCCACACTTAGATACACCAGAAAAGTGCAGCACTTTATTGGTTCAAGGCACTTAAATGCAATGTCTGAATTATTATTGTTTGATCACTAAGCTATTCTGTTATAGACATGGCTCCTAGGCAGCCAGACTTAAAAATAAAAACAACAACAACAAAAAAAATTAAAAAAACAAAACACCCACCAGAGACATCAGCAACTGCCAAGTATGGGGAAGATAGATTCTAGAGAATTAATTTTGGAAAGTTACTAAACAAACAAATAGCAACAGCAACAGCTACTGTGGAGGCGGGGTGGGGGGGATGGATCACAATACAGAGTTGCTATGATACATTATGTAAAATACCCAGTTTTCAACAAGATATGAAGAAGCAACAGCAACGCGTGAATGCATACATCACACTTTGGGGATTTCAATGGAAATTGTCTCTGACGAGGTGGAAAGAGAGGGAGAAGACCCAAATGTTGGAGCTAATAGACAGACTTGAGAGCAGCTATTAAAAATATGCTTTAAAGACTTGGGAGAACACATTTAAAGAATTAAGGGAAAGTATAATAACAGTGACTCAGTCAATATAAAATATTTCTAAAAAAGATAAGTGTATTTCATAATAAAATAGAACCAAAGAAAGAAAAAGTCACCAGAGGTACTTAACAGCAGATTTGTTCTGGTAGAAGGAAGAATCAGTGGAGCTGAAGGTACATCAATATAGATTATCCAATCTGAAGAACAGAAAGAAAAAGAATGAAGAAAAATGAATGGAGCCTCAGAAACCTTTGCCACTCACCAAAGCACTCCAATGTATATGTAATGGGAGTCCCAGACAGAGAAGATAAAAAGGGAGAGAGAAGTCTTTGAAGAAATAACGGCCTAATTTTTCTCAAATTGGATGGAAAGCTATCTACACATTCAAGAATTGCAACAAACCCAAGTAGGCTAATCGCAAAAAAAAAAAAAAAAAAAAAAAAAAAAGGCAAACAAACAAAGCAAAACACCTAGACACATCGTAGTTAAACTGTTGCAAGACAGAGAGAAAATATTGAAAGCAGTGAGAGAAAAGCAATTCATCACATATGAGGAAACCACAATAAGATTAAAGGTGATCTTTTATGAGAGATAATAGAGGCTAAAAGGTGGCAGGATGACATATTTAAAATACTGAGGGGAAAAACATCTGTCAATGAATAATTTTATACCCAGCAAAATTTTACTTTAAAAACAGAGGTGAAATAAAAACATTGCCAGATATACAAAGACTGGGCATTTGTTGTTAGCAGATCTGCCTCAAGAAAGTGCTAAAGAAAGATATTCAGGAAGAATAGAAATGACGCTCAATAGATAATACCCTTAATCTACATGAAAAAATAAAGAACAATGGAAGAAGAGGTAAGTAAATGTAAAGGAAAAAATATTTTTCTCCTTTCTTCTCTTAACTGATTTAAAGAATAATTGCATAAAACAGTATTACAAAGTGGTTTCAACACATACAACTGTAATATCTATGACAATAATATCACAAAGAGGAGTGGTGGGAATGGAGCTATACCGGAGCAAAGTTCATGTATTTCACTGGAATTAAGTTAGCATTAATTTGAAGTAGTGATAAGTAAATATGCATATTATAATCCCTAGAGGAATCATCAAGAAAATAACTAAAACAAATAGTAAAAATTCAACAAAGGAATTAAAATGTTACACTAAAAATATGTATCTAGCACAAAAGAGGCAGTTAAGAAGGAGCAGGGGAACAGAAAAGACAGCAGACATAAGGCAAATAAATGGCAAAAGGATTAATAGGCATTAACACAGCAGAGGGAGGGGGCAGAGAGAATAATGCTTCAGGCAATGTGGAAAGATCAGAGATGACAGAGTGTGCTACCTTTTGGCAATTAAAGGCAGCAGACCCTTCTCCATGGGCCTTAATGTGTCTTCAGATGCACTAGTATTTGGTTCCTTAAGATGGGCCTAACCAAAGGGTATGCAAAATTTAATTACTTTAGAAAAGTCAACAAACTGAATATTGATTGGATAATGAATGAAGAGAGCAGGGGACAGATGGCTTTCTTATTTTAATCACTGTACTTATTATATACATTCAATGAAACAGCTGACCATATATTTCTCAAAATTGTCTCCATCAGAGTGGGTATTCACTAAACTCAAAGATTATTTCTTCCTTAGGGATAATGGACATATAAAAAGCATCACTGATGAAAACATTTCTCTCAGGGCTGTCCCCTTGCTCAGGCCAAAAGCAAGAACCGTGGTAGTTTGCTCTAATGGTTCTGGATACATAGAGGCTAGCAATTTTCATAGCAACTTGGGTGAGCTGACAATACTGTTGTTTGAGGAAATATTACCTCTGTGACAATAATAGAGAACACATCTTTCCTCAAACGAGTTTGTCACTTCTTTTACTTTTGTCATAATGATAAAAGATACCTTTTCTGAACCAAAAATGCTAATCTGCATCTTGTGTTAAATATAAACTACTCACCTGTCCATGTTATTTATTATAACATATCACGGATGTGAAGTGGGCAAACTTATTGCTGGTATTTAGTACAAAAGTGGGTCTGATTTACTACAATTGGAGTCCTTGCAACTTCACTAATATTGCTGGTGGTGGAAAGTAGCATGACTGTTAGTGGCCCACTTTTTCCCTTGACATTGTCAGTTCTTTTCTCATTGCTTGATGACACTGCAGTATAGGTGGTGTCAGTATCATTGCCACGCAGAGATTCTTTTGACATAGCTAACCTGAATGCAGCAGGAAAGGCCTGTTCACTACAAATTGCTGAAATAGTTTGTAAGGGTGCCCCCCAAAAGGCTAAAACCATGGTCTTGCCATAACATGTTCTACTGTTACCAACTTAATCCTTGAAAGTATTTCTTCTCTTGGTTTCTGTAATATTACTCCATTTGATTCTACCTCTGAAAATTCCTTTTCAATTCTCCTCTTATTCTGACTGATCCTTCCATATCAATACTTCTCAGGTTTGTGCCCTAAGACCACTTTCCTATCATTATATTTATTTTCCCCCAGGGATGAGTCACTGCCATTAACATGTTGTGGGCTGTTGACCTTCAAATCCCTATCTTCAATTCCAGATTTCTTTCTTAAACCCCAGACTCATATCTAACTACTTTTAGAACATTTCAAACTTGGGTGTCCTACAGGAACTTCATATACAAATGTTAAAATGTGAACTCACTCCTTCTAAATCTCTAACTTCTTCTGATTAATAGTTCCTTTCAGCTTAAACAATGCTGGTTTCCTGAGATTTACACAGAATAAATCCCAAACACCCAGAATAACACACAAGAGCCTCCAGACCAAGCTCATCATCCATTTCTACTGGATGGACTTCTTCAGCTCTTCCTTACCTTTATTCTTTTGTTATAAAGAAGTACTTTTGTCTTTGTAACAGTCCTCTTTGGACCCTCATTTCTTTGTTTATGCTGTTTTCTCCTACTTTCAGCTAGGTGTATTCCTATGATTTTTTCTAGTTCTGCTCAAACATCATTCTGTTGCTTTCTTCCTCCATTATTAACTGTTCTCCATGATGCCTTATACCTTTACATCTCATTTTCTAAAAGCACCAACAATTTGTTTATTCACGTCTATCTAATAAATTTATTTTGTGCAGGGACCATGTCTTATTCACATTTCAAAATCTTAGAATCTAGCAAAGAGTTGTGTAGAACAGATGTGAAATAATTTTTCGCTGCATGGATAATTGACTTCTGTGTGGTTTTATAATGTACAGTAATATTTTGTTACTCTTGCCAATCATCAAGGATTCTAGGATATTTTATACTATATGGATAATATTATCATAGTTTCTTTTCCTATAATCTTTTTAGAATCCCATATCAAGAAAAGTTATTGATTACATTTTATATTGCAGCTGATAAAACATAGGCATATAAACTATATAAATTATAATTCAAACAATAAGCCTCTAATTTATATTATGCCCATATGAAGAGGGAAGAAATTTATATGCTTCCACTCCTTTTCCATTTTCCTGAAATTGCTTAGAAAAGGTGTCATAGAAAAGGTGTCAGTTATATTCCTAGGTTGGCAAGAGAGTTATTGTCTTACTGATTAACATTCTATTCTTTCAAGTTGATGGTACATGTATGCTTGTGTATGCAAATTCACTTGTGAGCACATGCACGCACACACACACACACACACACACACACCCTACCCCTAGAGAAAAGCAGATTAAGGAACTTTTAAATTTTTATACTTCTTAAAGTTCAATAAAAATACAAAACAGAGACTAATCACTGGAAAGATAATCTATCGTCCCCTCATTCCTCCAAGTGGAAAGAGTACAGTCTTAACATACTTATCTAATATATTCGAGTGTTTCACAACTTTCATAACATTCTTCCAAACATTAATTATAATTTTTTTTTCTGTTACATAGTATGCTGTTCCCATCCTGCTACTAAGGAAAACAGCCCACATTATTCACATTATATACCTAAAATCTGTTAGGTCCAATTTGTCTTCTCCAGGCTGTAGAAATTACTTGAGATGCCTTTCTGTTTAGGGATTACTTTCTAGTCTTTACGTGCTTTTTTGGTTCACCTCAGAACCATCTTTAGATAATATGAAAAGAAACTAGATCTGATATTCTAATAAATCTCTAGCTTATATTGACTAAATCAGGAAGCTACATTAAGATGCTATTTGCAATATTCCAACTACTCAGAGTCATCCTACCTACGCCTCCAAGCACTCGGTTTGGCTTTGGTCACTTTTCACTTTGAAAGCTTTCCTTTCTATTAGAAATTAAACCACATGCAAGACAGGAAAGCTTCACTCCACTTTGAAACATACTTTTACTGCTTCAGAGTACATAAAACTACATTCTAGACTATAAGTTTTTTTCCTGCTGTTTGAGCAGACACTTCTGCTCATGGTTGGCCTGAAAACCCTAGTGTGAACTATGAATGAAAATAATTCAATCAGGTGGACACATATTTTGACAAGAATATTTTTTATTATTGAAAAATACACAAAGGTGAAAGGTTGCTGAGCAGCTGATTTTCCATCGTACAACAGAGTATTATAAGAAAGAGGGAAATGTATCTGTTATACATGGCAGTTTACATTTCTAAGGCATTTAGGCTTAAGAGCACTAGGTCTTGCACACCAAGGTGCACTGTCTTGAGTTGAAATATACTGAGGCACACCAGGCAGGCAAAGAATTCGAAACTATACATTAAAAACTTGTTCATGCATTTGTGTCTTAGGATTTTACTCCCTACCCTCCTCATTCATTTTTTTTCCACATGAGTTTTGGAGTTGTTCATAGAACACTGGAAATAATCGACTCTTCAAGAGTTTGTTTACAATGACAACACCAATGGGACAAACCTAACAGAACTACTTCACAGATACGTTCTGTCTCTTACCAAAATGAGGCTTCAGTAAGAAAAACACTGATTTGCAAAGGCACAGTGGAGACAGGTTTAATGCATTAAATATAACATGAATCATTCACAATAACAAGTTTCGTGTTTCAGGGAACTTTTGTTAATACAACACAGTTGGTCACACAAAATACAAATGCTTCTGTTGATTTGTCTTGGCAACTCAGATACATCAACAGTGCTAACAGTTTAACAGCTTTGTTCTCATCTGACAGAAAATAATGGCAGTTCTGCAAGGCAAATGTTAAACCTGACCGTATGTATTTATTAGTTCCACAGTGTTTTGACAGATTATAGAAGATGGAACTCAGAGGATGCTGACACGCTCACCGAGGGCTTTCATTTCTGTTTCTTCAGTCTCAGGACTGTCACTGTGGCTAGCACTTGGATTGATCAGGTGTGTGGGGTACTGCAGACCCTGCTCGCCTGCGTACTGTTCCCACCTCAGGTCATCGCTTTCATGGGTGATGTAGCGCTCCCCGATTTTGCATTCCAGCTCTCGCAAATCTAACCAGGTCTGATAGTCCTGAAGAAGAAATTCCAAAATATTACCATAGAGATCATTACGACTTAACATGCTGTGTCACATGATGTCAGTTTCTGCCATCTATGAGTTACCCTTTTCCTTCCACTGTAACAGCGCTGAATCTTTCATCACGCATCCTCAAGCGACAGCGTCAGCACCAAAGCCATCCTATTTGCCTAACCTTAGCAAATACATACTGTTTATATGATACCATGGATCAAAGAGTGGGCAATTAATGTTTGTAGTCAAGCAACCAGGAATGTCGGTATTCCTTTGAAATGTAATGCCTACAAATAATCCTTCAGTATTTCAGAGTATTAGTTTTCTAAACTTTAAATTCAATGTGAAAATAATAAATATTTAAGTGAACAGAAGCACATGCATATACTTCGTATTTGCCATGCATTTGTTCCATACATAATAACCTAGCATTTAAAAATATAGCTTCTAAATGAGTACAGTGCATGACCAGATGGGCATCTATTTGTACATTTATCAGGATTACACATACAGATGCTTTTGAAATCTGGTCGTCTGAGGTCTGTTATGATCCTTGGTTTATTTATTTATATTTGGTTTTGCCTTTTGGTTTTGGGCTGTGTATGTGTATGTGTGCATGTATCTCCTCTATCAAATTATCCTGGTAAAGAAAAATGTTTAGAAACACTAAATTGTTATTAAATCCTATGAAGTTGCATGCATTTGAGCAAATAAATTGATATTAGAATAATCACAGTTTAAAAATTATTGCAAAAGATTTCTAAATATCAAAATCCTATAAATATTTAGAAGCTCATTCAACTAAGAAAACTCAATGATTGTTATTTACCTGTAGCCAAGGGTGGCTCAAGGTCTTATCCACACTGTAGCGCTTTCTCATTTTTACTTGCAGCAAATTGTTGATAAGATCAATGGCTGAAAAAAATTATCAGTAAAAATAGATGACAAATCTGTAACATATGCATAATTCATTTATAGTTTATTTCACATCTGCTATTTCACACAGTTAAATGCAGCATAGTGACAAGGCACTAGAATAACAAAAAAATAATCCTCTTAAGAATACTGAAACCTTGGCCTTCATTTTATTTTGGATACTAAAAAAAAAAAAAAAAAGAAGTTAGAAGTAATTATGGAATTGTATGATATGAATTTCAATTGGTCTACTCTTTACTACTTTATTTCAGAAATTTTGTTTATATATACATCATTTAAATATGTCTTACAATATGGGCAGGATAAAACTAATATTCAAGACAAAGCATTTACTAATTTTGTTATAAAACATGCTGAATGTTTAAATACACACAGTGGTTCACACAGTATTGATTTAATGACAGACATCTGAACATCATATTTGTATGGAAAAAATACATCATAACACAGGTAATATAGATCATATCTCATGATAAACTTGAAGCCTGAAAATCAACAGCCCAAGAAGAAAACACTTTGATTGCTTTCACTTTGCTTTTGCTTTCAAAAATAACTAATGTATTGTAACTATATCAGCCTTCATAGACTTTCTAGAGGAAGACAGGAAAGAAGTCTATTTAACAAGAAATGTTCTCTGAGGGGTTAGAACCACAGTCCCTCCGGCCTAGTACTCTGCTTGTGATTGGGGGCGTCTGTGAGTGTAATTTATGAAAAAAAGTAATACTCATCATTATCTAGTCTGAAAATCATCCTAGTTACCCACAGTATCATGTGATGGAGTTCTCACTCTCCTTTTCTGGACATTATATTTTCAGTATATGTCATTAATAGTTCATTATTTACTAAAGTCATTCCCTCACACTTCTCATTCTTGTAATAACTTCCATGTTTCTTTTTTTGAATTTTAGCATTTTCTTCCCAAAAAGAGCTTAGTGAAATCTGCCAACCTAATGGAAGTATTTGTATTTCAAAGAGTTAATTTTCGCCCTTAACCTACCCTAGGCATTATGTCTGAAAGATGGCTCTTCCTACCAAAAATCTTAATCAAACAGGCAGCTGATAAACAAAAATGAAAATTAACTCCTCATTTTCCCCAATCACCAAGTCTTGAATAGGCAGCTTTGAATCCACTTTTCGGTGTGCATCAACCTGTATGGACCTGAAGATACAGACTATCGCATAAGACCAGAGGGACAAAGAATGCTTCCTTCAATCAGAATCCTTCCCAGTGTCAGGAAAAGAAAAGTGACTTCTATAGTCTTTTGGTAATTGAGAATCATATCTCTATGGTGCTATTACTCCAAGTATTTGCTTGCCCTGAAGAGCTGTAGAGTCAAATACCAAACATTTATTTGGAGAAACGAAATGCAACAACACACATTTAACTGTTGCCTATGCCTATACACTCTTGCCTTACCTAGGATACATGAGGAAATACAGTACTTAGTACATTTTCATATTCCAAGCATGTGTTCTCAGAGAGCTTTTGAAAGTATAGTTCTCTCTGTGAACTGCGTATAGGGCATGTGCTTTAAAATATCCATTCACATGATTTACTCACTGGTGAGTAAAGTGCACCTTCCATTCTTGCTGCTGTGAAACCACACGGCAAAAATGGAGGCCAAGGAGTGAAGGGAGAGCTTATGTGCTATTGCAAGCATGCTGCAGCATTACACTGCCCCAGACACTGCAGGGAATACATTCATGGCATTAATTCACTCATTCTGTTCTGAATTCTATAATTAGAAAGGCAGGAGTAGAGTAACTCAACAAAAGGTCTGGTTTGTGCCCAAATGGGCCCCAACAGTGAACCACACTGCATAATGGGGAGGGAAGTACTATCAGAGGGGAAACGAGAAGTGTCTGAAGGGAATGGAATAAGTGAAAATGAAAAAATTGTTCTGCTGAATGAAGCATACAATCATTAGTCTGACTACGCCACAGTACCCAACCCAAGTGACCTGAATAAGCACAACAAGGCAATGACAAGTACCTCCAAGAGAAAATGGTTAAGGATATAAGGAGAGAATCAGAGGAGATACATGTGTGTACAAATAAATGTGTATGTGTGTATACATTATTTTGTGGCTTTTGGAAGCACACAACAGAAATAATGAACTATTAAATTTTAGCACCTGTAGCTAAATGGGACCATGGTGTTAGTGAGAAAATAGGTCCGTCATTTGTAGATGAGAATTCTGTTCTACTTGTTACTTTTCTGGAACTCTTAAAACATCCTTTTTATTAATCAAGCTGTATACAATCCAGCATTAACTATACCATCCAAAATGCATTTTGCTAAACATTTTTGAACACAGTCTAGAGGTTTTTTTTCCTTCCAATATTCTCTTTACTGGCCATGTCTACATTGCTACAATATTCATGTAATAAAATTGTCTCACATGTATTATGTATGTATAAATCATTCATTTAATTCTTCATTCACCAAATCTTCCTTAATTCTTGTTGGCAATTATTTATGAAATAAAAAGTTAATGATCAAGCCCTGGCCCTGAAAAGCTCACAATCTAGTTACAAAGGCACGTGCATGCCCCTCCCCAGACCACAGATTATATCATGACACAACACACCATTTTGAATCTTTGACTTTTAATTAATATCCTACTCAAAGCAAAAACAAAAAAAAAAAGTGTTTTCCTTTTATAACTTACTGTCATTAGTCCTATTTATGTTTTAGATGCAATGGAGAACTTTATTCTATATGACAATTCTTTACATCTTCGGAGATGGTGACTCATTCCCCTTAATCTCACCTCTATAGTTCCTTCAGATCTTTCAGCCTCCTTAGTCCTCCTGTAACCTCAATTTTAATATTCACTAGCTTTATTCAATGTCCCTGTTAAAATTCAGTAATCATCACTGACCAACATTTTCCTCATTAATGGCCAATTTGATTTATACACAAATATATTATTCATATAGCTTAGGATTGAGGGGTTTTCATTCTTTTTTTAAAAAAATTACATTCATATTCTTATTTAGTCCTTGTAACAACCCCCTGAAAGTAGTTATTGTTTTAATCTCCATTTTATATAAAAGGAAAACCTGAAGCTTCAAAAGGCTATGTAACTTGGTCAAAGTCAGACAGCTCCTTGGCAATACAGCTGAATTTGAAACCCAGGGGGACTGGACTTCAAAGCCTGTGCTCTTAAACACTATGGCAGACTGCAGCCATATTAGACCATTAACTCATCCTTATAAGTGGATAATAATCTCAAAACTTAACTAATTTTTTTTATTTTTACAGTCATGATAGTTACATTCTTAGTTATGTTTCCACCATACTTTTATGTGCTTGAATGCAAGGATGTGTGTATATGTGTATGTGCATCTCTGAGACCATAGCTCTGAATGTGATATGACACCCTTGTATCGTTAATTCTCCTAGCATTGTCACATCCACATCGAATAAGCCCATCTGCTATGTATTAATATAATTATTATAACTTCTTTCAGGATAAGGCTTAAACAAGGGCTTTCTGACTCTATCACAAAAATGCATGACTAACTGCCAGGCCTATTAATTATTCTTTGAGCAAGCCTTAAAAGCAGGCAGTGCTTCCTCCTAGAAGTATTCCTATGTAGCTCATATTTACCATCTTCTCCAAAGGCTATTTTAGGCAATTTTTTTTTTTCCAAATGCTTTATCACTGAGACACGTCGGTTCTTGGTAAGACTCATTCTACCAATCTGGTAATCCTACTTAAAAAAAAAGTGTAGTCATTCTGGAATAATACATTGTAAGTAAATTAACACTGACAAATACTGACTTTCAGTCATTTCCTTCTAAGTGCCAAGATTTGTTTTCTAAATATTTGCAAATCATCTATTTAATCATTCATTCATTCTAGAATTTTGCCAAGGATAAATACTAAGCTTCTTGTTGAATAATTTCAGAATCCATTCTTTCCCCCTTTTAGAAATTCTACTTGTCTTAAATACCTTGGTACCTCTCTCATTTTGTCTATGATTTATTAAAAATTACCATGGCTCTAAGAGCACATCTGTTAGTTTCTTCAATATGCAGTGTGTCCAGCTCTGAACGTTTACCCATCTCATGGCTGCTACTGAGTGCACTTTTGTGATACTTTCATTTCCCATAGGTGCCAGCTCCCAGCAGAGACTGTCATGTTTAATTTATCAAGGATAAAGACACTAAGACAAGGGAAAGGGGAAGCCAGTAGTAAAGGAGCAGTCAGTCTAGTAGAGCTGGAGAAGTCACAGCAGTCCCAGAAGAGAGCCAACAATGAGGGGAAAAAAGCCCAACTGGGGTCTGGGGTCTAGTTCCAGAAGTAAAATCAAAATTCAGAATTTACATCTAGAGTGAATGTGGTAGAACACGCCTCTGGAACTGCAGGAGAGTAGGGGAGAGGGACAATGGGGGTGACAGATACAAAATTGGGCCATTCTTTCAATTCCTCTCAAAAACAAAGTAAAGGAGAAAGGGAACATGGTGTGGCTACGGGAGAGAGGGAAGTAAGGAGTGGAGCAGAAGGAAATGTCATAATCTGGCACAGCTGCAGATTAGGATGCTGGTGCCCAAGTGGGGAAGGGAAGAGGAATGCTGAAACTCCAGTTTACCTGCAGCTCCACAAGGAGCTGGGTCCTTCAGGAATCTGGAGCCCTATGCAAAAGAGATACTTGGGGAAGAATGCCTCAGAAATTCTTGGTACCCTGTATCTCCTTCTATAAAAACAGCAAAAGGACTATATCCAAATACCTAGGTTTCTTGGGGTAAGATGTATTGCAACCCAGTGCAGTCTTTCAGTGGTTTCAGGCAATAAACAGATGACGTTTAAATAGCAGAGATGGAACAAGGGCCAAAGCAGTAGGGGTAATGAGAATCCTTTATTCTCTTTGGTTCCCTGTATCTTCTTCCCCTATTATTTTCTGTTTGAATACCCCCAACCTCCCAATACTTTGTTCCTGAAGGACACAGGAGTAAAATAGGCAGTGGCCAGTTCATCATTCTTTTTGCAGTAAACATGACACCAACCTTTTTGAAGAGCAGTATGATTATTTTCTGATTATAACTGCTCATTTATTCTGGGGGGTGAGTCTTTCCAACATTCTGAGAATTTCATTATCTTTATTCATGCTTAAGCTCAATCCTCTCCTTCCATCTTTTTAATACCTTGTCTAATCTAAAGTTTCTTAAATAGCCACATCCGGGCATGTGGGAAGTCCTTTTTTTTTTTTACTCTTCTTATGGAAAAATTTTAAACAATTGTATGGTGTAAATTTCCATTTTTAAATTTTCTCCTCATGAGCAGAGTTTTGTGCTTTATAAAATGTCTCTAGCCATAGATTCACAATAATGTTCCCTACAAATTTTAAAAAAAAAATACCTATTTTTTGAAATCTAATGTTTCTTTTTTGCTACAATAAATTTTTGGCTGACACATTTACTCTCCTTCTAACTTCCTGTACAGCATTTTTTCTCCTTGCCCTATCAGTTTAGAGACAAAAATGTCAGGAAAGCAAAGAGAAAATTTTATCAAACATTCTCTTTTAGCAGAATGGGACTTTCAGCAGATACTAGGATAGCTGAAGTCTGTGTAGCCTATTTGCTAGGTGCACAAGGATACCTGAACAAAGACAAAATTAAATGGCATATGCAGGTGCAGAGGGCTTTATGTTTTAAGATGAAAAGGAGCATTCTATCAGAATATGATATAGATTCAATATTTTTCTAAAAATAACAACAAAATACAGAATTATATTTGAAGTTGCACAAACTAGATTGCAGTCATTCTCCATTTTAAGGCAAATACCAAGTGTGTGGACACAACAGGTTCTTTGTATGCAGAAGGTAGATTTGCAGGTGTCATTGTTATGGCTAAACTGAAAGGCATCCAAAGCTTGCAGAAAACTCTACAAAAAGACTGTAACTGGACATGCTTAAATTCTTAATAGGTTCCCCAGGTCACACCTTTCAATCATGTTCCATTTCCCATTTTATTTTCTTTTATTATTTCAATACATGCCTATCTCCCCACACTCTCATCATTAGATTTTAGCTCCTTTAAGGTCACACAGATTGGGTACTTATTTTTTTGCACGTAAGTTTTATAAATATTTTAAGTAAAATATATTTTAACTACAATGCATTAGAAAAATGCTTGCTAAGTAGCATTTAGTAGACTGAATACATTAATTAGAAATTTAAATAGCCATTTTCTTAGCTCTAAATTTCAATACCCATATTGTATGCATATGGTTTGTATATTTTGGCTAAAAATATTTCTGGATGGTAGGGCGTCACAACTCTACAAAACACAACAGATCATAAGATCAGTGACTTCTTTTGGAAAATCAGAATGATGCTTAGAGGAACTGCCATGCAGATTATGTTTATTTTACAATGTATATTTTTCAGGCAGGAAATCACCTGTGAAACCTCAAGGCTGATCTCTTTTGTCAAGACACAGTACATTTTTCCCTGACTTCTCTCCACCCCAAATTATTCAGGTATCTTTTCAAAATAGAAACCAGATGAGAACAATCATTCTGGTGATAGAGCCATTGCCAATCAACCTTCAAGCTCCTTGCCTTTAGGCAAGTGTTTTCTTTTTCCCTTTCAATTCTGCCTCACTGCCTGTCACAGTGTAGTGCTTAGTACTTCTCTCCCTTTGGCTTGCTTCATGCTGATGGGAAGTTGTGTGTTTATTTTAAAAATCGTTTTGCAACCCTTCACATTCCAGCTCTCAACTCAGCATGCTGTTGCTCAGCAACACTAACTGGGACGCTCCTCTCAGGGACTGAAACCAGAGGCTGCCGGCAGCAAACAAGGCCACTGGAAATCATCATCTCACTCGCTCCGGAGTCAATTACTGGAATCCAATGAAGTGCAAGACCTTCAGAGACTCGAGTCGGCATCTTTCCTTTTTCAGTTCTTTCCTCTGTAGAAAGTTATTCTATCAACGGTTACTCCTTTGCTTTTCATCCAATTTCATTTCCTCCTGAAAACTGGGGATATGATCTTGGAAATCATAAATTGTTTAAACACAACCATACAGCAGCCTCCAAACTGAAGCCCAATTGATTCAAACTTTAAAGAAGAAATCAAAATATATTTATATTATGCTGATCGTGTTCATATTGGACTTTGTTTCATTTTAATGAACTATGCACATGGTTTGCATAATTTGGCTAAAAATATTTCTGGATGGTAGGGCATTACAACCTTACAAAATATAACAGATCATAAGATCAGTGACTTCTTTTAGAAAATCATAATGACGCTGACAGTAACTGCCATGCAGATTATGTTTATTTTACAATGTTCGTTTTAATGGATTGCACACTAAAATCCTTTGGGGAGTTTTATTTTTAAATACTGACACTCAAACCAAAGGTCAAGTGAAAATCTTTAGGAGAGGATATTGATATTTGTATCAGTATTTGTAGAAGTGCCTCAGGTGTTGTGTAGCTAGAGTTGAGCATGACTGTGCTAAGCAGTGTTTCTCTGACTTTTACATACATGTGAAAAATAGTTAAGAGATCTTAAACTGAAGATTCTGATTTGGTAGTTCTGAGGTGGGGTCTGATAGTCTGTATTTTAATGGCTACTAGGCAATCCTATATTGCTGGACTTTAGACCACATTTTGAGTAGCAAGGAGCTAGAGGTATGAGAATATTGATAGTGGTTAAAAACTGGCTTAATATTGCCCAAAGGGCCCCTGAATAGATGGACATAAATATACAGAAAGCTATCTAATCATAGAGGTATCTGTCCTCAGCTCCATCTTGTTCAGTATCTGGAATGAAGAGATAGAAGAGTTTAAACATAATTTCTGCTCAGAAGTTGCCAACACGAAGAGCAAACAAGTTGGATTACACAAATAATTTCCCAGTAACTACAGACTGGAGCAATGGGCCATGCTAGTAAATAACTTAAAGGAGACAATTGAAACTATGTCCTCTGTTTAGGTCGTTCTCTCTCAGTCTCCTCAAAAGGACTAAGTACAGAATTGGAAAATCTGGCTTATCAAGAGTATATGTAAGAATGAATTCTGGGTTTTAAATCCACTGTAAACTCAGTATGAGTTTATTTATTATACCCAAATCAAATGTTATTTTATGTTGTGCTAACAGAAATGTGTACTTTGTAATGAGGGAAGTAGTAGTTCCACTTTACTCTCTCTGTCTTTGAGACAGAGTTTTGCTCTTGTTGCCCAGGCTGGAGTGCAATGGCATCTTGGCTCACCGCCATCTCTGCCTCCAGGGTTCAAGCAATTCTCCTGCCTCAGCCTCCTGAGTAGCTGGGATTACAGGCACCACACCTGGCTAATTTTGTATTATAGTAGAGATGGGGTTTCTCCATGTTGATCAGGCTGGTCTCGAACTCCCGACCTCAGGCGATCCGCCCGCCCCGTCCTCCCAAAGTGTTGTTATTACAGGCGTGAGCCACCATGCCTGGCCCACTGTACTCTTAATTAGACTCACTGACCCTCAAGTCAGATCAGTCCTGAGGTTTGACTATAAGAGAACGTAGATAAAGCAGAGAGTGCTTCTGCCACAGTGAACAGGAGGGCGAATATAAAAAAACTGAGTTGTGCAGGAGAAGAGAAGGCTAGGGGAGACATGATGACTGCTTTCAAACCTCTGAGATGAATCTTTATTTGGAAAGGGTTTGGGTTTGTTCTATCAGTGTGTATAAATACATGAACATTTTTGTTCATTGTTTTGGGGTCAGATTAAAAAGAAACTGGGCTGCTCATGAAATTGTGTATTTTCCATCACTAGAACAATTTAATAATATTATAGATAATTACTCAGTGGGTTGGCACTTGGGAGCAGTATAGGGGTTAGATAAGATTTTATTTTGAAGCATTATTCTTTGTTGTTATGGAAGAAAGCAAACTTACAGAATATTTAACCTTTGTTGATCCTCTATTCAGACATCGCCACACATACTCAGGTGTTATATATTTCAGCTAAACTATGATGTACATTCAGAAGTGAAACTTTAACTTTGTAAGTGAAATATACAGGAAGTATTTCTATTTTGAATGGCAAATAAGCAGCCAATTTTGAGCATTTACAATGCCAATGTGCTTGCTAAAACTCTGAGCAGTTTCTCTCTATAAATATCATTTGTTAGAGAAAATCTCATTAACTGTATATTACTTGCTATCAAAATAAATGATTCTTTTCCTAATGGGAGATGCTTTGCAGATATTACCTTATTTGGATTTTGAAATATGTATACATAGGTATATATGTTAAAAATCACTCTACTGGTAGATATTTTTCAAAGCATTGTATGCCTTTGGCTCATAATTGTAAAGTTCCCACTAATTGTATAAAATTAATATTCTTTTATTAAAATTAAACATAATTAATTCCAGAATCTTGAGATTGTTTAGAATGTTAAACCCCATTGAAGGTTCTGACCTCCATAAGTCACTTTATCTTATCAATTCTGATTAAATTTCCTGGCAACCAGTCAGCATTTTTAAGCAGTTCACTGGCTAGTCTCCTCGCCTCTCCTCCATGCCGTTATGTCTGACAGTGTGTTAATATGTTGACAAATCAATCTATTCATAAATATTCAGCAGGCTCGCTGGATCTGCAAGGCTCATAAACTGTTACAAACACAGTTTAATTATTAAAATGACAATTGTCTTTCTTTTGTTTCTCGTACCATTGGATTTCTGGGTCTCATCTACCCGAGCCTTATTTTCAATGGGGTTATTTTTTTGTTTTGAACAATATGTTGTGAAAGAGGGACCTACAGCTGGTTCCTTTTCATGGCAAAGTGCTACTTCCAACTTAAGTGTTTAGCGTTCTGGAACACTGTTGGATTTTGAAAACATACCATGTGGTAATGGTGCTAGGCTTTTATTTAGCTTTGCTTTGTGTTTGTACTGGCTGTATTTTTCAATCTCCAATTTCTAGAGAAAAACACACTTGTGACCAATTTTATTTGAATTTACCAAGTTGAATGGCAAAAATATTTTAAATAAAATTAAGATGCCTTGATAAATTTAGTGGTATATTATGATAGCCATTCTATGCCTTGAGATACCATGTATTCTATATTCTATAGTTGAGGACTGAGATCAATTGGAAGAATAAATTATAGCTGTGCTTATCAGGAAAAAGAAGCATAAATACTACCATGGAGGTTGCCAGAGCACACAGTGGAAGGAACTTGCGTCGCTGTTTGCATCATCACAATTATGATGCACTAAAGGCATTTCCTATGCCTTTGCATTAAACCTAAAGTGTGTGTGTGTGTGTGTGTGTGTGTGTCATCAAATGTCAAGGCTTCCTGTCCGGTCTCAACTCCTGAGAATACCGACTAACCATGTGACTCTGAAGCTGAGCAGAAACAACTCAGCAGGTGACTCGGGAATAGGTGCTTCTTCAGACTTCACCTGAGAACACAGAAAATGATCTTTTGTCTGCAGGGGTCGGGGGCTCATTGTGAGACAATTTCCGAGGCTGCCTCTGTGTTGATTACTGCCTGCTTGCCTCTCTAATGGCATATAAAGGAATATCAAAACTCAGAAAGAAAAAAATAGCAACTTCTCTGGGAATCTTCATGGCCCATTACTAATCTTCCTCAAATTTACTGTGTATCTCTAATTGAACACATCAATTCAATTTGATAATGGAAATGTACTATGACTCTAACAAATGCTTTCCAATCCATCGCTACAGGTCTATCATCATTTTCCTAGTGAAATGACTTGCACTGAAGCAAATTATATCTCACTTCACCAACTATACAATTCGTATCGCTTGGTTATCTGTGTCATTTCTTTTCCTCTAAGAATAAACTCTGTGGAAAACAACAGCTATATAATCAAGTCAGCTGTAGGGAAAAATCATTTACGATGTGTGTTAAAATTCTGAGCAAATAAAGGAATGTAGGAAGACAGAATTCATTTGACTTTCACACTTGACTATTCTTCTTTGTGTGGACATGATAGTTGAGTGACTGAAGATTGCATCTTTCTTCAACTGCTCAGTCACACTGCAGCGATTACAGAAAAAGAACTGTAACCCTACAGCTCCTGAGTGAATATTTATATATAAATATTATACATTATTTCAAATTTTAGACACCTTTTAGACCATGCATGGAAAAATTAGAGTTCTACAAAAGGTTGTACTCTATTTACTCCATTTATCTTTCATGCCATGTCCTTTTATTAGTTTTTTAATGAAAGTTATTGCATGCACCTGATAAAAGATCTAAATCAGTAAGACATGTACAAAAGCAAAAAAAAAAAAAAAAAAAAACTCTTATATCTCATTATTGGACCTGCTTTCTAGAGACTACCTATTTTAAATATTTAAAACTCTTCTTCTAATTAGCTCCATACCTCTAAATAATAAATACAGTATCTTCTATACTTGTTTCATTGACCCTAACCTAGTGCTGCTCAAAGTGATCTAGGAATCAGTGCTGGTCTGAATTGTTTGTAATCAATCAATGATGAGATAAGTATATAAAGTGAGACTAAGTCTTTGGAAATTTTTATAGCTATTTAACATTGCTGTCACATTTTAAATACATTTTACAAAGTACTGGTCCGTATGTTTAGAAATTGAAATAAAACTGGTCTTTATCACAGATAGTTTGAGAAGAACCACTTTGAAAAAATGTGATTTCTTTCCATCACAGATGAATAATTTCATTCCAGTTTTTCCTATCTTATTGTTTTCCTCCTTCTCCCAAATAATTTAGATATGTTAAATTATAGTACTGGCCACCTTTGTAACTTAGAATAGTGCCTGGCACACAGTATGGAGGATATTAGATAATCTATGTGATAGTTACTAAAAACTTTAAGCTTTGATGGTTAAATTTTATGTTAAATGATACACATAAACACACATAAACCACTCATTTACTTTGGCAGAATCCCATTATGAACTCGGTGGATGTGAGAGCTCTTACGGCAATCTTCACTTCTTCGTTCTCCTTATTCCTGGTGTTGTAGAAGTTTCATTATTCATATTCTTTTGCATAATTATAGTTAACTCAGACATGCTTGGTTTACAGATCACATAAAACTTAAAATTAATAAGCAATATGTGGAGTAATTTATATATAATTATTAACTGATAAATTCTAGGTTATAACCCTTACCTCCTATAGCCTGTAACCCCAAATCTTTAAACCTATACCCAAAGGAGAGTTTAAGTATTAAAGAGATTCTCTTTTCCTACATCCCTTTATTCCACTTATTTATTTACTTTTTGAGACAGAGTCTGGCTCTGTCACCCAAGCTGGAGTGCAGAGGCACTTGCACCCTCTACTTCCTGGGTTCAAGAGATTCTCCTGCCTCAGCCTATCGAGTAGCTGGGACTACAGGTGCATGCCACCACGCCTGGCTAATTTCTGTTATTTTCAGTAGAGATGGGGTTTTCATGTTGGCCAGGCTGGTCTTGAACTCCTGTCCTCAGGTGATCTGCCCGCGTTGGCTTCCCAAAGTGTTGGGATTATAGGCATGAGCTACCATGTCCAGCCCCTACATTCCTTTAATTGCTTAAAATCATGACACATATATTAGTTGCATCTTTATTGTACACGACTTTGTTATAAAACTTTTTGTACTTCCCTGGAGTTTCTTCTTTATTCCTGACAAAAGATACTTGTGCTTTTTTCTGTATTCTCACTATTTTTGTGGCAATCTGTACTAGAATATATTTGACATTTTGAACAAGTTACATGTCCTGATATTGTATATCTGATAAAGATGATATAGATACAAAAATATTTTAGAAATGACAGAAATTTATAAATGATTTTATAAATTTTATAACGTATCTAACTTTGAATATCAGAAACTTACTTCAAAATTGTTTTAGTATCCTAGGTTATTTCAGGGGATCTGGGCTCCAGAGCAGCAGTTTTGAAAGGGTAGTCCATGGACCATGGACTTCTTATGCTGTCAGTACAGAACAGCAGTTTAAGGGGGTAGAGCCTGGGAACTTCCATTTTTAACTAGCTCCTCTAATTAACTGCTGGCATGCTAAAGTTAAAAAATGCCTGCTATAGATCTATAGCTAGGCCATGACAGGTTGTTTAAAACAAGGCATTATCAAAGAGGCTCTTTGGCAAAATTATTAGAAATCTCCTGCCTTACAAATATTCTTGTTTTGAGTAATAGCTAGTTCCATTTTGAATTTTTAAGCTCCACACCCCTGTGACCTACTTCTTAAGTCACAGACTGAGTCTTGCTTGCAATTTTCTGAGGTTTTTAGCACTGTCTGGGATTTACCCTTATGACATACCAGACACTACACACATGAGGGATATCTTGATCTATTTCTTGTTCTTGTTTTTAAAAATACGATGAAAGGAGGGGCATGCTGATAGATGATAAGGTGCAATTCTCCTTAGTTGTACCTGGTCATCTAAAAATATGTTAAAGTGATACTGAGCTGCCCTTTCCACAGATAAAGTAAATTTAAAGCAAATGTTTAAAAATAGGTACACAAGTTCTTTCAAGGAACCCAGAAAGGTAACAAAATGAATGTGTTGACCACTAAGCCTAACCCGGTATGAGATAAAGTTGGCGATGAGGCAAGGCCACCATCTAATTACTGATGGGTAGTGAGGGATATACTGGATGATAACAAATGACCACTGACACGGCCATAATGATGAAATGAAATATGGTAGAACATACAATACTGCCTTAGGATAGACTGAAAAGTTCCCACACTCTTTCCCCATGATGAGCTAGACTCTCCTTTTGTGCAACTGTTTGTAAACATATAATTCATGCTGGAATGTTTCATCTGTATGCATGCATTTTTATATAGTTATATATGCATAACTATATATATGATGTATGTATGTATTTTGTTACATATTGTTTATAATGTATTTATTTTATAATAATTTATATTACTTAACTATAGTATGTTATACATAAATGCATTCAGTTATATATCTTTATACACAATTGTAGTTTTATATATATGAATGCTTACATTTATAAAAAGCTAAATACATACATACTGATAGAAGAAAAGATTCTAAAGTGACTGGGACATGGAAAATGATCAATATTTAAACTAATATAGACATGCCAATCACTGTGCTAAGCAGTTTCCAGCACAATCTCATTTAATACTTACAATAACCCAGTAAGGTAGGAATTAGCATCACCATATCAGAAAAGAAAACTGAGACCTAAGAGAACAAGTAATGTGGATGAGATCACCAAGGTACTACATGGTACAGCTCACAGCTCAGTTCTTTATCACAGTGTGATCCTATTTCCCAGTACTTTTAGAAATTATTAAAATTCGTGTTACTACTTTAGCTCTATGCCTGTGAAAGCATTTTAAAAATTTAATGTGACAGCATGGGTAAATCCATTAGAAAGATAATCAAGAGGATGTCAATATCCTGCATAAGAGCATCTGCACTGGGGCCAGCAGACAGGATTTGTACCCTGGCCCAACCCAGACAAGCTACTTAACCGTCTATGCCTGTATTACCTAATCTTCAAAATGCAAACAATAATAAAACAATCCTTTGAGTAAATACTCAAAGGCTGGGGTGATTATACAAATTCACATATGTAGTGTTTAGAATAGTTCCTGGCTACAAGGCAAATGCTGTAAAAGTGTGAGCTATTCATATTTTTTCTTTCATCATTTAATTAATTTCACTATCTCCATTTTACTGGAAACACGATTTGGTAAGTTTTCTTCAAATTTTCTCTCATTTTTCAAGTCATACCTTATTTTGCACCCAAAACATCTATTTTTATAAAGGACATCTGTTAATGCTTTTGTGATTGTTTTTAGCCTAGCATCTTTTCCCTGCAGGAACTTCCTTCCTCCACCTGGAGGTTGTCATCATCATCCATATGGCCAATCAGAGCCAGGCTCCTGGGGCTGCTGAACGATTGTTCCCTGGGTATTACGGGAGTTAACCATAGCCAATCAGTGCCCCTTCCAGAGATCCTACAGCTATGGAGAGATGATCCCTCTTCCATTCTGATTCATGGACAATAAGCAGCACATAAGCTTGGAGCTGCTAGGGTATCATTGCCTTAAGAAGTCATCTTAAAGTAAAGCAGAGGTGAGAGATGGCGAAAAAATTACACTTGAGCTTTAAGATCTAGCTGAATCAGAGGTTTATCTTTTGGATTTCCCAGTTGCATGAGCCAATAAAGTATCTTATTTGCCTAAGTTGGAGACAGGTTTCTGTTATGTAAACACAAGAGTCCTGTTAATTCATTGATAAAGTATTAGCAGGCATATATGCAGAATGCCAGTACTCAGCTTATTAAATCATCTTAGCAGGAATAATTAATAAGCAAAATATTTCTGTAGGTTCCTAAATATCAAGCCATAAGAAATAAGCACCCTTTTGGTATACAACAATGTATAGTGTAAAGAATGGAGACAAATGATAAATGATTTCCAGTCTAAGCCCTTGATTCCAAGGTCATGAAACCTCTCTGGGTTCTCTCTAATGCAGATACCAAAGCAAATCACTTATCAGAGGATTGCTGTGAGGATCAAGCAGTGCAATGACTACTCAAGCACCCCAATATATAGGTATCATATTATATCAAGTCAACATCTACAATAACAGAAAAAATACATAATAAAGAAATTTGTAATTCTGACACATCTATGCATGTTATTAAGATCTTACCTTACAACATTTTCTTTTGCTTTTTCATACCAGGAAAAAAAAAATACATTACAACTAGCAATATGTCCAAAGAACACTAAGGAATCCTGCACATCATTTCTAAAATGATACAATCAATTTTTGGTTACCAGCCAGGGCAAGTGCTTAGTATTCTGCTGTCTTCCTTCTGATGCAAATTCTTGGCTCACCCCACGCCTGCCTTTATAGATGCCTTTCACAACCTTTATCTCATTCAGTCGTTGTTAAAACCTCATTATGTAGGCGGGAATCATTTCCCATTTTACAGATGAGGAACTGAAGCCCAAAGAAGGTAAGTGATGACTACTCAGAATGGCAGATAGGACTCTCTATCTCAAACTACTCGACTGTTGACATTTTATCTTTGTCAAAATCATGGAAGTGCTTGGGTTTTTATTTCCCCGGATCTGGATTCTTAGTGTTTCTGGTGTGGTTTAAAGTATCCTGAGACTAAAAATTAATCTAATATCAGTTGTGACCACCCTGTGCCAGATACTATTAATAGTTTTGCTGGTGTGTTTGTCAGGTCCTACAAGCTTAAAATTAAAATTATTTGGTCTCAACTCCATTATAACTTCTAATGATGGAATTATTTGTTCTCAATATGATAATGGGATAGAACCCGGGCCAATAACTACTTTTGTGACACCTTAACTGATATTATGATGTAATTTAACTAACTTTTCTCTATATTCAAGCATGAGTTCTATGCATACATCAGCAGCTAGATAACTTTTTTTGCCATCCAGAGCTTTAGTTCGCAAACAGTATAATGCCTGTGCCTCAAAGGCAAGAGTGAGCCATAAGGAGGTACTGAGTCATTTGGAAAAGTGAGGGTTCTATCTCCCATCTGAGCTGGTCTCCATATCACTTCATCTGAGTGGTAGGAAATTTTTAGTGCTTAGACATTTCCATAGCCAAGTAAAATGTGTACTTCCTAGTCAAATATAAATGCCTTTTGAATTATCCTGTATAATTCCCTCTCGCTAAAATGCTATGTCTCTTTCTTTCCATTCGTCACTGACTGGCCTAAATTCTATCTCCTCTGAAAGTGGAGTCCTAACTGGTAAAGTCCACAGTGATTCTCCTTCCCTTGAACTTGGAGGACCTGATTTTCCACCTAGGTAACAATTCAAGGAAATAAATTATCATTTTATCCAACATCACATAACTCGTCTCCCCAACTAACATTCAAGTTCTGTGAAGCACATCTGATGTTCTGTCCTCTACTTTTGTATTACCTATTGCGTACGTGTATTGTGGTTTCCCAGCAAGTGTTTCCTGGGCCTTTGATATCTAGTCCTCCGGTGCCTATTACTAGTGATAATTAAAAGTTCATAATTTATAACTGTTCATTTCTGGCCTGAATAGGTTTTGTCTGAATAGGCTATAGCTATACAGCAAGTCAAATTTTCACAAAAGCAGAGAGAGGGGCATCATTTGTTCCACTACTCCAAGAAAAAGGGTTTAAAAACGTGAAGGTTATTTCCCCAACGCCCAATTCCTGTAGAACAGGAAAGTGTCTGATTGGCTTCAGTGGTATTCCAGATTTGCGTTCTGATAACAGGATCAACTTATTTTGCTGGATCTCTGAATGAGCAATATCAGGCATAATGGTTAGCTCTATTTAGATGTAATGTTTCCTAACAAGGGTCATAAGGTTATTTGATCATTCTGTCTCCTGAGAAAGAAACATAATTACACTTTACTTTTCATCTCTGTTGAATTGTGAAAAATGTTTAATTATTCCTTCGGCAAACATGGTAGTTCTTTTGTAGGCCACAGTTTCCTTTAAGATATATCCATCTACCTATGATTTACAACTAATTAGAGGATGTTAAAGGTTGTTGCTAATGGTAACTTAAAGCTCTGATAATGGAGAGCTCTTGGCATTTAATACCAATAGCAGTCTAAGAACTTAATTTCTCCTAGGCAGTTTATACATTCTTTTCTCATTTCTATACCAACATATGCAGTAACAGACATCACATAAGAGATGTTTACAAATGTACTAGCCTTTTTACATGGTGAACGTCCGAACAAACAGAATGAACCTAGAATGAGATATTGCCGGTAAACTAGAAAAGAAGTAGGGCTACTAGTGAAAGGAAGTATGTTCAGACTACGTGGGTATGAATTGTGCTCCTGCTACTTACTAGCTTTGTATTTTGACCAGTGGTGTCACTTCTCTCTCTCTCTTTTTTTTTTCTTTTTGAGACAGAGTCTTACTCTGTTGCCCAGGCTGGAGCGCAGTGGTGCAATCTTGGCTCATTGCAACCTCCGCCTCCCGGGTTCAAGTGATTCTCCTGCCTCAGACTCCTGAGTAGCTGGGACTACAGGTGCGTGCCACCATGCCCAGCTAATTTTTGTATTTTTAGTAGAGACAGGGTTTCAACATATTGGCCAGGCTGCTCTTGAACCTCTGACCTCATGATCCACACTTGAAATATAGCCGCCATAGTAACAACTATCTTATGGAATTTTTATGAGAATTAAATACACTCCAATGCATGTTAACGGAGGAACTCCTTTCCGAAGTATTGAATGAGTCACTTTTTCTGCCCTGTCAGCCCCTGATATTTCTTTTAAACAATCTTTTTTCCTTTAAGAGGAAGGAAGTGATTATTAAGAATATAACTCTAAACAATGCAACATTGCCAAGGTAATCTATTCTAAAGAAATCATCAGAGATATATATAGGAATGATACATCAGGATGTTCTAATACTAAACATAGAGAAATAACCTAAAAATTCCAGGGGAATGGCCAGGTAAAATATTACATGTATTTTAATGCCACAGAGAGAAAATCAGTAGACAAAGAACTTGGTATACTAATATATGTAATATGATCATTAAAATATCAATATCATAACATTCTTGTGTTGACAATAGTTGAAAAGTTTTTAACACAGAACTAGGCACATATAAGTAAGCCTTAACTAATGATTCATTATTACCATTATATTAAGGTATAAATATTTATAAGTTCTAATGAAATGTGCCAAAATACATTCTCTCTGGTTGTTTACTTACTTCTTATTATAGATAACCCAATTTCTGTTACATGTACGTGTCCCACCCAAATTAATTCGTGTCTTTGTGTTTCCACTCTGGTGGGCACTTTACAACGAGCATTTATCAAGTTAATAATTTACAATTAAATTAATTTAAATTAATAACAAACACATAAGGATTAGATCATTGTCATTTTTGAATGGAAGATATTACCTTCATGAGAGATTTCCTTCCAGGGATTTGGTGGATACATGAAAGCTGCATTCTGAATTTGATCGTGTATGTCTTCATCTTCATTAAATGGGAATGTGCCACTTAGGCTTACATAGATGATGACCCCAACAGACCACATGTCGAGAGAGCGATTGTAGCCCTTGTTCCTTAGGACCTCAGGAGCCAGGTAAGCTGGGGTACCCACCACTGACCTCCGGAAAGACTTCTCTCCAATGATCCGGGCAAAACCAAAATCACAAAGTTTCACCTGTTGATAAAAGAATTTGCAGAAATACTCTGTTGGCAATTGTGTGTATGTGTGTCTTAGTTTATGTTCACCAGATACAACCATAATATTTTAAATACTTTACCTTTACATTAAATGATATGGATATCTTAAAGTAATAGCTATTTTCCATTTCAGGTATTTGAAGACAGTGGTTTATGTAGTGATACAAAAGTATGTTTTCATTCATAAAAATATCATCTAAACAGTCTCCCTTGGCAGGGTGCAGTGGCTCATGCCTGTAATCCTAACACTTTGGGAGGCTAAGGCAGGAGGATTGCTTGAGGACAGGAGTTCAAGGTCAGTCTAGGCAACATAGAGAGATCCCCATCTCTACAAAAAATTTAAAAATTAGCCCGACATAGTGGTGTGTGGCTATAGTGCCAGCTATTCGGGAGGCTGAGGTGGGAGGATTGATTGAGTCTGCAAGGCAGAGGTTGCCGTGAGCTGAGACTGTACCATTGCACTCCAGCCTGGGGCAACAGAGTGCTCTGTCTGAAAATAAATAAATAAATAAATAAAATAAATAAAAAATAAAAATAAATGGAAAAAAACCAAAAAAACAAAAAACAGTCTCCCTTCTCCAAAACCCAAGACAAATATGAAGAAGGTAAGTGTACTCAGAAGTGGGTAATATTGTATACAAGGCATGAAAGCATTATGCAAATCAGGGAGGTGATGACCTTCACTCAAGGGCTTATTACGAGTAGAAGATGAAGGATAAGTACAAAGATGTGTCATATCATCCACAATAATCCTCAAAATTAGCTCTGCACTGGCACATATATAGGCAGGACCGGAAGGTGTTAGGGAAGCAAGGCAGGACAGTCATCTCAGTCAGGTCACTTCGGATCTATAATTCCCTGCAGAGATAGCTGGTTTCCCACTCTCTAAGTTGAGGAAATGAAAAAAGTTTTGCCCTTGTCCTTGAGAACAACAGTGAGGTTTAATATCTTGCCCATTAGTGAGCTAGTAACATCTCTGGGACTCTCAAGTGTTGTCACTCAGGCCACTTCTAGAAAAGCCAAAAAGCATAATGAGAAGGAACTTCTGTGTATAATTAGGCTGGCTTCACCAAAAAACCACAAGGCCATAGTCCCAAAGGTAAAAGAAGGCAACAAATGGATAAAAATGAATAGAAAACACTTGCAACAAATAAAGGTTTTAAGGGAAAAATGGAAGGTGACAAGATGCCACATGGAAGCCAGCGATGCTGTCAACTGGCTTTTTGCTGAGAGAGGCTTTTATACTTGCCTGAGGAAAAGGATCAGCTGATGCTAGCAACACATTTTCTGGTTTGAGGTCACAGTGAACGATATTTTTAAAATGAAGGTGCCGCAAAGCCACAAGTATCTATAAAGAAGAAAAATCACCAAAATAATTTCATTCCAGTTTATTAATTTCAAAATGTCTTCTACCAGTTAAAAGTCCAAGAAAAAAACTGACAATGAACATTCAAATTTCTTTATGTAAAGACACTGAAATGAGCTAGATTAACATAGGTTTCTAAAGAAATTTCAATGAAAAAATTATCATATGATGGTATTCATACAGCAGCCAAGACAAATGTAGATAAAAGACCTACATCTAACAGGGATACCCATTCTTAAATATTCTCAAAGAACCAAAACTAAACCAATGTACATTTTAAATTTTCACAAAAAGTGTGAATACATGGACCTGCAAACATGTTACTAATTTGGTATACTGTAGAGTCTGATTAATATAGATATAAATCACGTAATACAATAAAGCTACTACAACCTTTTCTAGTGTAGTTTAGACTGGAAGTAGGGACTAAACAACAAAGGCTAGAAAGCTGTGGTTAAACAGTGATAACACTTGATATTAAATATTGTATTTTTTCTGTCTCTAATTTATTTCTTACCTGAGTAATTAAAAACTTCGTTATGTGCTCTGGCAACCTGCCCTTTTCACTTGACAAGATCATTTCCAGCATGTCTCCATGGAGTTTTTCCATAACAACAAACACTCTTTCAGGCGTCTCAAACATACACTCCAAATTTACAACACCAGGGTGATGAAGGTTCTATTAAAGATAAATAAAGCACTTGAAGAAAATGAGTTTTTTGATACTGTTTGGCAAGCTCGCTGATTATACAAAACTGTTCAAGCTTAGAGCTATAGAGAAGCCCACACTTAAGATTTTTAACACCTCTACATTCCACATGTGCTGCCTTATATTTTTGAAATTCTAATGTCTCCAAAAAATACATCTTTACTTTCTATGCATAGTGAAATTACTTCTATGTGAAAAAATCCAAGTTCTAGCACAGTGAATTGCTAATTAGGTTTTAATTAGAATACCATATTGAGAAATCTATAATTTCTTAAGATCATCCCCAATATTAAACATATTGTCCTAACTAAGCATACTAGGCTATTTTCTATACAACTGGTAGAAATCTAATGTAGTAAAGATGAAATTTATACATGTAGTGCATTGGGCCATGCACTGATAAAGTACCTTAGTCAAAACCTTTTAGAAATACTTTGCTACTGGTACTGGAGGCTGCAGTTTTTGACAGAAGCTTTTATACTAAGTGAAGATCATAAAAACAGCAAAAAAAAAAAAAAAAAAAATTCAGCCTATGCTTTGTCTATGATACCATCCTACCTGCTTGGCTTTCAAGCACAAAACAAATACAGCTAATCCTTGAGAAACACAAATTTGAACTGCGTGGGTCCACTTACATGTGGATATTTTTCAATAAGCACAGTTGGCCCTCGGTATCTGTGGGTTCTGCATCCACAACCAAGTGAGGATTGAAAATACAATGTTCACAGGATCCAAAAACCTACGGATAAGGAAGACCAACTTTTCCCACAGGGAAGTTCTGCAGAGCCAAATGTGGGAAGTAAGTATGCATGGATTTTGATATCTGGGGCGGGGGTTCTGGAACCAATCCCATGCCAATACCAAGGGACTACTGTATTTCCACAATAAAGTAATGATTAGTAATGGTAAGCAGCATTTTGCTTGACACATTAATTGCCTCATGTGTCAAGTAAAATTACTCTTAGCATTAGATGTTCCCTTGTAATAATGCTTAAATCTGAATGCTCTTCTGGGTCATCGACAAATGCCTTTGATCATTTGACCTTTATCTTTTTTCTCCGCACAACAACAAATCCTAACATCACAAAAATAATTATATATTCCACTTCTATCCCAATGAGCAAGAGAAGAAAAAATCATGAACAAAAACTACCTAAACAAAAAAAGCAGGAACTAACTTAAATGTGCTAACAGCTGAAGAGAGAAAAAAATTAAATGCTTCTTTATTTTAGAAAAAAAATCTCAGTGAGTGATAAAATTGTACGTAAAATGAAATTTAAAACCTGAAATGGCTCACTGTTCAGAAACCTCACAGATGGATGCTGGGTGGTGAGCAGCAGAAGGGGCTGTGGGTGAGTCCACATTGTTGTAGTTGTCCTCTCGCTACCACTTGCAAGGAAAGCCTGGCATCAACTGGATATAGAACCAGGCTATGGCTAGCAGGAGATCTGATGATGGTAAGTCGTTTCTTAGAGAGTCCTTTTTCTACTTTGCCCATTTTGATCTCTGCCTCAGGCATCTGACGGGTCTCTTTGATTCTGATGCCTTGGGGTCAAATCATACAGCATAATAGAGCCATGGAATTGCAAGTTTATTATGAATGTGATCTGAGCAGATGCCTACACATCTACCTAATAGCTTTTAACCTCTAAAGGGCTAGAGTCACTGCTCTTCAAATCGTTGCGCTATTAACTGGTCAAATCTGGCAACTTTGGATAGACCTCACCTCCTGAGTTGCTCTCTCCTGGTCAGAGCTGAAGGACATGGAGAGAGTTGGGGTTCACAAAGCTCATATTATCGACCCTCTTACTTTACTTTTCCTGACTACTTGCAAATAAGAGCAGATATCCAGATGGCTTTGAATATTATGGGAGGGCCAGTTGCTAAGGAGGAGACTAATATGACCATACACAGTTGTTTGATAGGCACTATGGAACATGTGATAACATTGCTCATACTTGAACTTGTGCCCCAGGCTGTCTCATTTCCTTTTCTTTATATGCCTTTCCCTGTTAGAGAAGCCACACTGACTGCACAGACCACTGGCCTCTGAATTGTCAAAGGTCTCCACTGTCCTCTTTTAATCAATAATTATAGCATGAGCTTTAAGGATTACATGAGTTCTGCTAGAGTTCTGATTCTCCTAGGACAAGTCCACTATGAGATGTACTAAGTACACGCTCCTCTTTGAGCATCTTCTTCATTGATTCTTTTATTTTTCTATTTGATATAACTGTAAACACTTAAGCAGTGTTCTGGGGAGTCTGGCTTCCTTAAATGGCTAAGCTTTGCCATATGGGTGGGAAGCAGAAGCAATGAATAGGAAAGGAGCAGAGCAACAGAAGTAGACAGAAAGGGTAGATGTCCTCTGTGTGTGGGCAGAGGAAAAACTAGTAAGAAGAAGAAGAGATAAAGGTTAAGGGAGAGTGACCTCAGGGGCCCAGGGAGGGCAGGGAGCACAGGAGTAGTGTTGGAGCTGCATAGCCTACTGCTTTTGCTGATCTTAGGTTCTGAAAGCTGGAGAAGAGGGGAGAGTCGTAATGACTGGGGAGCCCTCCTAATTAAATTATCTGAATGATGTGATTCCTTATGTTCCTCTACCTGTATTCCTCTTTTTTTCTTTTTTTTAAATAGAGTTTCACTCTTACTGCCCAGGTTGGAGTGCAATGGCAAATCTTGGCTCACCACAACTTCTGCCTGCCAGGTTCAAGCGACTCTCTTGCCTCAGCCTCCCGGGTAGCCGGGATTACAGGCATGCGCCACCACGTCTGGCTAATTTTGTATTTTTCGTAGAGATGGGGTTTCTCTATGTTGGTCAGGATAGTGTCTGACTCCTGACTTGAGGTGATCCGCCCACCTTGGCCTCCCAAAGTGCTGGGATTACAGGCATGAGCCACTGCACCTGGCCAATACATGAGTTCTTAGAGGTACTAAAGTCCTTCACTCAATTTATTCCTTTTTCCTACTCTACAACATGACCGGAGGTGCCCTGTACAGAGGGTAGAATTTTAATACCTATTTATTTCCAGAATTGGGGTATTTACAGAATGTTCTAAGTCAAAAGTAAGGGACAGATTAATGACAGTGTTCATTCATTGTCAACTATTTTGTGCTATGTTCACTGTCAGCTCTGAAGGGCTCTACAAATGTTCTCTAATAGCATCTTGATGTAAAGGATAAGGGAACATTTTGTTATTTCCCAATAATGGGCTTTGAATGTGGTTAGATATATAGACTTTTTAAAATACATATTCAATGAAATCATCAGACTCAAGGCCAAGTATACACAACTGATAAAAAGAAGTCTTAGAAAACTTTAAATTCATTTCCCTTGGTCCTTGCTCTTTTATGAGCATATTTATACTTTACAGTTTTCCCAAAGTACATATTGAATGACAGCTGAAAAATCTTCCCAGTAGCAAAGTGATTTTGCTTTATCTGAAGAGTTGATATACAACAAGTTTATTTTAACATTTATTGTATATGGTTGAGACAAGGTCATCATAGACACTTGCTTATGAACTCTATTTTTTCTTGCATTGAAACAAATGACCAAACTTGCTTTTATATTTGATAGTAACAAAAGAAAATAAAACAGAATACATGGATCATGTCTTATTTAGTCAAACTTCTTATACTGCACTGTTAAGAATATGTCATTAGCCTACAGAATACATTTGAAGACTGGAAATAAGAAAAAAGTTCTAGGTTTTATTTCTTTATTTTCATGTGTAATTATTTTTTTAATACCTCATGTACAATTTTAAGATAAGTTCAACCAAGGTGGTCCATGTGACTTTTCATGAACAGTTTTAATTTTTCATATAGAATATGAAATAGCCTTTAAATCATTTCCTCCTAATGTCCAAAGTAACAGAATTATTAATAATTTTAAAATGGCAAGAAGACTGCAACATCAGCTATGGCAGAGTAGTGTGCAAAGAGATTTTTGCCCAACTTCTCAGGCTTTCCACAGAAATGCAGATAAATTTCATGGCAGAGCAAGCTACTACAGGACTCTCTGGCCATCTGTTTGTTGCATTTAAGTAATTTAATTTTCAGGAAATGAAACATTTGGCCAAGTACAGGAAAAAATAGTGTCCATTCACACATAACAGATTGATGACATATCCACGGGGTGAATATAAGTTGTTTCGAAGCCTGGGAGGAAATATCATTTGTAGATAAAGACAAAAACTCTCCTGACCCAAGTTGCCTAGAAAATGTGTATATAATCAATGGAAATTAGTCACTAGAAGCAAAGACTTTTATAAAAGTCATATCTCAAGAAAATAAAGAATTGACTAATTCTAATTTTTTTGTTTATATGTAATTCTCATTTATATTTTTTGATTTGTGTTAAAGGATATTCTTTAATATTGATATCTAAGTACTAATATTTTTTAAGTCTAACATTGTTGCTTTATTGTAAATCTAGAGTTTATAATTTATTCCATATATGTAGTTTCCACCTTCTATCTTTAGGATTATTCTACTCAAACATATGAGAGGTAGGATAGAGGAGAATTAGATTCAACCTATCTTTTCAACAGGTCTTTAGGAGCAGTGCAGTCTTAATATGGGGACTTCTGACTAATTTTCTGTCAAAGAACAAACTGACTTAGTTCATAATGAGATAGAAAAACTAAATTAAAAAGTGATGACCCTAGGATCTAAATTCTAAATGGCATGCAAATCAGAAGGAAGAATATTCCATTACACAATGGAATGGGTGGGGGCATGAGGTAGAGTACTGAAGCAGTGGCCTTGTTGACTCTCATTCCTGCCAGTTTGCCAGGGTCAAGAGAAGAGCATACCTTCTTATCCATTTTCTAATTACAGTCTCTTATATTTTATGCTTCATGTCATGGTCTTAGAAATCACAATACTTTAATACCTTATTAAAGGGAAACAGACTATACTTACCTGATAGAGACTAAAAGTCATCTTGCAGAGAACAGACAATTATAAAAGTACTTGTTAAAGATAATACCCATATTGATATAGTAAGATCTCCTAAATTCCACAGTCTTATATTCAATTGTCTTTTGGGTATGTTCATTTAAATGAAAGAGGTCCAACAATGAAATCAGTGTCTCTCCACCCAAACTTATTCTTCTAGTATTTCTTCACTTGGTGAATGGTGAATCGCCTAGGTCAGCAACCTTGAGCTCATCCTAAATGCTAACTTCTCTTTCATTTCCAACAACCCACTGGTCTCTAAAACTAATAGAGCCCACCTCCTTCATCTCTCACACTGACCCCTTACCTTCATCCTCACCACGGCTGCCTGGTTTGAGCCCTCATCTCTTTTATAGGGATCCGCTATAGCATCCCAACTGATCTTGCCTTAGGTCTTGTTCTCCAACCCATTCTTCAAAAGGCTGCCACTGTGATCTTCCCAAAGGTGATTCTGATGTTACCATCTTGCTTCAAGCCCACACGAGAATCACCACCAACTTCTGGATAAGGTGCCTACCCTTAGTGAGGTATATGAAACACTTCAATATCAGCTCCTTTTTCTCTTTCTGCTGAAGTATTTCTCCAGCTTCTTCTCTTCTTCACCCAAATATCCACCCTTTTTGTTGCCACCCTAAAATCATTTTTATACCAAGCCACACTCTCTCCTTTCTATGTTTTCATACATACTACCCTTCAGCCTGAACACAAACATTTGTCTAGTGTGAATATTCAGCTGTCAGGAAGCCTTTCATTGACTCTCCCAGTCTGTCTTGGATGTCTCTCTACTCTCACTCTTTGCTATAATCCCCTTTCATAACACTTATCCTATCATATTTGATTATTGGTGGACCTATTTGTCTTACTTACAAGACTACAAGCTCCATAAGGGCTATAATTTATCATTTTGTATTCCCAGTCAATATAAGTCTAGTGGACTGGTACATACTAAATATTCAACACATGTTTGTTAAATTTGATTGAAAGATGAAGAGTCTCTATTTCTCCTTACTTTCCATTAAGTGAATAATATTCTTTAAGATTTCCATGGCTTTTAGATATGCTAGTACATGTTTGACATACTTAGTGACAGTACATTTTGCATCAAATATGATATGTGGTGACAGTCTCTCTTCAGAAAAAAATACAGTACATGGCTTTTTAGTTGAGTTCTCTTAAATCTGTTAGTAGGAAATTTAAGGATTCTGATGATAAATATGCTCATAAGTAATGACTTTTTTTTTGGAGACAGATTCTCACTCTCTTGCTCAGGCTGGAGTGCAGTGGCGCAGTCTCACTTCACCACAGCCTCCCCCTCCTGGGTTCAAGTGATTATCCTGCTTCAGTCTCCTGAGTAGCTGGGATTACAGGTGCCTGCCACCATGTGTGGTTAATTTTTGTATTTTTGGTGGAGATGGGGTTTCACCATGTTAGTTAGGCTGGTCATGAACTCCTGACCTCAAGTGATCTGCTGGCCTCGGCCTCCCAAAGTGCTGGGATTACAGCCATGAGCCACCCTGCACCTGGCCAGTAATGACTTTTTTGATAAATACTAATAATATGGATGTGACTCTGAGAGATGCCACCACTGATGAGTTGTGACGATTTCCCTAGGGCCAAGGATATGATAAAGACAGTCTCTTTCACTTTCTAGGTACAACCCCCTCAAAATCTACCAGTTTTGATCAGTGTTTTTTAAGATTTCAACATCTTTGATAGGAAGAAACATGATTTTCCTACTATCTAGGAGACTGGTATTTGTTTAATATCTAGCTCTTAATAAGGAGATACTTTAGATTCAGATCATTCTCAAAAGCCACCAAGAAACAGTTATCAGAAAGAGATAAGCAAAGCAGTAGCACAGTCAGGATACTCCCTTCCCTCCATGGCAACCCTCCTTTACATTGTGAAAACCTTACTATGATTCCATCATTGTCCTGAGAACGAGAATAAAGAACTGAAAATGGGCACTTCAGATGATAACGGTCACTGTACCTCTTTTACTTCTTACTTAGAAAAGGTCTTTCAACTCCTCTTATTTTTTTATTTAACCCAGAACAGGTATGACTACAAGTAAAAGCCTGGAAACCTGGAGCTTAATTTCAGGAGCAAGTTGTCTGAAGACACATGGCCTGAGTGTGAATTCCAGCTCTGCCTCTTCCCAGCTTCTGCCTTCAGGTGAGTTATCTAAACTCTCTGAGGTGCTTCCAATTCTTATGTAAAATAGGATGATGATAATGTGTCAACTCATAACACAGTCAGGTCTTATTAGTTAATGTAACAAAATACTTGGAATTTTGCCTGGCACATAGTAAGGTTTAGTTATTATTACCGGGTAAATGTTATGGCATTTAAAAATGATTTGGGCCCAATGTCCCTCTTTAGTTTGATAACGGAAAGTTTACAGTAAGCCACAGAGAAGAAAACTTCCTTTAGCCTTTCACCCAACGGAGGCTGTATCCGATTAAGTATGAACCGCCACAGACTCGCACCTTCTAGTTAGTCAATCCCCGTCTTTCCCCTTGCTGTGTGTGTGTTTTTTTAAACAACAAATTTATTATCTCACAGTTCTGTAGGTCAGAAGTCTGGTGAGCTCAGCTGTTTTGTCTGGTCTGGGTTTCATAGACAGAAATCAAGTTGTTGGCAAGCTGCTCTCTTATCTGGAGGCTCTGAGGGAGAACCGCTTCCAAGCTCACTCAGGTTGTTGACAGAATCCAGTTATTTGGGCTGCAGGGGTGAGGTCCCTGTTTCCTTGCTGGCTGTGAGCCAAGTGTCTGTCTCAGTTCCTTGAAGCTGCCTGAATTCCTCATGATGTTGCTCCCCACATCTAACCAGCTACTGTGTGTGGAGTCCTTCACACACTTCGAATCTTTGTGACTACCACATCTCTTCTGCCTCCAGTGGGAAAAGGTGCTCTGCTTTTAGGGGCTGATGTGATTAGATTGATCACACCTGAATAATCCAAATCACTCTTCCCATTATAAGGTCTGCAACTTTAATTATACCTATAAAGTTCCTTTTGCCACCTAAGGTAACATATTTATTGGTGCCAGAGATTAGGGTGCAGACATCTTTGGTGGTGCGGGGGTGGGTGGGGGAGCATTCTGCCTACCACACCATACAAAGTCTCCATGATTTGGTCTGCCTAACACATTCCTCAATTCTAGGGCAGGAGTCTTTGTCCTTTGGAACTGAGGGAAAGAGTTCACAAACAACTGTAATAAGATTTATTTATTAGTTGTATTATTTATAAATGAACATGTTCAAATATAGTCAAAAGTAAAGTGAACACTATAAAGACATCCATGTATCTGCCAATCTGGATGCATCCATTTGGCCAATCTGGATGCATCTACTTTTTCACCTTGCTTTTTTTCTTTTGATGTATCTTTAGATGGAAGACAATATCCTTATTTGTGAAGACGTATAAGGCTTCATATTTTATTGGAAATTGTAATCATTTCAAATAATACAAATTAAAGAACAAAAGGATACCAGTAAAACAAAACAAAAAGAATACTCATACTTAATCCTCATTTAGTGAAAGAAAAATAAACTTTCAGGTATTAAAATCTTGCCCAACTTACATATTACCATTATAGTTAATTAATATTTTATACTAACATAAAAATCTTTTATTTTATTCTTATGCAGTTATGTAAGGGAAAGATGAATGAAAGGGAATGGGAAAAGTAGGCTGCTTTTTCTCAGATAATTAAAAAAATGAAGCCCAAATTATACATTTTTCTCAAGGACGGTTACTTTTCTCCCTTTTTTCTTGTTGCTAACCCTAAAGTATTTTCAGGATACTATATAACTTACTTACGAAGATGTTTTACTATAATAACATAATTATTTCCCATCATGGGGTACCTTGCTGTGTTTTCAGAGCTCAGTGATGGCAGAGGTGCTTCTATTCTGAGGTCAATTAAGGGAAAGGCTGTGTGTTGTATCACATGGAAGTTCTCCTGGTCTAAAGTGAGAACAGAGGTCATTTGGTTATTGCCTATGAACACGTCCCCATTTCATCTTTGGCTGGCAAAAAGTTTACAATTAAAACAGGATTATTCTTCATTAATCATCTTTTCGGGGGTAGCATGTTTTGAGAAATTTCATCTACAGTATTTTAGAAATTCACATGGATATTAACTTAGAACAAATTATGTTAATATGTACTGTTAGAGGAATAAATGCACATGACATGACTTCAACAAGACCAAATAGAACAATATACCCTCTTGTGAACAGGTGTCACTGGTTGACTGTCATGGTCATGATCAAATTTAACTCACTGGACTCTGAGAATTCAGAAATTCTCACATCATTCTATTAAGAACGGTTTGTTCAAACCATCCATTGGAACTAGAGTATAATTCTACTTTTGTTGTGCCACTAATTAGCAGAGATTTATCCTGGTTTAATATAGTTCAAAATTTTGTAGAAAAAAATAGTAAGTTGAAGCATCTCCATTAACTGTTAATGACAACAGATATATTGTGCCCTCATATCTCGAAAGGGAGTCAACTTTGAGGTGGCTAGCTTATAATGCACAAAGTATGATTACAATGTTTTCATCCTAAATTAGTTGTAGTATTGTGCATTCTATTAAGTAAAATTGGCCCCAAGTGCTGGGGAGAGGTGAGGACCAATTCAATGTTTGCATAGCAAAATAAATCACTTGAGGACTAATCTATTTGTGTGTGTGTGCGTATATATATATATATACACATTTTTTTTTAAAATTTTTTGAGACAGAGTCTTGCTCTGTCAGCCAGGCTGGAGTTTAGTGTTGTGATCTCCACTCACTGCAACCTCCGCCTCCTAGACTCAAGGAATTCTCCCACTTCAGCCTCCCAAGTAGCTGGGACTACAAGCGAGTACCGCCACACCCAGGTTTTGTTTTTTTTTTTTGTATTTTTAGTAGAGACGGGGTTTCACTATGTTACCCAGGCTGGTCTCGAACTCCTGGCTTCAAGTGATCCATCTGCCTCAGCCTCCCAAAGTGCTGAAATTATAGGTATAAGCCACCATGCCTGGACAACATCCATGTATATTCAAAAACCTATCCACACACCTCACAGTCATTCTTCATTTCATACATTCTAGAAATGATTCAATCTAGATTTAGATCCAGGATTACTGCAGACACATGATAAATATAATGAGTCCTCTCTTTTCCCTATAAAAGGAGAAGTAGCTAAATGTAGAGGGGTGAGAGGAGTATGCAGAAAGCAACACTTATAAATACTCTTTCATCATCTTTCATTTTTTCTAGCCTTTTTTGACTTTTCCACATAGAAATAGTATAAAAATATTTGACATTTTCTACCCATCACCAGGCATCCTTCAGAAAAGATGAATGGAAAATTTTAAAAACAAAACCAATCAAGAAAATGAGAAAAAAGCCACACACTGGGAGCAAATATTTGAAAAAGACACAAATGTCTTTGTGATATAGAACTATTATCTAAAATATACAAAGAACTACTAAAACACAACACGAAAACAAACAGCCAGATTAAAAAATGGGCCAAAAACCTTAACAGACACCCTCACCAAAGAAGCTATATGGAAAATTGGAAAATAAGTACATGAAAAGTTGCTCAATATCAGATGTCATTAGGGAAATGCAAAATAAAATACCAGTAAGATACTATTACACACCTATTAGAATTGCCAAAATCTGGAACTCCAACAAGGCCCAATGCTGGCAAGGATGTGGAGTAACAAGAACTTTAATTCATTGCTGGTGGGAATATAAAATGGTACAGCAACTTTGGGAGACAATTTAGTAGTTTCTTACAAAACCAAACATATACTTAATATACTATCATACTTCTGGGTATTTACCCAAAGAAGTTTAAAACTTACGTTCACACAGAAACCTGCAGAGATATTTGTAACAGCTTTATTCATAATCGCCAAAACTTAGAAGCAACCAAGATGTCTTTCAGTAGGTGAATGAACAAACTGTGGTACATCCAGGGAATATTATTGAGTGCTAAAAGGAACTGAACTCTCGAACCATGAAAAAATATGGGGGAAAATTAAATGTATATTACTAAGTGAAAGAAAGCAACCCGAAAAGGCCACATACTATGTGATTCCAGCTATGTGACATTCTGGAAAGACAAAAAGAGAAAACTATGCTGACAATAGAAAGATCAGTGGCTGACAGGGGTTGGGCTAAAGGATGGTTGAATATGTGAAGCACAGACGATTTTTAAGGCAAGGAAAATACTGTGTACGATACTATATGACGGATATATGTAATTATACGTTTGTCCAAACCCATGGAATGTTCAACATCAAGAGTAAACCATGATGTAAACTATAGACTTTAGGTAATTACGATGTGTTAAGGTGGGTTCATCCACTGTAACAAAGGTACCACTGTGGTGGGGGAGATTCATAGGGGGGTAAGGGGGGAAGGTATACATGTGTAGGGGCAAGGTGTATATGGGAAATCACTGTATCTTCCTCTTAATTTTGCTGTGACATTAAAATTGCTCTAAAAAAAAGTCTTTTAAAAATGTCTCTTTAAATAAAAGAAACAATAAAATCCCAGTGAAATCTAGATGCTCTAAGCCCATCATCTGGGCTCATACACTGAGGAATCATTGGCATTAATGCCTGTATATGCTTGAATTCGATACTGTAATTTTCAGGGTAGGGGGAGTGAGAACTCAAGAAAGATTCACATAGCAAGGATCTTGTATGCATGCATCCCAGTTCCCACCTTCTAACTCCCAACCAAGGTCAAAAGAGTGTAATGTTGGAAAATCAGCAAAAAAAAAAAAAGGCCACAAAAACAGAAAATTAATGACTAACCAATTCATTTCTAAAAATTTGGTGTTAATAAATATTCCATTCTTCAAGTATGACCCCCTTCCCTTCATACCATTATTGGGTTTGTGTTTAGGAGACAGAGAATATTAAAAGTGTGAATTATTACCAAAAAATAAAAACCACTGGAATCTACATGAAGCTGTTTAATTGTTTACAAAAATTGAAAAATGGAGCAAATATTTGGATTTTTCTTCTACTTGGCATGAAATGTCTGGAAATGAAGACACCTATGGAAAACTTTTTATTTCCTGTTAATCTACCTGGCTGGAAACAGTGACACAAAAATCCAATCTAGGCTTGGCATTAGATTTTAGGTGTAATTTTTGACAAATCCTATTACTGTAGTATAGCTTCTACATTTAGATGTCAGCACACCAAAAAGCATAACATTCCATGATGTGTTAAATAATGTATGCAGACACATAATCCTTTCGATGTATTATATACCAGATAATGGTAACTAAAGTGAGCATGTAGGGTCTACTGGACAAGGTTAGATGACAGAATAGTATGTGCAAAAAGTCAAATGGTAATACCTTACAACTGTATAAGCTTCTGTAGCAAAATGAGTTTAACTAACATATTCTTAAAGTTAAACAAGTTTCCAATTATGGGATTTCTCAGAATTGTTAATAAGTAAAAGGCTATATTTACTTCTAAGACACGAGTCTTAGAACATTTTCCATACACAACATACACAACATTTTCCAAATTTTCTTGATGAAAAAATGTGTTTTCACCCCTTCTGTGAAGGAGCTCAAAAGACTAGTGTTCTTTGAAAAATATACTGGGAAATAATGATTTTTAAAATGTTTTATATAGGATTTAATTTAGTCCCCAAAAACTCCTATGAAGGAAATAGACCAAGTCAGCATGATTTCTAATGCACAGTTAAGGAAACCAAGGTTGAAAGAGGTTTACTAAAAAACGGAAAATTTTCACCTGAAACCTAGCCTTTTGACACTTAACTTTTCACTATGACTTAACTTCTAACAGAATATCTATCTGGAAAATTTTCTAAATTAATTTTCTTTTTCTTATAATAGTTGTTTTTCTCTATTTTAGACATATATATAACCTACACACTTTATTTTTGGAACATGCAAAAGACAGTAAAATTTCCTTAGAGCTCCAAAACATGTCTTGCCTATAGAAACAGTTTCATAAAAATCCTTCATGTAATAAAATGCAAGTAAAGAAATATTTGAAGAAATATAGTACAAATTGGATGAAACAACAGAAATATAAACCAACATCTCAATACACACTGAAAGAGAAAGCACCCACATTTTGCACATTTTCCTCTAGAGAAATAATTGATTTCTTTGTGATTTAAAAAGAAGTCTCTAGTTTCCAAAAATTTTCATTTTCTTGTGCAGACTTAGCAAGATTATTCTCTGGTTTTCTGTCATAATTATCTCCTCTCTACTTACTCCTGATCATCCAGAAGATATATATTTAATCTTGTTCCATGAAGACAAGTTACTATGTTTTTTAGACAAAAAAAGAATGATGGTAAGAAATGCTTGATTCTCTTATTGCCATGCCCTGCAAATCTGTATCCCCCCGTTCCCTCAGTTGTGGCTACATATTTCATTCTACAAATATTTCCTGAGTGCCTACCAGGGGCCAGCATTATGCTAAGGCATGTTCAGCTCCATCCCACTTAAAATTTTTTCTTGCCTTTAAACTTTCTTCTCTGTAATACATAAACACAAAACACTGATCTGATCATAACAATTTCTTTTTGAAAACTTTTCAATAATTCATCATTGCCCAGGCATAATAAAATCCAACTGACTTGGTAACATATCAAAGGTTCTCCACGAACTCACACTAAGCCCATTTCCTGGTCTTATTGCAGGCTTTGTCCCACTAAAGCAGTCTCCAAACTAAGGAAGGCATACTCTTGGAGAGAAAAAGGAGCTTTTACGAGATATGTGAGCACAGAGATAGTTTTAAGAAAATCTATTTTGTTTACATTTGTATCCCTACTATGTGGAACACGCTGGCCATTCAATAATTATACCTTGAATGAACACATGCATGAATTAATCCTAACAGTCCACACATACTCTTCTAATACAGATCTGTCTAAGAATATCCTGTGGTCTGAAAATTTTCCATCCCCAAGTTTGCTTTCATGATGATTTTTCTCCAGTTTTCCAAAAGGAAGGCATGGATGTCACACATTCCAAATATTACTAGGGTGCTTTGCCATGGGGAGAAAAATACTTTCTTCCATGGGGAGAACAATAATGGGAAAATTTGAAATACTGTATTGGTATGAAGTGAACGACCCTAATGAATTGGAAATCAATTCTTTTGCAACTTAGTTTCTAATTCAGGCTTTCAACAATAGTAAAGAAGGATTTAATGGATTTATAAACAGATGGAGTATTAAAATGAACTTCTGAAGATAAATATAAATTACTGAGTTTTTTCTTTTTTTTACAACTCAGCTCCTATATTTTAAAAAAAGGAATAAAATTATTTCTGAACCCTGTCTCATTTGAGTAACAAGTAATATTCACTCACCAATTTATGAACTAAATTTAAATCAATTTCATTAAATAATGCATTTCCAGTGATATTTTAATTTTTATGTTATATAAGCATAAAGATTTACAGAATATTTATCTTACTGAATAATATCTATATAGTTATATAAGTAATAAGTGACAAGAGTTATGATAATAAATTAATCATGGAGAATATTTTAAACATTTAAAATGTTGCCATCAAGAAATTTAAAAATACACACATGTACTTTTGTTTTTGAGACACAGTCTCTCTTTGTCGCCCAGGCTGGAGTGCAGTGGCATGATCTTGACTCACTGCAATCTCCGCCTCCAAGGTTCTCCTGCCTCAGCCTCCTGAGTAGCTGGGACTACAGGCATGTGGCACCATGCCCAACTACTTTTTTTTTTTTTCGTATTTTTAGTAGAGACAGGGTTTGCCATGTTGCCCAGGCTGGTCTTGAACTCCTGAGCTCAGGCAATCTGCCCGCCTCAGCCTCCCAAAGTGCTTGGATTACAGGCCGGAGCCACCCTACTCAGCCGATATACACATACTTTTATTGCAAAGAATTATGAAAAGTAGGTCAAGAAAAGACTTTAAAGTATAAAAACTCATTAAATTGAAATATAATTCTGCGGGGAAAGTGGAACAGGCTCAAGGAAAACAAGGAATGTTGCAAAATGTACCGTTGTTAAAGAAAAGCCTATTCACGTATTTTAAAAAATAGTTCATAAAGGGTATCAAATGTCTATAATATTTATATTATAATGGGTACATTTAAAGGAGTGATATGACAGCTTTATTGTGAAATACCAATATTTTCCATCCACTAGAAAACTAAAACAATTTTTGACAAAATAGTTCTAGATACCAACTTAAAAATATACAAGGAGGTACAAAGTTTTCAGAATTCCTTTTGAGAGCACATGAAGAAAAATGTTTGAAGATCACTCTTAAAAAATAATCCAAAGTTTTCCGCTCAGCTTTTAAAAACTGTTTATGTTGCTGAGGTGGTTGCTTGGTCTAATGACCCTTTCCACCGTTTCTCTGCCTATGAAAACCGTATGAATCTTTCCAGGTTTTGCCAATGCCAGGCTTCTCTTCGAAGCTCTCCCTGAATCTGTGGTAATCCATGACTTCTTCCACTGTGCTTCCACAGTGATTCTGACTTCTAACTACTTGTATCTGACTGCCCAAACAGAGTATCAACATTTTAAAGGGTTTTATTAATGTTTATATGGCTCAAAGGCCCAGCAAATCACTTTGTATAAAGGAATGAAAGGCTTCACAGGTACTGTTGAATGACTTAATATTTTCATTAATTGAAGGAAGAGTTTTTGCCTTCTTAAGAAATTGGAAGAATGATAGAAAAATACACAAAGGGAGAGAGTATCTTGTGGGGAAAAACATTAGGGTTACATGTTTGGCTTTAGGCTGATTGGTTTCAGGTGGGGGCAGCACAGCAAAGTGGAGATGTCCTAAGGATGGAAAGTGGGACTGAAGTGCCTGTGGAAGACTGGACTCAAGAGCTGTATTAAGGAATGGCCTAAGAGATGACAGGTGACTCTCTCAAAATGGATGACCTCGCTCTGGGAATGAGCTTCGAATGTGCGTAAATCCTTTAGATAAATGTAGGGAGAAGTTTAGGAAGATAGAGGAGTTAGCAAGGAAGGAAAAATTGGTTCTGGTAAGTACATGGATGAAGTGAGAAGAGAGATTTAAAAAGGAAGGAGTGAGCCTTAGAAATCAAGGGTATGGCAAAAAAAAAAAAAAAAAAAAAAAGAAACCATGCATTGCCATGTATTTTCTTTAAGAAAGGTGTAGAAACCAATGACAAGAGGGGAATTTATAAACAAGAAATGAAAGAAGAGCAGAGTACAAATTTGAAGTGTGGCAGAGATTTGACCATAGCTATGAGAGGCAGCCTAGACAAATCAAGACCACATTTTGTTGTTATCGTTTATGCCTTTTTTCCAAGAGACAAGGTCTCACTCTGTTGCACAGGCTGGAGTGCACTGGTGTGATCATAGCTCATGGCAGCCTCGAATTCCCAGGCTCAAGTAATCCTCCTGCCTCAGCCACCCAAGTAGCTAGGACTACAGGTGCATACTACCACACCGACTTAATTTTTTATTGAACAATACAGATTTATTATCTTACATTCTGGGGGTTAGAAAACAAACATGGGTCTTACTGGACTAAAATCAAAGGGTTGGCAGGGCTGTCTTGTTTTCTGGAGGTTCTAGAGGGGGATCTGTTTTCTTCCCTTGAATTTGAGTACCAAAAATGCTAATGTGGATATTTCACACCTTTTAAAAATATTTTATTTTAGGTTCATAGTGTTTGTTATATATGTGAATTGAGTGTTCCAGGGGTTTGGTATACAGATGGTTTCATTATCCAGGTAATAAGCATTAGTACTCAATAGGTAGTTTTTCAAACCTCACCCTCTTCCCATACTCCTCCCTCAAGTAGGACCTAGTATCTATTGTTCCCTTCTTTGAGTCCACATGTACTCAGTGTTTAGTTCCCACTTATAAGTGAGAACATGCAGTGTTTTGTTTTCTGTTCCTGTGTTAGTTTGCCTAGGATAATAGCCTCCAGCTCTATCCATGTTGCTACAAAGACATGATCTCCTTTTTTATGGCTGCATGGTATTCCATGGTATATGTGTATCACATGTTCTTTATCCAGTCTACCATTTTTTGCCATTTAGGTTGATTCTGTGTCTTTCCTATTGTGAGTTGTGAGTTATCTCTAGGCTGGTCTCTAACTTCTGGCCTCAACTGATCCTCCCACTTTGAGAGGGATTATAGGTGTGAGCCATTGTTCTGTTTTTAAATGAAGACAGACTTGGATGAGAAGAGAATATAAACCAGGAAAGTAGAGGTAATTTTATGAGATAAATATAGGAGAATAATTTATGAACCATAAAATTCATTTTTTCTACATTCTGTATTCTATATTCAGTACTTTTAAAATTCCAAAATGCTTTCATATATTATCAATAGGAGCTCTAGTATTGTTCCTTGTATCAATAAATGAAAGTTACAATACAAGAAAAGGAGAAAAAATATTAGTGAATCCATTAGAATTACATGTACATGTATTTTTCTTAACCTTCATATGCACTGTGATATTCTAAAATTAGAAAATAAAAATTAGTTTTGACTGAATAAGTCTGTTGATTTAAATTATAAAATACATAAAATGTATCATACTAGTGTTATTTGCTTCAGATTTTAACCTTCTAACTGGCCTGGTGTGGTGTCTCATGCCTGTAATCCTAGCATTTGGGGAAGCTGAGGTGGGAGGATGGCTTAAGTTCAGGAGTTCAAAGCCAGCCTGGGTAACATTGTGAGGCTCTGTCTCTACCAGAAATAAAAAAATTAGCCAAGCCTAGTAGGGCACACCTGTAGTTCCAGTTAATCAAGAGGCCGAGGTGGGAAGATTGCTTGAGCCTATGTCAAGGCTGCAGTGAGCTGTGATCATGCCACTGAATTCCAGTGAGATGACAGAGTAAGACCCTTTCTCCCAAAAAAACAAAAAAAGCTTTTAAGTGCTCTAAGACACATTTGCATGTCCTTATGAAGGTCAGTTTTCTGTGATATCCTTAATAATCATAAAACATCCTTCTATTTTTATCTTGAAATGAATAACAGAAAATTCAAAAACAGTATACATGGGATGATGGAAATGTTATGAAATAAGCTTAATGTCTACAGTAATTTTTTTGTTTTGAGATGAGTCTCACTCTGTCATCCAGGCTGGGGTGTAGTGGTACAATCTTGCCTCACTGCAACCTCTGCCTCCTGGAGGGTTCAAGTTATTCTCCTACCTCAGCTTCCTGAGTAGCTGGGACTACAGGTGTGTACCACCACACCCGGCCAATTTTTGTATTTTTAGTAGAGATGGGGTTTCACCATGTTGGTCAGGATGGTCTCAAACTCCTGACATCAGGTGATCTGGCTGTCTCAGCCACACAGTGTGCTGGGATTACAGGCATGAGCCAGTGCACCTGGCCAATATCCACATTAATTAACACCCATTGAAACATAATAATAACGAAGTATTTACAGATAATGAAAATAGAGCTATTCCAAATGGTATGAGATATAAATGATATGCCATAACACTTAGACTTGCCTTAATTTCAATTATTCAAAAATATCTAATGAGTTTAGTTTTCTAATGATTAAATCAGATCTTGGAAGGCCTTCATCTAAGTTATACAGAGAAAATGAAATGGAAAAAAAAAATGGAGAGCTCTACCTTTTCTCACATGCCCTATTTACACAACTTCGAAGTCTTCTACAAGCTCAGGTGCTTTTTCACAAGAACAGAAACAAATCAAAATTTGATCTGAGGACCTAGCAGAGCTGAATGAGGAGGACTTTGCCCCACTGGCATTTCAACCCACATGGTCGCCTCTGGAGAATGAGGAGAAGGAAGGGGGGAGGGCAAAACTTCTTAGGCCCTATTAGGGCACCAGCTTCTATAAGCTAGAGGACCACAAAGTAGAAGATACCAAATGCTTCTGGATATTACCTATTTATATGCAGAGGATTAGAATTTTATTTCTCAAGATTAGTAAAAGAAAATCTTCCTCTGCATTCAATTGACTTCAATCATGGTACTTTTTTTTTTTTTTTTTAAACATATGAGAGTTAGTGAGTTGGAAGCCAACCCCCACTCCCATCCTCATTAATATTTTGTCTCTTCAGGTTCAAGATGGTGAGTTCTAGTTTTAATAATAATATAAAATGACACAGTGAGGGTTTCTGCAGAGCAAACACACATAATCCTTTCTAACTAACTAACCAGCCTTTTGCTACCTAGTTGGATACTATGAATGTCACTTTATATGATAAGATGGTGTTTCTGTACAACTTTAATTAATTAATTCAACAAAAATTTATTTAGCAGCTAATGTATGCCAGGAACAATTTCTGGCAGTGGGGATACATTATTAAACAAATCAATTGGTAACTGTCCCCCTGAAGTGTGTATTCTAGTGGTAGGGTCAAGGTTGAGAGTGGTGAGAGGAACTTGCAACAAATATAATAAATATAATTCTATAGCAGGTTAGAAAGTGATAACTGCTACAGAAAACAAAACAGATGAGGGTAAGAGAAGTATGGAGAAGGGGGTTTGGACTGTAATTTTAAATAGGGTGTTAGAATAGTGCTCATGTATCTGTAGAGAGTGATATGTGAGCAAGGACTCAAAATAGGTGAGCTTGAACTTCACTGTCTTAGGATACTAAATTACTATCTTTCCTGAGAGACTAATGTATCTGACAATGGTAAAAAGGAGTTCAAAAGGGTTTCTTTCTCTCTCTCTCTCTCTGTCTCTCTCTCTTTCTCTTCTTTCTCCTCCCTCCCTCCCTCCTTTCTTTCTCTTTCTTTCTCCCTTTCTCCCTTCCTTCCTTCCTTCCTTCCTTCCTTCCTTCCTTCCTTCCTTCCTTCCTT
>NW_012115178.1:1819610-1899375 GCF_000951035.1 Colobus angolensis palliatus
CCTTCCTTCCTTCCTTCCTTTCTTTCTTTCTTTCTTTCTTTCTTTCTTTCTTTCTTTCTTTCTTTCTTTCTTTCTTTCTTTCTTTCTTTCTTTTCATTTGGGAGCCATGATTAGTTTCCTATTCTTGATGAACATATTTTAAAATAATTGGCAGTTTTATAATAAAGTATGAACTACTGAATCTAGTAACTGTATATAATTAAACCAAGCCTAGACTGACCCATTGTACAGGTTATGAGATTGAAAATTCAATACATAAATATGTTGCAAATATCCAACTCAGCATAACTGAACATAGCTGAGTGATACAATTTAAAGACCCATGACAGCAAAGACCTGTGTGCCTTTGTCCGTGCTGTATCTACTGGACCTAGAACAGTGCTTGGCTCATCATATGTACTCGATAAATACTAGTTTGATAAATAAGGCAAAGAATGGTTAGGGGCAGTGAGGTTAAGTATAAGTAACGGAAATTTTTGAGATTTCAGGCTATCAGAGATGTTTGACCTTTTCATGTGCTCTAGGAGCAGAACTGGACTTTCAACCTAACTAAACTCTTTAGAAAATCTTATTATGATGAAGATTTTCCAAATGTATATTTATTGCATCTGAGTTGTCTGCATCTAATATTTTAGAGCCGTGGTCCCCAACCTTTTTGGCAACAGGGATGGGCTTAGTGGAAGACAATTTTTCCCGGGGAGCGTGGCGGCAGGAGTGGGGGAGGGTGGGCATTTAATTCTCATAATGAGTGCACAACCAGAAGATCCCTTTCTTGCATAGTTCACAATGGGGTTTGCACTCCTATGACAATCTAATGCTGCTGTTGATCTGACAGGAGGCAGAACTCAGATGGTAATGCTTTCTTGCCCACCACACACCTCCTGCTGTGTGGCCCAGTTCCTAACAGGTCACATATAGTTACAGGTCCACGGTCCGAGGACTGGGGACTTCTGTTTTAGAAGAGGAATTGGGAGGTAGTTTACATTTCAGGTGTATTTTTCTCCTTCCTTCCTTCCTTTTTTTTTTTTCCAGGAGTCTTGCTCTGTTGCCCAGGCTGGAGTGGTGCAATGGCACGATCTTGGCTTACTGCAACCTCCACCTCCCAGGTTCAAGTGACTCTCCTACCTCAGCCTCCCAAGTAGCTAGGACTACAGGCATCTGCCACCACACCTGGCTAATTTTGTATTTTTAGTAGAGATGGGGTTTCACCATGTTGGCCAGGCTGGTCTCAAACTCCTGATTTCAGGTGATCTGCCTGCCTCGGCCTCCCAAAGTGTTAGGATTACTGGTGTGAGCCACCGCGCCCGGCCGTATTTTATTTTTCTACCTCTGGAGTCAGTTGCTGATACTGTGTTGACAGACTTGGGGAAAGCCAATTAAAAGGCCAAGACACAGAAAATTAGAACCCCAACATCTGGTCAGTTTTCTGCAACTGCAGTAAAATATAGAAAGATGTAACCATGTTAACCATGAAGCTCTCTTCTCCTATCGTATAATGAAGAATAAATATCTCCTGTACACATGCTGACTCTGGATTCCTTCCCTGCAATAGTATCTTCCTTCAGGAGACTACAGTGAGGTGGACACTGGAAGTGCAAGGGCCAGGTTAGGAAAGATGTCATTTACTAGAGTTTCAGATGTCATCTGCACCTCAATGTTGCCAGTTGCTTGTAACCGATTAACAGACACTAAGCCATGAATCCATTAATTAGTATGTTCACATCCATGGTTCTTTTCTTCCCCATGTAAGCAGACAGCATTGTGAGTTCTCTGTGCTACATTAGTTGTCTAGAGACACAAAAACATCATCCTTACAAATTCCAAGTCCCAGAAAAGTCTATGTTATTTTTCTCTGTATAGCAGGCAATATTTGTGGCTGTCTCTGTGTACATGAGCTCCTTCAGGGCAGAAATCATATCTTTTTCAGCTTCTTATTATATGAAACTCAATAAATGACAGTTAAATGAAACTATAAATGAAGAAATGAAATGTTCTGTTTTGTGAAAAAAACTGTCCATTAAAACTGGGAATTAAAAATCATGACATGCTTGCATGAGAAGTAAAAAATTATGTCAGTTATATAAAAATAGGAACTTATCAATGATCTCAATTGAGTAGCCTAGATAGCCATGATGACTACATTTAGCAAACAACTGCTCTATTTCTCTTTGGTCTGCAAAAAAATTTTAATGGTGACAAAAATCTTTATCGCATAATATATTTTATTATCAAATTCTGGTTTGAAAAAAGGGACTGTTATTAATGAGAGAAGTTAAGTGACATGCTCGATGTCAAATGAAAGGCTTACAGTGAGAGACAAAGAGGACATTAATAACATCAAGATGATCTGCTTCTCAGACACATCTCACTCCCGTAACTGATATGCTGACAGTTACACACCCAATTCATATAATTATCACAGCACAAAGAAGACGTGTTTATGACAGCAAGGTCATTTGTAATATAAAATAAAATGGTCTCAGCATGTCCACTACCAGTAAATGCTGAAACATTACCCATTTAATGAATATTAATTATATATTGAAACCTAGAATTAAATACATAAAAAAGAACAACTGCTGCCTAGACTCAGGAAAGACACTATTCAGGCAAGTTCTGGTACTTGATCTGCCATTTCAATTATTTTAAAGTGTTCCAAAATATTTATACCACAGGTTTTTAGAGAAAATTTCTTTGCTTTGCAGAAGTAAAAGATGAGGGATTTTTATGCCCTTCCCCTGAATGAGAACCAAAGAAGTACCTGTAGAATTGCAACCTCGTTACGAAGCTGGCTTTCTTGTTTTGTTGGAAATCGTAATTTGTCAATGATTTTAATAGCTACATCTCTTCCTGTTTTACGATGTTTTCCTTTAAAATGAAAAAGGGAAGCATTAGTATGTTATTAAATAGGATCTATCTTAAAGAACACTAAAATTTGCAAGGACATTTAAAGAAATGATAAACATATTTCACTGAATAAATTAACATTTCTAAAGAGCACTGACTTACACATATATATAAAGATTTCATTATTCTAAATCAAATATGTGCTTTAAAATTAGCCATAATTTAGAATGCAAAAGAATTGGGGCATTAAAAGCTATATGTATCAACAGCCTGGTATTTTTTCACAAAAATGTGTGTTTTAGAAACAGAATATTAAGCTACTTAATATAGAAAATATTTGTTTCACCAGCAAATTAACTCCCCTTTAGAAAGTATAATTTTAAAGTCCTGATAAGATAATGTATGTTATAGGGGAAAGAATTAAAGTCTTGGCTCTGCCACTTATTAGCTGTGTGATCTTGAGCAAATCCCTCACTCTTTCTGAATTCTAGGTTCCTCATCTACAGTGAGGAGAAGATTGGATGAAAGAAGGCATATAAAGTATATAAAATACCCTGGTAACTATGTACACTCAAAAAATGTTAGTTATCATAATCATCATCATCACCACATAATAGGCCCTTTATGTGTATTACACCTCATTTAACTACTGCAACAAACTTTTCAGGAATTCTACGGGGCACCCCCAAGTTCTTAACTTCTACACTACTATATTGTGGTAGATACAAAACGTAGCAGTGTTCATTGAATCTGAAAATAAGAAATGAAAATGAATCAGAAAATAGAAATGGAAAATGGATCTAATTACTCAAACTTTTTGGTTATATACAAACGAACTTGAAATTCCAGTCTTCCAACACTTGTAAATCTAGTGTTCACTCACCCGATATCCCACTCTCACTATTCCTTCTCTTTCCAGACTGTTTCTTTTCACTATTAAATCAGCTTGTGTTCATGTTCTCTACTTCCTTAACATCATTTCTTACTCTACGATTGACTGCAGTCTCTATTTCAACTCAGCCATTTTCCTGCAAGTACTTTTTTCAAGGCCATAACTTCTTTTGTCCCTACTCCTCCGTCACTGTAGTACTTGACCTCTCTTCTGAGACTCTTCTCATCTACTTTATCCCATTTATGTCTAATCTTAAAGTTTCAGTCTTCCATGTGGCAGCCTCCTCCTACTCCTGGTCTTCAGTGTTGGACGTTCCAAATTATCTGGCATCTGGTGGTCTCTCTACTCTCATTTGTCACCCTTGTCTCACCCCTATATGATGTGCAGTTATGTCTATTTACCATGATCTATCTACCATAATTTTTTTTTGCATGCAACTATTACACTGTAGAGCAATAATTGAACATTTGGTCCCCTCTATTATACAGTTATGCATTAACAAACGGTACAATGGTTACTGGCTCATGATAGGTTTCTCATCAAAGAAACCACTGGATCATTTTATAAGACTCAACATTACATTGTAAAATAGAGTAGAACTTAATTACTTTTTAAATTAAAAACTACAATATTATATGGTGATAAATAAAATTGAATGGAACATTGTGATTATTTCAGAACACTCAACCTCACCACAAGAAATAATTTCTTACTGATAATATTAAGGAACTGAAAGTTATGAAGTCATTTTACAGGGCAAATAAAGCATTAGTATTAAATATTTTTTAAAGACTTGAAAACTATTCTTTAACTGGCTGGAATCTAAAATAGCAGAAGTTAGAATAATAAATTTACCAAAGAGCTTGACAAAAAGAAAATAGGTAAAGACTTGATATTTCACCTCAAAAATTAAAAAAAAATCAATCCTTCAGGAAACAAATATATTGTTAAAGACACTGGAAAGTTAAATTTTGTTTTGTCTACTAACATGAATGGACTTCTGATCAAGTGTGCCAAAAGAAAATGGAATTAATTTGTTTACAAATCATAACTTCCTTGTTTTCTCAATATTTTGTCTGATATTCCAAACTTCTTCAGTACTGTGTGTAGAGTTTGTCTATACTAAGAAAAAAAGTTTTTCGGGAGTATGAAACTTTCTCTTTCGAAACACAAATATACCAATTTTCCAAGTAGGAACTATCTCAAAAAAAATTTTTTAAGACAGAATACAGAAAGATACACAGAAAAATAGGTCTTCCTATATTTCTGAAAGAATACAGAAAGATACACATAGGTCTTCCCTTTTATGTTTTTCCTGGAAATATGCTCTTAAAAATATAACTAGCAAAAACTTTAAGTTCATAAAAATACTCAGTGAGATAACCTACCTCCATAAACAATTCCAAACTGTCCAGAACCCAGTACTTCATCAGGAAAAATCTGATATACTGTGCTGATGTCCTAGAGGTACAAGTCCAATGAAAAAAAAACATGAAACAGAACAAAACATTAGTCCTAAAAATTAATATAATTCTATTAAATATATTATAAACATTAAGTATTTTTAAAATAAATTAGAAATGCTAGAAATCTGAGATGACTGTAATATTCAAAGCACATTGTTTTTTGTTTTGTTTTTTTTTGAGATGGAGTCTCGCTCTGTTGCTCAGGCTGGAGTGCAGTGGCGCAATCTCGGCTCACTGCAACCTCCACCTCCTGGGTTCAAGAGATTCTCCTGCCTCAGCCTTCTGAGTAGCTGGGATTACAGGCACGCACCACCACGCCCAGCTAATTTTTGTATTTTTAGTAGAGACAGGGTTTCACCATGTTGGTCAGGCTGGTCTGGAGCTCCTTACCTCGTGATCTGCCTGCCTTGGCCTCCCAAAATGCTAGGATTACAGGCGTGAGCCACCATGCCCGGCCTCAAAGCACACTCTTTAATTAATGTAATAACATAAATTTATGAAAACTGTTCTGATCTTAAGTGACAGAGGTTTTCTAATGTGCTAGCACATATGTTTCATTAGAAAGATGACTAAAAACCATACAATGTGATTTACTATAAGTATTGAAAAAGATATTTGCCTGTTGAGATGGTTATTTGGAAATGTCATTAAATAATCACGGTTCCCAATCACGTGTCTGTGTGAATCCTGATTCCAACCACTTCTCCCTGTATGACTAGAATGAAAAGGTTGCTCCCTTATTAGTCACCCACATGCAGATGAACCTAAAGTGACGGAAGAGGAGGCTGAATCACTGTGAGTGAGCTGGAGAGGCTGCAGAAGGATGGCAACCCATATGAAATTCTCATCTGTGAAGTAGCTAAACTCGTCCAATTTCATCACTTCGGGAGCTAACAAGTTCCAAAAGTCTAATGCTTTCTCTTTGAAATAATAACTGTTAAATAAAGCATCTTTTAAATCTATGTTTTATTGTCTGTGATTTCATGCTGACGAAATCACAAGGTAATGCTTTTTTCCTTTATATATTCCTATTACATCCTATCGGATTTTCCACCTATCTTCTACCCTTATACTTGACTTTATTTTTTTAAGTCCTTCTGCACATTCTGCACATGTACCATAGACGTTAAAGTATAATAAAAAAAGAAGTCCTTTAATATCAAATCCTACCCTCTCCATATCCTATAAATCCTTATCTTTTTCCTTTGTTCTTCCCCCTAGAAAATAACTACAAGTTGTCTCCATCCTGTGATTCTTCAAAGTATCCACAGGATGAGTTCAAGGCTGTGTAAGGACAAGACAAGTAATATTTATACTATTCTATTATTCTGATTTCAAGCGACTTCATCTGTTAAGAGAAGTGTTCTTTATGCTTTCTGATAACTCAATGGCCGATCCAAAATTTTCAGTAGACAACAGTGACTGAAGAGAGTGGAACAACTCCACAGCTATCAGGAATTTCCCAAGAGGCTTATAGAGTAACTTGTATTTCCTAAAATGTCCCTGGCTAAGCAAAGGCAACAGGAGTCTGCAGAAAAGAAATTTCTTTAGGAATCTATCTCATAATTGACAGCACAAGAATTTATCTAACCTTCACTATAAAGTTTACCTAGTCCTCCCTAATTCGTATTTGGCTGTTTACTTTATGCCACTTTAATGTAGGTTTCAAAGATAAAGTAAGGATGAATAGAGTTTCATGAAGTTAATTTTTTTAAACAATTTTTTATAAACTATAAGCTGTAAACTGCATTCTTTTGGCCACAGGTACAGCAGGTAAAATAGAGAAAAGGGTTTGGGTCACAGGAGGAGGTAGAAAAGGCCTTATTAGTTTTTGGCTACTTGCCTTAGGGATAAAATATAACAAATAAAGCAAACATTTGACAGACTGTAAAAGATTTCACAATATGGCTGATCTACAATTTTCAAAAACTAAGCTGCAAGGATGGAGTTATGTGGCACAGGTGACTAGGGTGCTACAATGAGAACCCATAAGATTCGATTTATGCAACTTTCTTAAAGTTGACGTGTACAAATGACTATAAGAGCATTTGCAACTCCTTGTCATAATACAGCACTTCTAGGTAGCAACTAAGGAATGAGAACAATGGCATTTTTAAGCTACTCCTGCAAATCAAGAAATTTATCTTATTCTGCTGGTGTATTTATTTTACTGTGTAATATCAGCCATTAAAATTCCAGTACCAAGAAGGGCAAATATGTGAGAAATCAGGCATTACATTATAATTGCCTAGCTGAGATAAACAGATATTTGACTCTATATTACAGAATTGATTATAGAAAAATTACTAAACAAATTTATATCATTTAATGTTTCTAAAATATCACAGAAAAATATCCAAATTCTATTCTGCTTTTCAAAATTTACTAAAAAATTAAAATGAATTTTATTTTATTTTATTTTATTTTATTTTGCTGGAGTGCAGTGGCCGGATCTCAGCTCACTGCAAGCTCCGCCTCCGCCTCCCAGGTTCACGCCATTCTCCTGCCTCAGCCTCCCGAGTAGCTGGGACTACAGGCGCTGCCACCTCACCCGGCTAGTTTTTTGTATTTTTAGTAGAGACGGGGTTTCACCGTGTTAGCCAGGACGGTCTCGATCTCCTGACCTCGTGATCCGCCCGTCTCGGCCTCCCAAAGTGCTGGGATTACAGGCTTGAGCCACCGCGCCCGGCCTAAAATGAATTTTAAAACCTATTTTATGATGCTTTTATTTTCCAGTAATCACATTACCAAGTTTTATATTAGTAGGTACATACTTACCACATTTTCTTGAATCTGGCAATTTGATACTGAAATACTCACAGAGATATCTCCTGGAAATGCATGTAAAACAATATGCACACAAAAAGTCAGTAAGAGATGTGATAGCAACACAAGTAAATACGTGCTTACAAATCATCCTGCAAAAGTGGTTTTAAATAAATCACAGCAATTAGGTTTTTCTAAGAAAATGTCATTCGAATATTTCTTTCTTTTCAAAATTACATATTCACCATACTTAGTTTTGAAAAATAACATTCTGTCAATTTAGGGTTTGGCGTCAGAAGGACTTGGATTCAAATACTGGCTTTGCTACTTCACAGCTTTGGTACAAACTCGGACAACTTAAACTCACTCGAGAGACACTGATTTCCTCAGTTGTAAAACAGGCCAATCATTAAAGTCTACCTGTTGGAATTGGATTAGGCATTAAAATAGAGATCTCATGTAAAGTGCTTAGCACCAAAATAGGTATTCTACTAATATGTATTTTGATTGTAGAGATAAACTAAAAATTATGACAGATCAACAGATAACACTATAATGTAAAAAACCAGAGGTTACTTCATAGGTTTCATTATGAGTAACTGTTATGAAATTTAAAAATAAATGACTTTTTTATTCAAATATTCCTCTAAAATTTCTTCTTTAAAATTTATCCTCAATACTGGATCTAGGTTACATTTTAGCAAATGTATCTCATTCAACTAATGAACAGAGACTTCTTCCTGGGATAAAATGATCAAGAATTACCAATTACCATGTACTCTGCACATCAAATTACCATATCCTGCACAGAATACTAGGTGAGGTGTCTTTAGGGAAACTTATTAATTCAGATTTGCAAATAACAAGACTTGCACTCCATGTCAAGCTGAAGTTGACTAGATTTCTTCCTCCTCTTCTTTCTTCTTCTCCTCCTCCTCCTTCTTCTTCTTCTTCCTCTTCCTCTCCTTCTTTTCTTCTTCTTCCTCTTCTTCCTCTTCCTCTCCATCTCCTTCTCCTATCTTCTTCTTCTTCTCTCACATTCCATGTCAAGCTGAAGCTGGCTAGATTTCTCCTCCTCCTCCCCCTCTCCCTACCCCCTCTCCTTCTTTTTGCCCAGGCAGGAATGCAATGGCTTGATCTTGGCTCACTGCAACCTGTGCTTCCTGAGCTCAAGCAGTTCTCCTGCCTCAGGCTCCAGAGTAGGTGGGACCGCAGGTGCATGCCACCATGTCTGGTTAATTTTTGTATTTTTTTTGTAGAGACAGGGTTTCCTCATGTTGCCCAGGCTGGACAAGAACTCCTGGGCTCAAGTCCTCCACCTACCTTGGCCTCCCAAAGTGCAGGGGTTAGAGGTGTGAGCCACTGAGCCTGGCCAGATTACTTCTTCTTTTACAACCAATAGCTCTAGAGGTCTGTAATTGCCTAATACATAGTGTTTACCTGAATTTGTTAAATTTTAATATAAAATACCTATGATAAAATAGGATAATTTAACAAACTAAACATCTTAGTATGTGCAGCAGCTTTTATTTAGAGACTGTACATTCTCCAATAAACTAAATCATCCCCAAGGAGTCTTTCTTCATTCTGTTCTCAGGAAGGACAGGGCACATGTTTACTAAGCAATGGGTAGGTACATGATGAGCTTTGGGCTGGTTGGAAAACTGGCAGACTCACTGTGCAAGTTGGTTCCTGTACCCACAGACGAGCCCTTGGGAATGACGGGCATGAGGGCATGCTGGATGGCTATCTCCCACATCCTGGCCACATCTGCACCAATGCCACTGGTGAGGACACTGTTGTTTGGTGGTGGGCTGGAAGGATTGAGCACATTTTCGCCCACATAATACACTACATTTGCCGTAGTGATTTCAAAACAGTGAGGATTGGCCCCATTAGGAATTAAAGCTGAAGTTTTTGCTGGTTCCAGAGATAAAATTTCAGATAAAGGAATTTCCTGTGAAAGAAAAACAGTGCTAAAGGTAGTTTATCAAAAGTAGGTAAACTTTCAAAGAAAGTTGATGCCAAGAACATGTGAAAAATGACATCACAAATAACCACCATTTATATAAAATAGTTTTAAACTATAAAACACAGAATATTGCTAAGCAAAATTTAAAAAATAGCTTTACTATGGGAAACCTTATTTCCTTTTTCTAGAAAATGTGACTTTTTATGCTATGTTCATGTGGCAAGAGTAAGCATGGTTAGGAATAATGATTTTGAATCTTCACCACAATCTAAGACTTAGAAAATAAATGATAATTTTTGTAACAGTGAGGTAGAATCACAACACTTTTGAAATGCATTTAGGTAGACATGGCTATTTTAAAATTTTAACCTATTCTTTAAGGCACTCAATACATGTTAATGTAATAACATAGCCAAGTGAATAGTTTAAGTGAGGAAAACTAGACACTGGTTTTAAAATGGTCTTTTTCTTTTCTGAGACAGAATCTTGCTCTGTCACCAGAGCTGGAGTGCAGTGGCGTGATCTCGGCTCTTTGCAACCTCCACCTCCCGAGTTCAAGCAGTTCTTCTGCCCCAGCCTCCCAAGTAGCTGGAATTTCAGGTGCCTGCCACTACACCTGGCTAATTTTTAGATTTTTAGTAGAGATAGGGTTTCAACATGTTGGCCAGGCTGGTCTTGAACTCCTGACCTCACGCTGCCCGCCTCAGCCTCCTAAAGTCCTGGGATTACAGGGGTGAGCCACTGCGCCCAGCCATTTATTTATTTATTCATTTATATTTATTTTTGAGATGGAGTCTTATTCTGTTGCTCAGGCTGGAGTGCAGTGGTGCAATCCTGGCTCACTGCAAACTCCGCCTCCTGGATTCAGGTGATTCTCCTGCCTCAGCCTCCTGAGTAGCTGAGATTACAGGTGCACCCCATCACGTCTGGCTAATTTGTGTATTTCTGTAAAGACAAGGTTTCATCATGTTGGCTAAGTTGGTCTAGAACTCCTGACCTCAAGTGATCCACCTGCCTTGGCCTTCCAAAGTGCTGGGATTACAGGTATGAGCCGCTGGACCTGGCCAATAGTCATCATTTTTAAGGCAATTCATATTAAAAAAAATTAATCCCTACTGTGTCTTCCAGGAAGTATGTAGGGACTAAAAAATAATAACTTTTAAAACAAACTTTTAATTTTAAAATTAGTGAGGTTTCCATTTTATGTGACAGCTGTGTAAAGTGGCTATGGAGAATCAAATCAACTATTCCACAGTCTGCATTCATTTTGAAGGACCACGTATCTACCCTTTTCTCTATGAAGATTTTGTTTTGGAGTTGTGTTTTTCTGGGTGATATAATATGCCACATCTGTATCACTTAATGTAGAGGGACAGAATAAAAATTGCTGCCATTTTTTTCTCTAGAGAAAAGTGCTCTTTGTGAATACTGACAAGCATGGAGAAATCATACAATGTTTCTTCCCTCCTGGCAGTGTGCTAGATGCAGTGGATATCAGGAGTTTACCTTGAGCTGATCTGCTGTGACCATTAATTTTCTAGTTAAATCACACATCTTTGCTAAAATATTCTTTAATCTTTGCCTCCCTCCCTCTCCCATCATCCCATGGTACCAGAAGCACTCCTTGGGGAAATGTAAAATTCACAGATGAATCAAGGGGTCCCAACCTGAATCCCAAGAAATTTGGAGACTGTAGAAAAGAAAAAAAAAATAGCTCCTGGAGGAAGCACAAAAATAGTCACGTTTGTTGGATGTATTTCCTATTTCTTACACTCTACATTCCCAAGGAAAAGCAATAAGAGGCATGAAACTACAAAGAAAGAGCCCCCTCTTACCTTGTAGTACCTGCTTCCTGTGTCATTTTGAAAGAGGGTAATACATTTGCTATCCAATCTCCAATAGTGCCGTTTCCGCTGAAACAGAAGTTAGATCCAAGATCCTTTTTAAAAAACTTTAAAAATATCCACAATTGATAAAACAAATAGATTTCCCCAATGGGGACATAAGATTCGAGGGTGGAAAGTGCATGGGCTTTGGAAAAGGCAGATTCACGCTCAATTTCAGGCTCTGGAGGCTGACTATTTAGCCACATGTCTGATAAGTATCTGGATTTATGTTACAGGGTCGTGAGTAATAAAGAAGATGAAGTATTAGCACCCTATAAGAGCCTGGCATTTAGAAAGTGCATAGTAAACAGATAACATCATTTTTAAGCTTATTTCACTGCGTGAAGGGCTAAAGGCAGGTGTATAGTTTATAATAAAATAAGGTTTACTAGGAGATGCAATGTTTATTATGCATGCTTATTATTTTAGGACATAAGAAATGCCATGCTGACGGAATCAGGTATTCTCACTTCCATTGGCAATGGGCAAATTCTGAATGTTAGAGTAGAAGTAAAGAATATTTTGCTGGACAGTAAGTTTGACTCCATGACATCAACTTAAAGTCAGGGGACTGCATCAAACAACCAACTCTACCTTCTCTCCAGCTCACTAGAAATCTAACCACTATGATTTGGTGATCAGGTCTTTCTTCACTGTAGGTATATCTTTCAGGATTTTAGGGTGTGTGTGTATTTTTATCTTATAAAAGACCCCAAAGCTCTATTATTCTGCTCTTCTCCTCCACAACCAATTTCAGGCCAGTCAAATATATTAAATATATTACAGCATGTCTAAAAAGAACTAGGCGGTATTCAATTGAGCCCTATAATATCAGGTAAGTCCTCTCTCTCTAACAGATATGGTCGAAATTATAGATAGATCAATTAGGTTATAGGTGTCTGCTTATCTGTAGTGATCCTTTAGGTAAGAGATGAGAAAAGCAATACAGTAAAAGAAATCAGCCAATTGTCAATTTAACTTTGAAATGTGAATCAAGTTGTTCTCTCTTATGTACATACACAACCTCATTCATCAACTATTAAGAAAATCTGGAGACATGAACACTCAGGATACAGGCTTCCAATGTTCCTGAGTGGGTCAGTTCTTCAGGGAAAACTTAGTTAAGGACTTAGGAAGTATAAGATAGTTATCACTGTTTTATTCTCTGCCTAGAATGCAGTGTTTCTTATAAAATTCTAAATTGCAGTGGAGCATTCTGAAAGCACATACTGTGGCTTCCACAAGTACTATAAAATGGCAGGTAGACATCTCAGGTAATCAAAGTCAATGAATTTGTTTGCCTGAAATTGCTTTTCACATTTTTTCCTAACTCCATTGCTTGCTGAACTACATCTGACACCCTGAGACTGTAATGCACCTTACCTAATCCTGTGTCATGCCTGTGCTGAGGTTTACTCTGAGTAATGAAGGCATCTCACAGCCCTCACAGGACATTAGCAACTCCTCTAATTAAAGCTAGCAAGGCAAGAGAACATTGTTCCCTGTGGATCTTACCAGCGTGTCCTTGCTGGTGTAGTGGACCATCCATCCTTCTTTCATGACTGTGCTGCTTTTCCTCTTCGTGTGTTTGACAGACTGCACTACTCTCATGAGTGGGATATTGTTGCTTGTTGATGGACTTGAGAAGTCAAAATATTGTAGGAGAAAAATGTTTTCAGGTACATTTTATGTATTTTCATGCATAAAACCTTATGTCAGCTAATCCAAGTGAAACTTTACAAAAATTCACATCTCAATTTTAGTAAAACATATTGTCAGGCACCATGGTTCTGAAAGTGGGTTACTCTGAAGAGTGACAGGCACTTTATTTGTACACCTTAAAAAATCCCGGCTGGGCGCAGTGGCTCACATCTGTAATCCCAGCACTTTGGGAGGCCGAGGCGGGTGGATCACGAGGTCAGGAGTTCAAGACCAGCCTGGCCAAGATGGTGAAACCCCGTCTCTACTAAAAGTACAAAAACATCAGCTGGGCATGGTGGCGGGCGCCTGTAATCCCAGCTACTCCAGAGGCTGAGGCAGGGAATTGCTTGAACTTGGGAGGTGGAGGTTGCAGTGAGCCGAGATTGCGCCAGTGCACTCCAGCCTGGGCGACAGAGCAAGACACTGTCTAAAAAAAAAAAACCCAAGGCTGGGTAATAAGCACCTCATCTTTTGAGTTGAACTGTATGGTGTTCAGTTTTCAGGTCAACCTGTGGTAGAATAATTCTTAGTCTACTGAGGCCACACTATTCAGACTCATACATGAAAGCTTATTTGCTTATTTATTTCCTATTATAGGTACATTATCAATCATTTAGAGATTACATTATTCAATATGAATTTTTAGTTTCTCTGCATAACGTCATAATAATTGAAATCTGCTAGTCACTGTTTCTTCCTCTCTTCATCCCTCCCTCCTTGCCCCAATCCCCACAATATGAATATATATGTTATTCCCCCCACTGCCCCCTCACCATGCAAACTGAAACTCTTTGGCATACACTTTCAAAGAAGTGTATGTCTTCAAAGGACAGGTCATAAGACAATTATTTCCCCCTATTTAAAAAATGTTCATTATGCCATAAATGGAAAAAAAATCATTTCATTGCTCTACTCTCATGAACAATTTCTGTTTGTCAATAAACATGGCATTTGTAAAATGGACACAAAAATTTCAATAGGCTTTATGATATACATCAGAGACTAGGAAACATTTTCTGTAAAGGGCTAGGTAATAAATATTTTAGTTTTTGCAAAAGACCTAACTTTACCAATATAGTGCAAAAGCAGCCAGAGACAATATGAATGGGCATGGCTATGTTCCCATAAAACTTTACTACAAATTGGGCAGTCCAGTCCGTCCTGGTGGCCACATTGTGCTGACTCCTGATATAAAAAGTGGGGATCATCCAGTAACCAAAAGCATAATTAGATAACAGATATAAAATTGCACATACTTCTGAAATAATATCAAGAACAGTGAAGTATACACAGACTATGATATTTGTAACAGGGGCCAGCTAATAAAATAGATGATGTCTGCTGAGTTTGATCTTGATCTTTGTTTTTTCTACACAATGAGCTTCGAATTAATATTAACTTAGTAATAAACTTGTGGATGGCAAACATGAGCATCTCTCACATGCAAAAGAAAATGGGTCAAAGAATGAGGTGATGCTAGGAAAGGATGGAAACCACACTTCTCCCAGGGAACCCAGACCTCCTAACTTCAAAGGCTCTCACCTACAGCACACAGATCATTCATAAGAAATTAAACATGTACTTCACATTTCTACTATAATCTATTAAAATATCAAAGAGGTTTAAAGATAAAATACTGCTTGGGGTTCGCCTGTTTGCTGAGGCTGGCAGTGCTGCTCTCACCTGATGGTTCTGTTGGCATCCTCGTGGTCTGGGTCTGGATCTTGCATCTCACCAGTGTCATTCTGGCACTCTGCCATTGCCATCTCTGCATCTTGGACCATTGCTTCTTCCATGTCATCCATGAGCCTACTGTTCCTTTCACTATCATTGTCATCACTCCCTTCTTCCATGACCACATCAGACTCTGCCCCAGGGCTAAGCAAATCTAGAAAATTATTTTGACCCATGAAGATAAGCCTGGAATCTTGGAACCAGGGCTTAAAAGACAGTCAGGTGATCCTAAAACAAATCAACTGGAAGCCCCAAAAAGGCAGTTCTGTGAAGAGATTATTTTCTTTTTTTTTTAACTTTTATTTTAAGTTTAGGGGTACATGTACAGGTTTATTACCTAGGTAAACTTGTGTCATGGGGGTTTGTTGTACAGATTATCTCATCACCCAGGTATTAAGCCTGGTACCCATTAGTTATTTTTCCTGATCTTCCCTCCTCCCACACTCCAACCTCAAAGGGCCCCAGTGTGTGTTATTCCCCACTATGTGACCATGTGTTCTCATTATTTAGCTCCCACTTATAAGTGAGAACATGTGGTATTAGCTTTTCTGTTCCTAGGTTAGTTTACTAAAGATAATGGCCTCCAGATCCATCCATGATTTTCAATTTCCTTTTTTATTTCAGTTTATAAGCATCTGAATTTATGAGAAGTTGAATATGTAATTTTATAGGTAGATGCTCGTTTTCCGTTCTTCTAAGCCTGAAAACATGAAAAGTCATGAAAAGCCTTGGAAGGAAGCCAAGGCTGGGATAGAAGTAAAATGCTAGAAGGCAAAGTGATACCAGGCCCCAGTGACTGGGAAACTGCTCATATTTTAGAAACACAGCCCTGGTGGGAAAAAACGTATGTAAGAGGATGACAGAAACTCTCACATGAAAAAAGATTCAGGCCACTGATTCTTACTTTGAGTAACTTTGAAAATCACGAGTTCCAATATATTAAATTGGTCACATAGCTACAGCTTTTAAATAAGACATTTGATATTTGAAGTAATATTGAACCCTGTCATTATACCGTTGATGGTAATGGTTAAAAATTATAATCACTTACTAATGCAAAGTACTCATTTTAAAATTAAAACAAAGATTAATGAGAGACTCTAGCCTGCCAAGCTTGGAAAATTCACATTTTACCAGCTTTTTCTGGATGTATAAGAAAATACCATTTCAAAGTAATCAACAACATCAAAAACTGTTCTGTTTCCCCTTAGTTATAGTTATCCAGTACACACTGACATTCCCTGAGCCTGAACAAAGTCAACACCACATGCCACAAAAAGTGGGACGATCGCCAAGCTTTCAATTTTGGCAGCTAATTCATGAATCTCCAAGCCAGAAACAAGTGTGACAATGTTTTCCTGGAGAGCTCTTCCTTCTTCTTTTAGGTACAGTATATATTTCTTCTAGAGAAGAAAGTTCTAGAGCAAAGATATTCATTCATTCTTCTTAGTTCATCATTCATCAGCTTCTTAGTAACAAAAATACTCAACTAAAAGTATCTGTGGTCTTTTATAGCCATTTTTCTTTCCAGAGGAATTGGAAACTGGTAGCAGACTAAAGGTACAAAGAGGACCACTATCTGCAGAAAAAGCTAACTTGGGATTCTAAGTCAAATATTTTGGTAGTGATCCATTAGAATGCTACCTAGGAAGAAAATAGAAGCTCTTTGCTTAAGATATGACATTTTTCGTAGCAGTCCTTCAAAGTTAATTATACAGTTAGAGTTTTCTTGAAGGAATATTGCCAAATATAGAAAATATATCTATTTTTTTGTTGGCTGACAAAGTTCCTTTTATTATTAAAGATGACTGAAATGAGAAGGACAGAGGAAAAGAGACTGAGAACTACAACTTGTAGGCAGACCAACAACATCCACATTTCTGGGCAAACTAGGATAAGAGTAAAAGAAAATAAAGCTGGGAAATAAATTATGGCTACCCAAGTTTTCAATACTAGCTGCTTACCATGTAAAGATCATGAAAGGGTCTTTGACTGTTATCAAAACTCCATGGATGCTTTTCTATAGTAAAGTAGAACAAACACTGGCCATAATTTACTTTTGGACTGTGTCTGAAATATCTGAACCAAAACCAAAACCATAACCAAAAACCCCAACTAAAATCATCATCACCACACTCTCTAATAGGGAAGAAGCACAGACATGACAGCTGATCTTTTACCTACCTCCATTAATAGTCACTTCGCCAAGGCAGTTGTTTGGTACTTTTGGTGCACAACGTTTATGGCAGTTGAATCTGCAATCTAATCCCAGTGATTTTCAAACAAAACAAAATGAGAATTTGTCAGAAAGAGAAGTGGTAACCAGAAAATACTTATGTCAGATGAATGAGGGTGATCAAAGTTCAACAGGTGACAAAATCATCCTTACCTTTGCACTGCAAGCCCTGCCTGAAAAGCCCCTTCAGAAGCTTCTTGCAGTACTGGCACACCGTGGGCCGGGTGTAGGAGTGGATGACAAATGTATGCGGCACTTTAACTTTAGACATCAAAATCTTGTCAAGTTGAATTGGTCGTCCAATGTATGATTGAGAATTTGACCTCTTTTCTCGACCAATAAACGACTCTGATGGTGATTTCTGCTACATTTTGGAAAACAATAAGGGAAGTAAGATGTAAGAGGCTATTTGATTTATATATTTATATATTTTAAGATCTCGGTTTACTCTTGTATTTAGTACTTTGATGCCTAATAATATGAAAGAAATAATACTATATTTCTGTTAATTAATATAATTTACTTGCTTTCCCCATTTCTATTTGAGTTACCTTGCTTGTATAATCTTAAAAAAAGAGACAGAATTGGAGATCAGAACATTTAAACATGATTTCTAGGTCTTTCAAACATGTTTTTGCTTTAAAAAAGTGGTTCTAATACAGAAATATAAAGTTGGAGGCAAATAAACAGTGCACATATACCATTGACATTTTCTACAGTATTACACGCACATGGTTAGAAAATGCAAGCATTTAAGAAAGACAGAAAATGAAAAGTAAATGCCTCCTGTTTGCCCTACATGGTACTTCATCGAAAAAATGCTATAATCCCAGCACTTTGGGAGGCCAAGGCAGGAGGATCGTTTGGGGTCAGGAATTCAAGACCCGCCTGACTAACATGGTGAAACCCCGTCTCTACTAAAAATAAAAAAATTAGCTGAGTGTGGTGGTGCATGCCTGTAATCCCAGGTACTCAGTAGGCTGAGGCAGGAGAATTGCTTGAACCTGGGAGATGGAGGTTGCAGTGAGCCAAGATCGTGCCACTGCACTCCAGCCTGGGCAACAAGAGTGAAACTCGAAAGAAAGGAAAGAAAGAAAGAGAGAGAGAGAAAAAAAAAAGGAAGGAAGGAAGGAAGGAAGGAAGGAAGGAAGGAAGGAAGGAGGGAGGGAAGGTGGGAAGGAGGGAGGGAGGTAAGGAGGAAGGGAGGTAAGGAGGAAGGGAGGTAAGGAGGAAGGGAGGGAGGGAGGGAAGGAACGTAGGCTTACAGTTCCTTTGGTTTGCCTAAAGAAAAAAAATAAAAATGATTTTAAATTTTTCCTCAGCCATACAACAAAAGATTTGTATTACTGAAAACAGAACTAATATACTATACAAGGAATATAAAAGTGGATTTTTGGATATAATTATATCTCTGTGCACTCTTGTCCATCATTTTGGAATTATTTAATCAGTTCAGTATATAGATTTTTAAAAATTAAATTAACTAAAGTTAACTGTGTTTTCAATTTTTTGGATAATTTCACGGTACCTCTTATATCCTGTGATATATTTGAGAATAAATATATCCCATCAGAATAAATGTATTTTAGAATCATCAGAATACGATAAACCGAATTGCTTTTGAACTGTTGTTATAATTATATATCTCATTTACATATCTCAGTTATTAAGTTCCTAGTCTATAGCAATAACTGTGTTAGGTGCCTTAAAACATAGGCCTTATTATCTACAGTTGAGGCATCCAAGCTCATAAAGTTTAAATAGATACCTCTGGGTCAAATGCTAGTAAACAGTGCAGCCAAAATGTCAACCTACATTTGTTTGCCTCCAGAGCCCTTGTTTTATCACCACACTCGGTTAATTTCTAATTTTAAATGATTACTGATAAGACAAGCAATAAGTCACATTTACAAAAAATTTCTATCCCTTTCAATCCCTATCTGCACCAAAAGGTTAAATACTATTACCAAAAGTGAAAACTATTATTTTCAGATTCACTAGCTCCAGTGAAAAGAAACTTAAAATGAAGTTCTACACAGGAATATTAGGCCTACAGCTACATTCACAATTATAAATCCATAAAGAAAAACTGTAAAGCATAATTATTCTGGAAAGGTTCAACTCTTGCAGAGAAGTCTAGGGAGATTATAAAAATAGCCAAAGGTTTGCCAAACCAGAATCATGAATACATTGAATAAATACCTTCAATGGAATTAAAGAATAATTAAATCCACAGGGTAACGTCCCTGTTCCAGTGTCCTCTAGTAACTGTAGCCAATGGGCCAGTTTTAAGCATAGACTAAAATGAAAATGATATTTTTCCATCGTTGAAAAGTTTTAACACTCAGAATAAAAGATAACCTGATGTCACACTTTCTTAGCAGATTTAACATGTTATCAGATTTGGAAAATCCTATGAAAAGCTGAACAAATCACTGTTCAGTTACTTTCCTTAATTTAAGATACCTAATTGAAGACTGTGCTAACAGAGCCAGTTTGACATTTACTATACCATGGTGCAAATTCATTAGAAAAGCAAGAGGGAATCTAGTAAACTGAGTATTTTCTTTTCATCCAATGTAAATGCTGCCATAAACTGTAAGAACTAGAATTATTTTTGAGAGGTTATTTCATTTATTACCTTCAAGGCAAGATCATGTAAGAAATTTAAAAATATTCCAAGTTTAGGCAAAAGAAATTAGCTGTCACTCTATAGCCCAGAGACTATACTACACACATATTGGGGCAATAATAAGATTTACACTGCCAGCCACATGTGTCCTTGGCACAGAATATGTAATTTATAGTGTCAGAAATTAAGATTTTAATAGCATTAATAAATAGCGCCCTCATACCATTCAAGCCATTTTAAATTTCAAAATCAGACAGCAATCCAACCAGACTTATCATTATCTTTTCTTATAGTCCCAAATATAAGTAATCATTTTCAATATGGCCCATATTTCTAAATGAAAAAGTAAAGCTTTACAATCTTGACACAGGGGACATGCATAGTAACTTATCTTGTAGAAATTGATTTACCGCTGGAAGGAGACTGTTTGAGTCATTTAATTTTACTAAATAACAAACACCTTGGGAAAGGGAGCATGGAGAAGCTGTCTGAAGTTCTGTTTTCATTATTCAATTCTATGTTTCTGGGAGTGTATATACACACATTTGCATGTGTTTTCCCTAACATGAGGCAAATCTAAAGTGCGAAAACAAAAAAGAAAAACTGGGTCATTATCTGATGATTTCCTAAGCACTTACAGGGTTTTTATCCTTCCTTCAATCAAAAATGTAAAACAAGGGCTTTGTTGATATATAACAGACTATTAAAAAAACCAACTGGCTATGGAATAAGGCCATTACCCTGTAATATATATTTATCAATATTTACCTAAATGTTTAAGAACCACCCTTTCTGTAATACTGACATCATCCCTTTAAAAATATTTCTTTTTTTATTTTTTTTTTGAGATGGAGTTTCGCTCTTGTTGCCCAGGCTGGAGTGCAATGGGGCAATCTTGGCTCACTGCAGCCTCCGCCTCCCAGGTTCAAATGATTCTCCTGCCTCAGCCTCCCGAGTAGCTGGGATTACAGGCATGTGTCACCACACCCAGCTAATTTTGTATTTTTAGTAGAGACAGGGTTTCTCTATGTTGGTCAGGCTGGTCTCCAACTCCCGACCTCAGGTGATCCTCCTGCCTCAGCCTCCCAAACTGCTGGGATTACAGGCATGAGCCACTGCGCCTAGCTGGCAAAAGTATTTCTAATGATGTGATCACAAACTAAGACTTAAAGATTTTCAGAATCAATGACACATTTTGTCATTAATAATTAATAACCAGTTGTTGTATTGAGCAAAAACGTAAAATTCCAATTATTACGTGAAGTTTTATGTGAAGTCGTGTACACCATAAAGCATAATTACAGTATGTTTTTGTTTAATATATCAAGCTACAGAGCAGGCAAAAATTCAGAAATTAATAGTTTTAAAGGAAATGATACTTTTAAAAAATCTCATTGATCTCTGGATTTTAAGATAATTTCAACAGGAAACTAGATAGTAATTTGAATCATAATGCTGACAGAAATAATTGGAAATTTTTGCATGAAATGCATTATTATACAAAGTAAAGAGAGTTCATTATATACCAAGTGTATATGTTTTAAAAACTTTATTATACATAAAATTCAAATTCTTCATTAACTTACTACATTTTCTTGCCTTACTTTTATGTTTAATTACAATGAGCACAGTACATTAGAGTTTTAAATAACAACTTTCTTTAAAGCTAACTACAATAAAGTGAAAATTCTTCCCTACCCATCAATACTACTGAAGGTTTCGCTGGGTTTATTAGGTTAACTAAATGGTGTTTAAATTAATTTTCACTCTTAGTTTCTATTCCAATTTGGCCCCATGTAGTTGGCGAACCTGAAATATCTGCAGAATGATTTTTTTTTAACAAGGAGAGGAGGGAAAGTTGAAATGCTTTGGAACGTCTGTTCTATTCTGCTTCATTAATATGTTCAGAGAAAAAAATGGCTCAAAACTTAAAGAGCATATTTAAAATTTCATTTTCTATAACTATGGGAAACACATATAAGATACTGCATTTTTAAAAATTTTATATTTTTATATTAGCCATATGTTCTATGAATTGGAGGAGTTTGGATCAACTTACAGTTGTGGAACTTCTGTAAGAATTGACATGACTGTAAAATATGGTATTGAGATAGATGCATATAAATGATTTGACTTGGCAAATTATATATTATGATAAATATAAAGGTATTTTTTGTGTTAGAAGTGTAAGAGTTAATACATCATGCATGGGAGATAATATGAGAACATAATGATGAAAGTTGTATTTTAAAGCCAGGAATAGAGATTAAATAAAATAAAAATTATGGAGATCAATTTTTTTCAAGTTTGTGGTTTCACAAAGCATCTTTAACATTCTTTTATCAAGTGTTTCATTTTAGATTACTGCCAAAGCTGGAACTCTGTGCACTGAACATCTACTCAGACAATGTATCCTGCTCTTCTAGAGACTGAATTTGTTTTTTAACCTAGAGTGCTAAATTAATGACTCAGCAAGTTTGGAACCTTCCCAGGAAATGATTGCTTAGATTACATTGTGGAAACTCCAACTGCCAGTACGTCTTTAAACATTTAACAGGACTGAAATAATTTCCCAACAAGGTATATTCCACTTAGCAGTTCAAAATGAACTCTCTTCATGAGTTAAGCTAGAAAACACAGAAGAAAAGTTGCCTTTACTTGTGGTTTGTTTATTGTCACTTGTGTAAAAAATCAAACATAAAATTCTCTGAGATAAAAGTCACTTGACAATAAAAAATGATTCAAATAAAAATGTGTGCATTATTAAAATATTTCTATGTGTTAACTAAAATTCATTTTACAGCCATTCACTGTGTCTGGATTTTGGGAGACAACCTCCCCTTAAGTTAAAGAGAAATAGAAAGAGAATGCTTTAGCATACATGCGAATATCTCTTTATGGATTTGTCTGAATCATTTGATAATAAGCTCCTATGGAAGAACAATGTCCATGACAAACAGTAAGCAGTTTCAACTGAGATAAATACACGTTTTCAAGAAGTAAATGCACAGGATTAGTTCACGAGACATTTCAATAGAAATATTTAATATACAGACTGTGCTAAAAGATTTTTACAATTTAAAGTTACATAAACTGTAACACTGACATACTTGCTTTACAGGATTTCAGTTTTAAGAGAGGACACCTGGCTAAGGAATGTTTTCCACTGCAAATGTTCTGTACTTGTCTGCCCGCTCCTCGCCTCTACTTCAACATGAAAATCTGTGCAGAACTCTTCTGCTACCAAACTCAAACACTTAATAGGCTGTTCATATCAATGGGTGGCCCTCAGCATCAAGGATGCAATGGGGAATGGTTGAGACTATAGTAATTTGGAGAGGACAGTGTCACTGTCAAAGGGATGGCTACAGCTCAATTAGTTCTAACAGCTGCCCTGTGAACATGTAAATCCATTGTTGATGGATTTTTCAGTTTTTCAAAAGAAGCAGGGAATCTAGGTGTGTTATAAAATAACTTGATCCAGATGTTAGTAACTGAAAAAGAAATTTAAAAACTTTGTGCCTGTCAGTTTATCTGGGGACTAAATCTAGTTCAAATGGGGATCTTTGAGGTTATAAAAAGTGTTTTCTATCATTATCTAGTTCAGCCAGAGACCTTCATATATGCCAAACCATTTTCATAGCACTTTACATGGATTTCATTTATACCTCATGTATAAACTATAAATACAACTATCTACACATTTTATACAACTATTTCCATAGCACTTTACATAGATTTCATTTATTTATACCTCATGTATAAATAAACTATAAATACAACTATTTATACATTTTATACAACCACTTTTATAGTACTTTACATCGATTTCATTTATGTATACCTCCATGTTACACCTAAAGAAACTGAATTACTGAGAGATTAAATCATTTTCCCAAGATCACACAACTTGTAAGTAGCAGAACTATGAATTCAGGTAGTTTTGCTCCAGATAACAATGATTCCTTTCTCCTTTGATCCTCCCCAGCTCTCACATTCCTTGATTTTATGCTAATATAGAAAACAGCAAGTATTTTCTTCCTCTCAGTTAGTCAATAAGGACGACAAAAGAGGCAATAAGACAACAAGAATAATCAAATAGTAGTGTGTTTTATGTGCCAAAAATGGAATGCAGAATATCATGAACCCCTTAACCTTGACCTATAGAAGAGACTTCTCACCAGCTTGTCTGTGCTTAGATGATAGGACCTGAGTCACGTATGTTTTCCAGAACACAATAACTAGTGGAATAAAGGGCTGCTATTCCATAAACATCACTCAGTTGGCTGCCTACTTTCCTATTCAGGTGTTATTATGCTTAAAAGATACTAGCATAACTATGCAAAAATAGACGCAAGCCAATGTTAATCTTTTATTCCAGAAGTTTCAAGATCTAGCATTTTGGACTATCACTCAACGAACAGCGCAGAGTAACAGCTTAAGAGAGTTCTCTCCTATTGCCATCAAGATGGATCTATCGCATTTAGCAAGTGTTTCCTAGGGGAAAATTTTACCTGAAAGTTCAATTCAGAGGCTTCAGGATATATAAAAATGAGGAAATAACATTCTCTGTGCCCAATTAGTTTACTAGCCAGTACAGTCCTAGGCACAGCATAACCGTTATTATTGTTGTCCTTTATATTTACCCTTTCCCTTTTTCATAGATGGTTTCCTCCTTATTTTTCAGATTTCAGTTTCCACGACCCCTTCTCTGAGAGGCCTCCACACCACCTAACTTATTGCTTACCTCCACTCCATACTCTGTTACTCTCTCACATCATCCTGTCTCCTCCAAAGTCATTAATGCAGCATGCAACTGCATTTACCTATTTGTTTACTGGATTTTTATTGTCTCCCTTCAACAGAATATAGGTTCCAGGAGGGCAGCATCTTTATTATTTTGTTCATCATTGTATCACCAATTTCTGGAATATTGTGTCACAAAGAATAAGTGCTTTTATATATATATATATAAACACATATATACACACACACACACACACACACACACACATATATATATGAAAGTTTGAAGGAAAGATAAACCATATTCATGGTGGAGGCAGGGGGTCATTCAGAACGGGGGTTTCCTGAAGAAAAGACATTTGCATGGACCCCAAGGTAAGTCTTGCCATACCGTGGCTATGTTGAGTATTATTAGTAATTAAAATTTTGTTCGCGTGTGGGGCAGGGAGGAAGGAAGGATAGCTAATGGGTGCAAAAAAACAGCACAGTGAATAAAACCAAGTATTTGCGATCACAACAAGATGACTATAGTTAAAAATAATTTAACTGTGCATTTTTAAACAACTAGAAGAGTACAATTGGATTGTTTGTAACACAAAGGACAAATCGTTGAAGTGAATGGATACCCCATTTACCCCGATGTGATTATTAAATACCACATGCCTGTATGAAAATATCTCCTATAACCCAAAAATATATATACCTACTATGTACCCACAAAAACTAGATAGATAGATAGATAGATAGATAGATAGATAGATAGATAGATAGATAGGATCTTTCAGGACAATTCAGTCCCATCAATCTGCAAACTGTCCAGAGATTTCTTTTTTATACTTCAAAACTGTCCATCTCACTTAGGGATGATGACCTAACCTGCTGTCAGGAAAACATCGCTGTGAACACTCAGTCTGAGGCTACTTTCTGAAGCAAAAAACAAACAAAAAAACCAGAAAAAAAACCCCACACAGTCATCTGTAACAACACCTACATGAATATATGACCTCTCACACAGGAGTGGGGATTTTCCAGCACAGAGTTCTTTGACAACAGAAAAATATGAAAACCCTTGAGAAATGGAGTTCATATAGGAATGCACGTTTCCAGGCTCTATAATTCAGGCAGCAGAGAGTAGGGTGTGTGAGTTTCAGGTTTTTTGGTGGTATTTTGATTCTCTATCCCGTGAGCTACCTGTCAAATATCCTAAATTTATAGCATAAATAAAAGCTAACCAACACCTTTTCATAACAGTAAAAGGGTGGCTACCGGGCAAGTAAAAAAAATATGTGCCCACTGCTTAGCGGTGACAGATACTGTGTTATACCGTGGAGAATCCATCTTAACATTTGCAGCAATTTGTGAAAGCTTTCAAAGTAATAATATATATGATCTCTTACTAAAATACAAGGGGATCTAGATTTGTTGAGTACTAAAGTAATCGTAGAAGTTACATTAACTTTTATATTGCCTCACTCTTTTCAAGTAAACCAAAATGAAAGGTAAAGGAACCTTGATATTTTCTTAAGTGATCTACCCATTGCAAGGAAAGCACCAGAACTGTTCAAAAATTGTGGCAAATTACATGTACATTTCCACTGAGGAAGAATATAACTGCATATCAACTTCTACTTTGGGGCTTTAAGTGTCAGAAAGTGAAATCGAGGGTAAACAGATTATGTGGGAAAACCAAGGACAGCAATGTTAGAGGTAAGTATTCCCATAGTATTTGACCTTGCCTGAATAGACAGGGACTTGGCCTGGGTTTATGATCTCACTGGAAAGCTGAATGAAATAGTCTGAAAAGAGACTGTGGCATTGATTACTACTGCCTTGGAGACATCGAACAGCTGGGAAAGTATGCCATAAACACAGTTGTAGGCCACAAAGGCGACAGCTTCTCCCTTCAAAAATGGCCCATAATGATAACTTTATAGTGTTGCAAGAAATAAGGGGCCAGAGAGACCAAATAGGGGTGCAGGAGAGTTTATTTAAGGTGTACACTGGCTTAGTGGACATGTGTCCTGAAAGACTGAGCACCAGACAAAGAAAGCAGTGTCCTTTTAAGTAGTTTATGGCGGGAACTACATGATGCAGGAATGAGGCTCACAGAAGCGAGAACAAAAGCAGTTAATCATTAGGTAACATTCTTGAGATTCAGCTTACCCATCTTGGGAAAAACATGTCCTATAACTTATGCTCACCTATTTTTTGACTTTGCAGCTGCAAAGCAAGAAGAAAAACAGAAACTTATAGACCTTACAAAATATGTGGGAACGAGATAAGTTTAATTAATGTCTTACAGTTTTTACAGAAAGGCGTTAACATTCTTTTTTAACTTTTACTTCAAGGGGGTTCACCAATGCCTTACAGCTAAACTTTTTATTATTTTTTCTATTTCACAAGGACAATCAATTCTTTAACTTTTCTGCTTCAATCCCCCCTTTGGTGCTCTGTGTAAATGATGTTTAATAAAGAGCACCACAATTTTTTGGCTTTTTTTGAGTGGGTACGTATTTTCTTTGAGGCAAGGCCCGGTAGGTACTTGGTTAAGGCCATGATTTGAGTAGTAGTATGCTTTGTTACCATTGCCTGTACAGTTGACCAGATACTTTTGAGTAATAGAGGCAGGAGGCAAAGGAGAACTGACATCTTTTAACTATAACTATAAAGCTTTTTATTAGTTATCGAAAGACAAGAACCATTCACTAAAACGTGAATCTGGGGATATTTTTTCCAGGTTTGAACTGGGACATGAACAAGTTTAACCATTTTCCCTGGGCCTGCCTTATAGACGCTGTGTTTACCATGTGCTGGCCTCACAAAGTCTTTTATAAAACTGGCTGGGGCTTTTTTTTTTTTTTTTTTGACAGAGTCTTGCTCTGTCACCCAGGCTAGAGTGCAGTGGCGCCATCTTGGCTCACTGCAAGCTCTGCCTCCCGGTTCACACCATTCTCCTGCCTCAGCTTTCTAAGTAGCTGGGATTACAGGCCCCACCACCATGCCCGGCCAATTTTTTGTATTTTTAGTAGAGACGGGGTTTCACTCTGTTAGCCAGGATGGTCTCGATCTCCTGACCTCGTGATCCGCCCGTCTCGGCCTCCCAAAGTGCTGGGATTACATGCTTGAGCCACTGCGCCTGGCCTTTTTCAAAGATTTTTAATATACATTCCAATGAAGTGGGTTTTGACGATTTTCCTCCCATTTCCTCCCAGTAACAACACAGCACAGTCACTTTTCCTTTCTTTTTAGACCAATCAGACCCAGTTGGTCTTCCACTTTGCTCAGAGCATACAGCCTCTACTAAGAGACCTGTAGCCCTCTACATGTCACTCCTCACGTTGGTTCCTTCTGGAACTGTCTTTATCACACACTTTCCTGTTTCCAGCTCCCTTTCCTGGTTGGGGTAGCGAGTCACTCATGCCACTTCCAGTTTCCTAGTTGGGGTGGCGAGCCACTCTCGCCACCTCCAGTTTTCTTTTCCTAACTGACTTAGCAACCCACTCTCGTGTCCTGTCTTGTTGGGGTGTGAGTTTCATTCAAATCCATGAGCCACTCTTATTGTCCCCAGTCCCACTGGGTCGGATTAGTTGTCACTCCCCTGGAGGTGATCAGGCTTCCCTTCTGTCCTTAGGGACGGGTCCTGCCTCACGGCCCAAACCTTACCGCGGTCCAGATGTCTGTGTGCTGCTCCTGATACCATCCAGGAATCCCCTTTACGGGTTCCGTTGCGCTGTTGGGAAGAGCACCAGGACATGGGAGGGCCCATCATCCCCTTTCGAGCTGAAGCTCTCCCGTTGGCGCCAAGGTTCCCAGGTCTCCCCTGTCCCGGGGCCTCAGTCCCACAGGCAAAGGAGGCGGAAATCTGCCATCTCCAGTCCCGGGTTTTGGCACTAGAAATGTTGCAGGGAATTAAGGGGCCAGAGAGACTGAATAGCGGTGGAGAAGAGTTTATTTAAGGTGTATACTGGCTTAGTGGACATGCGTCCTGAAAGACTGAGCACTAAACAAAGAAAGCAGTTGCCTTTTAAGGAGTTTTTGGCAGGAACTACCTGATGCAGGAATCAAGCTTACAGAAGCAAGAACAAAAGCAGTTAATGATTAGGTAACATTCTTGAGATTCAGCTTACACATCTTGTAACTTACGCTTATCTATTTTGTGACCTTGCAGCTGCACAGCAAGAAGGAAAAGAGAAACTTACAGACCTTACACTATATGTGGGAAAGAGATAAGGTGTCTTACAGTTTCTACAGAAAGGCAGTTAATATTCTTTTCTAACTTTTACTTCAAGGGGTTCACCAATGCCTATTACAGCTAAACTTTTTATTATTTTTTCTATTTCACAAGGACAATCAATTCTTTAGTTTCTCTACTTCAATAGTACATTATAGAATCCTAGCCCATAACACTCAATGTCAAACAGGTAGTGCTGTGTGTGTCTGTGTGTACGTGCTCATGTGCTTCTGAAACAACATGGTAAGACCAAAGACTAGATTTTAATGCAACTTAATTACAAAAGAAAAAGAGACAAAAGAGACTTTTTCCCTCTATCTATCCCACACCCCCAAAAGAGCTTTGGGTTTTAAAAATACAGAAAAGCACTCACTCAATGAAATTATATCACTCAAGTGATATTTTCAGTGCATGACTACACAAAAATAGATACCACTAAAAACTTGGCTATTTAGAGAAAGAGGCATATTTGTTCATAATTCCCAGACATTGTCTCATCTTACATTTCACTATATTTATTATCAAAATGGCAACATCATCACTCTTTTTGAGAAGGCAAGAAGGAACTCATTTGATTAGATTAAATCAAGTATCAGAATACTGTATCTAAGGGGTTGAGTAAAATAATGTATCTAAATATTGTGAAAAGACACAAATATTTTAGAGGCTGAATTTTCCCTAGTTTCTAGAAGTCTAATTTATAGCACCAATTCCAATCTTCCACTCTCCTCTCTCCTTCTCATTATTATCTCTTCTATACAAATCTTTCTTTTTTTTTCCTGGGTAGGCACATTATGAGGACATATAAACTCTCGAAGTGAACATAAGTAACCTTTTTTCATATTTTTATTTATTATTTAATTATGTATTTATTTTTGAGACAGTTTGGCTCTTGACAGGCTAGAGTGCAATGGCTGTGATATCTGCTCACTGCAACCTCCACCTCCTGGGTTCAAGTGATTCTCCTGCCTCAGTTCTTCCGAGTAGCTGGGATTACAAGCATACACCACCATGCCCAGCTAACTTTTTGTGTTTTTAGTACAGATGGGGTTTCACCATGTTGACCAGGCTGGTCTCGAACTCCCAACCTCAGATGATTCACCTGCCTTGGCCTCCCAAAGTGTTGGGATTACAGGCGTGAACCACTGTGCCTGGACCTTTTTTTCATATTACTCAGGTAGCAGTTCAGAAGTTATGAGCAGTCAGGAATTAAGGGAGAAGAGACTTAAATCTGTCCCAGCCTAGAATATTAGATGGATGCAGATGCCCACTAAGTAAATGCCTGTGCTTCGTAACAGTGGAAGGCTCTGTTTTGTGTCTTGTTAGGAGTAATATGGAGGTCATGGTACCTTGCCTGAGAGTTGCAGAGGACCTTCAGAGTTGTTACTAAAAATCTGATTGCTTTTAAGACCCACATATGTGTGGGGCAATTGGTATATGATGCCAGCCCCTCCCAGCAGGGTTCATGAAGTACTCTCCAGTAGTATTCACATTTACAGTCACACATCTGCAAGGTTTTGTTCAGTGCATGAACAAACTTAAGAATGAACATATATGATATGCCAGGCTTGTGGAATGAAATCACGTTACAGTAACTCAAAGCAGGCCTCACAATCTTATTCATTTTACTAAAGGACTCTTTCCCCAGAAACTCACTACTGCACATAGTCTCAGGAAGCAGGGAAGTTCTGGTTAAAAAATTTTTGGACATCTTTCCTCACTGAAAGTACATACTGCCCAGGTTTGAATTTGAAAAACTAGTTTATACAGTCATCAAAGGAAAATTTGTAATTTCTGGCAAATGTACTACATGGGTGTCATGGTGCATATTTAAATGGAAAAATGACTTTTTAATTCAGAGAAATCACCAGGATTCCTGGAATTCCAGAACACAAGAGTTAAGTCTCTACTTCTAAATAGACCTTTGCTACACTGAAAAATATCCTGGAAAATGTTCACCTGGGCAGTAAATATCATCATAGTTAAGAAATAGCTTTTTGTCCATTATTTGCATATTTGAAAAGAAACTACTTTGACTATTATAAAATGTATCAGGATCATATCTAATTATAGATAGAAAATGCAATGCTGTATTCTCTTGTTTTCATTTTTTAAATAAATGAAAACAGTAACTAAATGAATCATTTTTGAGGGGGGATTTTCTATGAACGTATGCAGCCTAGCACTCATGTTAGTACAATCCATGTCTTAATTACATGTGAGTCAGTAAACTCGTATGAAAATAATAGCAGTTTATGGCAAATTGTTATTTAGAAAATATGCAACCGCACATAAAATGTTAAACTGAATATTATCCAAATTTCATAAAATTAAAGGATATAAAATGGTCAAACACAGAGAAACCTTTTAGAATGAGTGATTTACTTCCTAATAATTTCTGTAAGGTGGCCTGAATGTTAAGAATACCCAAAAAGATTAGGCTAGAAGCATTTATTTCCAAGAAAAAGAAGTTCTCTGTAGAGTCTCCTAACTTCAAAGCTAAATTAGTAGACAACACCTTAAAGTCACCGAAAAACATTTAAGATAACTTTAGTAAAGCTATCTAATTTTTTTTTAAAATCCATCATGTAAAAAATGCTGTGTTGTCAATTATATCCTATGGTCACAAAGGTCATCCAGTATCTTAAATTCTGCTTCATTTTCTACTTTGACTTCAGCTCTTTTACCTCAAGAAAAGATCATTCTCGTCAATCGCTTGACAAAAATATTATCTTTAATCTGGCCGTGTTGATTTATTTTCAACGTGTCTCCATATGGTTAAGTTTCTATATGGTAAGCGAATGAATGAAAATATGTCTTCTTCATGTCAAAAAATCAATATGGGAAAAGACATAAAAAACATACAGATCATAGATTGATGGAGGATAACAGTCACAATACATAAAGACTATAAACCAACAAGCAATTCAATGGAAAAAGGGAAAGGCAACTCACCACAGCTGAAACACTAAAGGTCAATTAGTATATGAAAAGCCTTTATTCGCTCCAATAAAGAAATATATAGTTAGGCACAGATTATATATATTTCAAATCAGCAGTGAGGAAAAGCCTTTTAAAATATTGACAACACCTGTTGGGAAGAGTATAAGGAAATGGAAACTCTCATATACCATTTTCAGTAGAGTTAAAAATGTAAACTTTTACACTTTTGAATAACTATACATTTTTTTAAAAAAGCAGTATAACCTATTTGGTTTATAATAATGTTATCTACTAACTCATTCAGTAAATAATTTTTATTTTTATTTTATTATTTTTTTGAGACAGTCTCACTCTATCACCCAGGCTGGAGTGCAGTGGCGTGATCTCAGCTCAATGCAACCTCTGCCTCCCGGGTTCAAGCAATTCTCATGCCTCAGCTTCCTGAGTAGCCGGGATTACAGGTGTGTGACACCTGCATAGCTAATTTTTGTATGTTTTTAGTAGAGGTAGGGTTTCACCATGTTGACCAAGTTGGTCTCGAACTCCTAGCCTCGAGTTATCTGCCTGCCTCGGCCTCCTAAAGTGCTAGGATTACAGGTATGAGCCACTGTGCTTGGCCAAATAAATATTTATTCAGAATTTACTAATGCTTTTACAAATATACAAAAAATACATAGAGATGCTTATTTTTGCATTATTTTCATATTTAAAATGTAAACAGGAGGAGAAATTGGTTACATAAATGAATATATTTCATTGTAATATAATACCAGGAAGCTTATACAAGGACATATACTGTATTTACTTGTTGGTTTATGGTTTACCTATGCAAGCTCCATGAAGGCAGATAATTTATCTATTTTTGCATACTTGTGCACCTCAGGGTTACAGACATAAAAGCGTAAACTGACCAGGACATGCTGAACGTGGAGCAATGGCCAGGTTTCTATAACCATTCTGCTACTTGCACAACTGTCACTAAGACATTTCTCTGAAGAAATTTTGGTCGAATTTTATGCATCAGTTTCTTCCAAGACATTTATAAAGAGAAAAGTCTGTTATCTTTTTGACAAACTAGACGTAAACAAAGTTCAAGAAAAATAGCTCATGCTGAAAACACATCTTATTTCCATCAGGAGCTAGCCTGTGAAGGCCTGGTTGCTTTTAATTTGTACGACTTGCACAGAAAATCAGACTACTCTTCAGTCCTCCTTTATGCAATCTGTTCCCAACTGCAATGTGGGAGAAAGAAGTGAAAAATGTTTCCCGTCCTTCTTTGGCTTTATGCCCAAAGGATTATTTGAAGGGAAAGATACTAATTCACATTTAAAATTATGTCTAGAAGGCATTTTAAATTATAAACCCAATTTATAAGACTATAAAAATTACACTCACCTAGCTTTCACACTGGACTTATTCTAAGTAGGACACTTTTTGAATAAGAATGATTTTCCAAAAATAGGAATTTACTATTATTGAAGCAGATGTCTTCATCCTGTAGCTTATGAATCAGAAATCCTGACTCATCAATCTTAATTAACCCAGAACATGTTCTGGTTGTGTTTTCATTAGCTTCCTTTGTTAGAGTTACCTTAACAAATCCATCTTAGAATGGATACTAATAATACTATTTAAAATTTATAGTCCCACGAGGGAAAATAACAGTATGTCAACTCTCAATTGACCAAGGTACAGAAATAAAAGACACTAAACATTCACAAGTCAACTGACCAAAACAAACCATCACAAGAAGAGCACTGTTGTATGCTCTAATACTTGACCTAAATACTTCTCCTCTATGTTCATATCATTTATTGCTTAAGATAGAAAAAAGGCCAATTTTGGAGGGGGGGCTTAACAAACCTTTTTTGAAGGAAATTTGTGTCTTTTCCATATATAATTTCTGTCTCGATTGAGAGACTGACATTTCCATTTGTATACCATTTTTAAAAAACAATTAATAGATTGTGATAACACAAAAGGATGGAAAGATCCTTTATTGAAAAGGTAAGTTTAGGAACTGTAAACAAGTAGTTACAGCCATCTTTAGGCAATATACTGGGATGGTGTCCTCACTTTGCAGGCCTCTGTGGTACCTGGGATTAGGATATAGTTCCGATGTGCATGAGATTCATTTAACATAACATCGCATAAGCGAGGGCTGATGTAGTCTTCTTTATTCTCAACGTGTCTGTTCAGTTTCATTAAAAAAAACCAATGTTATGAAATCAAGCAGTCACAGGGCAAAATTTGACCTGAAAAACCTAATTCTGTTACTCTAATGACTTCATTGCCCTTCAGCCTATTGGGACTGTGAAAAGTTAAACATAACAGGACAAAAGCAAGGAAAACCTGAGGGCTTTCTGTGGGCCAATGTGTTGAATTTTGAGCTAAACTTTGACCTGATTATTCTCATAAAGTCAATACAGACAATTGTCTGATGTCAGCCTAATATGCTGGTTTGAAAAAGATAGTGAAGCAAATTTCTAGTGCCAGGTAGCATTAGTACCTACCTCAAAGCCAGGACTCACAGGAGACTGAAACATGAAGTTGTAAGAGCAAAAAGCAGGCAAAGGTGCAGAATCAAAGGAGAAAAAGACAGGAAAACAACGTTATTGGATGAAAGTAAAGCACATTATTCAATAATGTTTCATATAGGCATGTTTTAAAAGAAAAGCAAAATGTTATACTAATCAGTCTTTATAACTACAGAGAATCTGAGTTGGAAACTATATTTAATATTTAAATGGAACTATAGACACTAAGTAAAAATTGCAAAAATAGTTCACAGTTGTGAGTTGGTAGATGCTAAAAAAAAAAAACAACTCTACTTGTCATGGTCTCAGTAATGAACGATGGTTCCTTCACCTTATTGAAAATAAATTACAGTCAAAATGAAGCATTTTTGACCTTTAAGTGAAAGATTAGATTTTCTTCACAATAATTCATATTCTCAATGGGAAAAGAAAGAAAAAGGTCATCAAAGTAATCAAATGATACAAAGTTGTTAGATGCTTGCAAGCAAGAATAAGCTCATGAATAATCAGTAGCAGTCAGTGGTTTCCAAACCTAGAAAGTCCAATAGTGGGTTAGAGTTTTAAGGAGAAAAATATGCCTATAGTGTATTCTTTGTTCATTTTGCAATCTTTGTTGCATATAATTATTTTCTATCTGATTCCATTCAAGGTTGAAATATAATTCAAAAGCAGTAAGGTTACTCTGAATGATTTTTTAAAAGATAAGAGGTAATATCAATGAAAAATATGACAGAGTTTAATTAAGTAGATAACACTTAACTGGTAATTTAAATTGAGTATGTTGTTTTTCGTCTCTCTCAAGCTTTTTTGGGGCAGATCTATCTGATAACTAGAAACCAAATCAAAACTTCAATATAGTTCACTCTTTTTCTTAACAAAAATGCATGACTGAGCTTTGAAATGTGATTTTTTTGCAGTGTTGAATAAAAGACCCCACATTGAGAAAAATCCTAGTATCTGTTTTTTTTTTTTTTTTGAATCTTCAGTCCTCATTTGAAATCTGCAGCTAACCCATTTTGTCAGAAACTTTGGAAAGTCATGAGCATTTAGACTGAGGTTCTACCAAGACTGATTGGTTATCCAGTATTACCTGCTACAGGCTGGGTGCAGTGGCTCACGCCTATAATCCCAGCACTTTGGGAGGCCGAGGCAGGGGGATCACGAGATCAGGAGATTGAGATCATCCTGGCTAACATGGTGAAACCCCATCTCTATTTAAAAATACAAAAAATTAGCCTGGCGTGGTGGCGGGCGCCTGTAGTCCCAGCTACTCAGAAGGCTGAGGCAGGAGAATGGTGTGAACCCAGCAGGTGGAGCTTGCAGTGAGCCAAGATTGTGCCACTGCACTCCAGCCTGGGTCACAGAGCGAGACTCCGTCTCGAAAAAAAAAAAATATCTGCCACATTTCTGGATTGACATGAAGCATGTGCAGAGCTTAAGGGCAACAACCACTCATTTGAAAATAACCAAACATGAGTTTCAGGGAAAAATTATAACCTTGTTTGCAGGTACTCTTAGGGCACATTCACATGCAGAAATGGCAAAGTTGGCTCTTTGGGAGAGGAAATCAATTTCTTCATTTCCAAAGGAAGATATTATCCTTGCCATCTACATATCTGATATCCAAAGTGTATGTATTTTCCCCAGTTAGCAGCCCTGAATATCTTTTTTCTGGGCCGTCATCACAATTCAGCTTCAGCAGCATGCTGTTCAGCTCATATTTGAAGATGGTCTATGCAACATGCATTCATGTACTCATCCCTCTAAGTTACTGTTTCCCAGATTGCATGCGTTTCCTACACAATATTAATGGGTTTTATGAGAAAAGGGTTCCATGTTGGAGTGGATTTAAGAACACTAATTTCACCACTCTCAGACTTCTTAGACCCTTAATTATGCATAATAATTTCTAGGTCGCCCAATATTTGGATGGACCAAGAAGCATTTCCTAATCTTATTTGACCAATATTTTTTTCAGAATATTTTATGGGCCATTATTTTTAAGAAAAACTTTGAGAAACACAGAGACAGCTCTATCTTTTCATCTTGTTATCAAGTTAGAATCACCAGAAATGTCTCTAAATCACCAAGGAAAAGACAGCGGCCTGTTTCATTCCTAATTAGTTGTAAATTATACCACAGTTTTGTTTTTGTTTGGTGTTTCCCTTAAATGAAGGTCATATAATTACAGTTTTGTATCTGTGATGAAACTACTGTAGGTGACAATGTTTATTATGCAAATGAATACTAGAATGTATCCCAGGATGATGTGGCATATTACTTTTAATTTAGCACCCAAAGAATTTATATCTAATTATTGAATAATGTAAATTTTTTAGCTCCATTTTCTTTTAATTGACTGATAGGAATCTTATAACATAATGTATTCATTATTATGATATAACATTTCATTCTTTTCTCACATGACCTGTGTTGAAGAATCTCAATGACTTTATAACTTGCTATTTGGAGATCTATTATTATTATCATTTTAAAACATTTTTACTGAGGTACAATTCATATGGAATAAAGTATACAACATTCTAGGTGTATAGCTTGATGAAGTTTTGCATGTGCATAAACCCATGTAACCTCTGCCAAGATCAAGATATATAATATTGCCAGCATCCTAGAAAGCTCGCTTCTGCTCCTTCCCAGTTGACATCCCACCTTAGTTTTATTTTGAAGTATCTTGCCATAAATTGGTTTTGCTTGATTTGAACTTCATATACTGGATTCGTAACTATGTACCCTTTGTCTGACTTCTTTCTTTAAATATCATTTTGTGGGATTCAACAATGTTGTAGAGTGAATCAACAGTTCATTAATTCCATGGCTGTATCGTTCATACAATCCATTGTATGACTACACCACTACTGGTTTCTAATTTTTAGCTATTATGCATAAAGATGTCAAAAACATAACATATCCTTCTGTCAATGACTCCCTATATTTCTATTGGATATATACCTGGAAGTAGAACTGGTGAGTCATGCCATATGCATGTGTTCAGCTTTACAAGATAACTGCCAGTAAGTTTTCCAAAGTTCTTTGGGCCAATATACAATCCCAGTAGTAGTGTATGTACGTTTAACAGTATAGGGTATGTACGTTTAGTTGCTCAGTATCTTCCCCAGTACTTGTTATTAACAGTTGTTCTTTCCATGTCAGACGTCAGACATTCTGATGCAGACATAGGTCATTACAGACTTAACTTTACTGTCCTTGATAACTAATGATGTTAAGCACATTTTCCTGTTTTTTTTTTTTTTTTTTTGAGGCGGAGTCTCGTTCTGTCGCCCGGACTGGAGTGCAGTGGCCGGATCTCAGCTCACTGCAAGCTCCGCCTCCCGGGTTTACGCCATTCTCCTGCCTCAGCCTCCGGAGTAGCTGGGACTACAGGCGCCCGCCACCTCGCCCGGCTAGTTTTTTGTATTTTTTAGTAGAGACGGGGTTTCACCGTGTTAGCCAGGATGGTCTCGATCTCCTGACCTCGTGATCCGCCCGTCTCGGCCTCCCAAAGTGCTGGGATTACAGGCTTGAGCCACCGCGCCCGGCCATTTTCCTGTTTATTGTCTATCTTGTAATGTGCTGGTTAAGTATAATGCTATATTTTAAATAATGTTGTCTTCTAACTTTTTTGTAAATGTTCTTTATGTGCTCTGCATAGTTTTCATATGATATGTTGTATTGAAAATGTCTTCTCCCACTCACTTTTCTATTCTCTTAATGGCATTTTGATTAAAATAATTTCTTAGTTTTAATGATACCCAATTTATCAATCTTTTTCCATTGTCATCAGTGATTTAAATCCTGTTTAAAAAAGGTTTTCCTACTCGAAGTTCTTGTAGATATACTTTCTGTGTTACTTCCTAGAAGCTTCCAATCTACCTACCTACAATTGATTTCGTGTATGGTATAAGATAGGGTCAAGATTCTTCTTTGCCATATAGATATCCAATTGATCACAGAAATGTTTGTTGAAAAGACCGTTCGTTTCTCACAGCAATTTTTCCCTTGTCATAAATCAGTTGGTCTGTGTATGCACATACTTTCTGGACTCTATTTCATCGGTTAATTTCTGTCTTTGTGTCACAGCACATTGCCCTAATACTTTATACTTAACTTTATGTAATGCTACCTTGTCTTTACTGCACCTCTATAATATGTTTGGCAGTTCTCTGGTTTGTTCTACATCAGGGGTGCTCAACCTCAGTACTATTGACATTTTGGGCTGGATACGTCTTCATTTTGGGAGGCTGCCCTGTGTATTCACCTCTCTGTAATTGATCACTCAAATCCAATACCCTTGGTTGCTCTTGGGCGCCTTCAGATCGTGTTTTGTTCTTTTATGTCGTATTTTATTCGGCTTTTATCATTGTCCCTCATGGGACAGTTTATCTGATTAAAGTTTTCCTTTATACGTAGGAATAGACGCTCTAGAACAGATTATTATATTGTAATAACTTTTTACCTAAGACTAACTCTTGCCTGGTGTGGGTTCAATTGGCTTTGACTTTTCCCAAATACCACAAGAACACATGTAAATAAAATAAAAAGATGAGTAAAGCATATAGAAATAGAATCATCTAATACTAACTTCTTCTACAATTGCCCAAAAGTCCATAAAATTGATATAATTTGATAAATAAACTCATAAATAATGATACAGTGTATTAATGTGTTCCACTTAAGGATCTGCTAAGAGTTTCTTGTTTCCTTCTAATACTGATGGTAGTTTACAAAAAAAAAAAAAAAATCCATGCCCACAGAACTGTTATAAATTGACCATATTTTGGATTTTTTAAAAGATGGACTGTTTTATGGATAGCATAATGGATAGTTTACTGCCAAAGTTGATGATAGTTGAAGCTTGTCATGTGATCTATGCTGTTGTAATATTTTTTCTATCTTAACATTAGAGAAATCTGAGATTGAATTTCTGTGCCCAAATGGATAAACAAACAGAATTACCAATGTTGTAATCTGTATCTGAAAAAGGAATTTTATAGTCAAAATAGGCGATCATTTATGGAAAATATAACTTTCTTATATATGAGAGAAAATATACTTACTATGGCAGATTTGCAAAATGGATGTTCTAGTGGCATTAATGAGCAATGCCGTCTTTACAAGGGTCAGGCCATCATTCTTTTTGGAAATGGAAATTATTCTTTAATGTATATAGAACCCAAAGGTTTTACTATTATTGCCATAATATCACCTATTAGGCACCCACTATAACTTTTAAACTATAGTTATTGGTGTTATTGGGTTGAAAAAGGACACAGGCATGATACTCCCAGTGTGCCTTGGTCGAACAGGGTGCTTTTGTTCCCGTATGAAGGAGTGAAGACATGAAAGGGAACAAAGGCAACATGTAAATATGTGTCCACCTCAAGGTGGGCCAATGTTTCCTACTTTCTCTGGCATTGGATAAAAACAGAGACAAATAGGCACCCCATAAGGACACAAAGGGCTTTGCTGTGTTTAAAACATGATTCTGAGAACCAGTGTGTCAAATAGTATCACAAACATTACTTCCAAAGGCATTTCTCATTTAAAGTTTACCTGAAGGCATTTTATACAAGGTTATGAAAGCTTATGACTCCCATCCCAGTAGCTTTAAAAAGTGCCTTGTGGCTCCAATATTTTCTCACTTAGTAAACATGTGATTTGATCATAATTTTACAAGTATTCTTGACAGACACCGTTAAAGTCTAATTTTAAAAATATGTATTTATAAAATAGATTTTAAGCATTTTACAAAAATTTTAATTCACCATTTAATTTTAACATTTTATGTGATGTACCAAGTAATTCAGATAATTTAGTAGTTATTTAATTTGGTTACATAAAGCAATAAAATACGTTGGTTTAAAAACACAAAAATCTGTGTTATACTTACATAAGCTAAATTAGATTTATATAGAAACCATACATTTATATACATATATGCATAATTTACAATTTTGTTTCTTAAACTTATTTTTAAAGGTCTATCTTATAAACATCATGACTCACAGCAGCTATACTTAAAAGCAAGAGTAACTGCTGTCACTTGTAAAATCACTAATTACGAAAATTCAAACTCAAAGAACTTCTGAGCTGAGACGATGACACAGGATTATTTTAAAATACAGACTTTGACTTAAGCACCTTTCAGTAAGATTATCATAATTTCAATTAATAGAACTTTATAGAATAATATATGATCACGCTTACACATTCTGAATAGGTACGAAGTTATCATATGTTCTTCTAGTTATTGGTGAAATTTAGTACCTGCCTTCTCCAACTAGGTTCACTTAATGATGTACTGAAAACACAAAAAATTCCTAAAAGAGAGCCCTATAAAAAAGTATGGGATTTTTCCTAATTATTAATATAATTCATTTGACTTATACTCCTGGCTTACACTGTAAAAAAATTTTGGTGATATAAAGATCATGATCGCAAAAAATTTTTTCCAAACAAGTAATGTATACAACTTCTTATACTTCTCATAGATGACTTCAGAATTTATTACCACTCTCCACTCCAAGAGGGATCTATTCAACCTAAATGTTTTAGTATTTTCAAAACTTTTTCCTAATTGATTTTTACAATAACAGGATTATAAAGCATCATTGTAATATCCATTGGGAGATAGAGGGGGTAAATATGGGAAATTTAAATCCTCAAACTATTAGCCTATTTCAGAATTCACATAATTTTATTTTAAATAATTCACATAATTACCACAATTTTTATTTTGTTTTGAATGTTTGGAAAATCCAAATTTAACTTTCTTAAAGAAGAATATTAACCATATCCATAAGATATGTGTGCATGTGTGTGGGGTGTATATATATATATATACAACCTCAGGGAGACACAGACTCAGCCATGCATAGCCCAGTGATGCACAACTTAGTAATGCACAATCCCATTAATACACACTCCCAGAGAGAGAGAAAATAGAGACACACAATCCTTAAGTCACACAAGTCTATCCGTCCCACGTCATGCATGTGTATATATATACACCCCCCACACACAGTCTAAAGCTAATGGAAATATTTAAAGTGTTAAGTCCTAATTTTCTCACAGGACATATCAATCAGTTTTTGAGAATAAGCCTGCATGTATGCCAGTATGCCAAGCAATAAAGACATAAAGACTTCCATGGTTTCACAAGAGCAAATTTCAAGTTTCTTCTCAAAATAAATATTCAGTCATGCCACAGATTCCTCTAATAATCTTCAGAGAACATTTTGTATCTCTCTAGTTTCCAAATTTTGACAAGTGATGTTTTGCAACATTAACACATTAGTTTGTGCTGCTCTGGCCCTGTGACCACGATAAAACCCCACATATTTTACAATTTCCCTAAGCTCAGAGATAAAAGCAAACTCAAAACTGTTGGATATTTGATGAGGCACTGACCAATCTACAGCACAAACCCTGAAGAAACACTGTCATTAACACCCAGGCTGCATTCTCCCTCCTAGGGCCCTGTCTTGGATTGACATTGCTATCACATCATCCCACAGATTTCTCATGTAAATGGGGAAATGAGTAAACAGGAGGCCTTACCAGAAGGGGCTCATCAGGGGCACTGGTAGAGAGTTCAGCAGATGATGTGCGGATGGTGCTGAGCCCAGTGAGGGAAACATTCGAGAGTCTTCTCCGCCTCACACCACTGCAATTGTTGGGTATTTTAAATGCACATCTTTTATGGTAATTCAGACCACATCCTGGAAAGGGAAAATAAAAATTATTTTTGTTGAGCCATAAATTAAAAAGTGATTTCAATATTAGTGTAAAGTGGAATTTTTAAAAAATAGTACAGCTTCTGTTTTCTTGAGGTTATTTGTAAATTCAAATTTTCTTTTGAATATTCTCTGATTTTTTTTCTCATTTGTTAATGGGTTTTGAATTCTGATCTTATTGCACAAGTTCAGGAACTATACTAGTCATTTTAAAAAAATGTTCTGTGATATAACAGAGTTAGGCTTTAAGGGATATAGAAATTAACTTAAATTAGATTATCTGAGCCACTTTTAGCTGCCACAAGTTCAAATGTGAGTGGACACATAAAGGAATATTAATCACAGCACATCACAAGTTTTAGACAACACTAATTTGAATCTGGGTCTCATAACTTGCTTGTCTACATGGCCTTGAAAAAAGTTTTCACCTCAGTTTTCTCATCTCTAAAATGGAGGTAATTCTAAAACCTTGTAGAATTACTAAGAAGACACATAAAGTACCTCACATGCTGGTTTCCACATGGTAGGTGATCGATAATTGGAAACAGATTTCCCACCTAGGCAAGTGTCAGTTTCCTTTCAATATTTTTACTATTCATATTCCCCATGTAGCTGGAGGCCATTACTTAGAACACAGCAGTCCGGAGAGACAAATTTTCATAAAACTACATTTTAGGCAGAGTTTCTTCCAGATCATTGTCTCCTAGCTTCCCTCCTCACAGAGAGAAGTTCAAAAATTGCAGATAGCTTATTTGTAGGTTGCATAATAAATGCTCAGTTATATTTGTCAAAGTTCAAAGAGCTCTATCCCTGCCCTCCCAATCCAAAGAGAATAGAGCACAATTGCGCAAGTTTTAAAGATTATATCATGGTGTCCTAGCACCTTGAATTGTGCAGCTCAAAGTGTTCTTTTCACATTATAATAAAACTATGTTGTTGGTGCAGAAATGCAGGTACATGTTCTAGTTCGCGACTCAACAGCTGAGTGAACTTAGATGGTTTAACTTCCCAAATCTCTGCTCATTTCAACAAATGTGTATTCAATGTCTACTACTCCAATTTCTGACTTACTTACTAGGCAAATTTTATTTGTAGTTGGCTGATAAAATATCGAGCACCATATAGGGGTGAAACATGTCCATATGATAAAGGAGAAAAGATGTGAGAATAAGGGCTCCCAGGTCAGACCGACTTTGTTCAAGACAGGAAACTTAAAGAAATGAACGGAAGACAATCCATGTACCCCTAAATGCCTGGAAGATACTTCTGAGGGAGATACTGCTACATTACTGTAGAGCGCACAACATAAGCAGATAGCTCCAGCATGCATTATTTTTTATTTTTTACTATTTTATTAGCTTTAGGTGTACAAGTGGTTTTTAGTACATGAATGAATTATATAGTGGTAAAGTCTGGGCTTTTAGTGTAGATGTCACCCAAATAGTGTATGTTCATTGCACACAATAGGTAGTTTTTCATCCCTCAGCCACCTCTGAACCTCCTGCTTCTGATTCTCCAATGTCTATTACACCACACTGTGTGCCCCTGTGTACCCACAGCTTAGCTTCCACTTAAAAATGAGAACATGTAGAAATTGGTTTTTTGTTCCTGAGTTACTTCAGTTAGGATAATGGCCTCCAGTTCTATCCAAGTTGCTGCACAAGCATTATTTTGTTCTTTTTCATGGCTGAGTAGTACTTCATGGTGTATATAAATATATATAATGCATATTGTGACCTGTATTCACAATTGCAAAGGTATGGAATCAACCTAAGTGCCCATCAACCAATGAGTGGATAAAGAGAATGTGGAGCGCATACACGCACACACACGAATGTATATACATGTTTGTATATATGTGTGTGTATGTATATATGTGTATACATAGATCTATGTAAATAGGTGTATATATACGTAGACTTATGTATATAGGTGTATATATAGATAGATCTATGTATGCACACACATGAAAAAACCATATTTTCTCAACCAACGAGTAGATAAAAAAAGTATATATATGCACATATATATGTGCATATATATATGTATATATGTACCACATTTTCTTTATCCGCTCATTGGTTGATGGGCACTTAGCTTTTACATATCTTTGCAATTGTGAATTCTGCTGCGATAAACATAGGAGAACAGCACACATTTAACTTGCATGGGAAGAAAATAACTTACCTTCACATTTAAGACCTTGACGCACCAGCCCCCACAGCATTTCTCCACAGTGATCACAGAAAGCTGGAGCTCTGTATGAATGAACAAAGAGGGCGTGGGGACGAATCTGAAAGTCTTCAAAGGTAGCAGAAGCTGTAAAAAGAGTGATGTTGAAAAGTAAGTCGAATAGGCACTCTGATCTGTAAATCAAAAGTATGCAAGATAATAAATATGCCAGTACAGATATAACTCTCTAGCCAAAGTTAGGGAAGATAAGATGCAACACAGCTTGCACTTTCAGCCATTAGACATTATTCCCAGCCACAGTTTTACAGTTGGTGGCACAGCAACCATCTCTCTTCTCCTCTTCCTGGTTGACCAAGTTTCAGACCACTTTAAAAATGGCCAAAAAACTAGCAGAAAGCATGAATGAAAGTATAAGTAAACCTGATTTACAAATACCTGATGATACTTAAAAAATGTTACTTTTTATCTTACTTAAGTGAACCAGAAAGATATTCAAAAATATTAATGAAAAGTTGATGAATTGAATTCAGACAGATCTGAAAAATAGTATACTTGAGTATGACCATGAAGAAGTACATTACAGGGTCCAGCTGAAAGGCAGATATAAAAGATGAGTGGCTTCCTTATATAGGGATAGAGCTGTTTGAACTCTTGGGCAATGTATAATAACTAAGCATTTAAATCATGACTGAGCAACAACCAAGCAGCCACTTCACCAACATGCCAAAGAGAGGGATTTAATACATACGCTGGTGAATTGCAGCCCATTCTGAGAAATACACCTTAATCAACCATATTCATGTTGTAGGGAACTTTTTGGTGTTGCTTACTGTTCCTTATTCTGTATGGTACTCATGCAGGATATTAAAATCCATTTTTATTACATTTTTCCATATGATATTTTTTATTATATTATGAAAGTGGTTTGTGCTTTTTTTGTTGTTGCTCAAATCAAGAAATAGAAAGGTATAGACAGCAGAAAGATTAGCTTTTTTCTCAACGTCCTAATGGAAAGTGGTGGATCTTTCCAGACCTATGTGCACGCAGTAAGCCTGAGGTTGAGGCTGCACAGTATAGCACCTGGCAGTTAGAAGACCTGGGGGAAGCCTGACCTTTACTAACTGCTTATGAATGTTAATCCTTTTCAAAAAATAAAAAAGAAATTACCTGGCATAAATTGGGGGAGTGTCACTGAAAATCTTTAGTTTAATTATTTATATTCCTTCTCATTAATTCCAAAAATATCTGAATCCAGCTTGGTATTCGTATTGTCAAATTCTAATGTTGCTTATTTTGAATACTACAGTAAATATTCAACTAATCATTGTCATATTATTGTCATAGTTGAATGACATCTCAATAAGCACGAGCCTCAGTTTCTCATACCTAAAAAGAGACAGTCTGTCTGATGACGACTTCTCCAGTCCCTTAAAATTTAAACTTCCATTAATGTAAGAACAGAACCATATGAACTTAATTTTGTAAGATTTTATTTTAAGATAATTTTGGGGAAAACTGAGGCCTTCATTATATTCCTTGTTTCTCCTCAATTCAAATTCCTTTCCTCCTCAATTCAAATAAGTTTAGGAAATTGCATATCACATTTCCCACTTCAAGATCCACAATATAATTGTCAATGTTTACTCCAAGTAGATCAGAAAAAAAAGTGTGGTTTGGGTACCAATCATCTACTTTGGTGGTTTGGTCAAAATGTGTCCAATTGGGAGAATGCTAAATTCTCTTTAAAATTGGCCTCTCATACTCATGTAGAAAATTTATTTTTAAAATATCAAAGAAAATAATTAAAGATAAAACTTTATGCCAATTCTTCACTTCTAGCTTCTCCCCTCAGTCCCAAATCATCCCGCCAGACCAAACAACTATGACAATAATATGACAATGATTAGTTGAATAATTACTGTAGTATTCAAAATAAGCAACATTAGAATTTGACAATACAAATACCAAGCTGGATTCAGACATTTGTGGAATTAATGAGAAGGAATATAAATAATTAAACTAAAGATTTTCAGTGGCACTCCCCCAATTTATGCCAGGTAATTTCTTTTTTATTTTTTGAAGTGGATTAACATTCATAAGCAGTTAGCACCCTTGACTTATGTTTAAATGCCATATTTCTAAAGTTCAATTTTAATATTCTCCTGTTAATTTTAGAATAATTAAATACATTTTTAAAATAAAACTACGCAGTGTGGTGAGGTTTTACATCCATTTGAAATCAAAGCACAACATCCATTCATTATGAATTTACCTGTTCTGCACCCTGGGGGAAATCAGCATTAGTTGAGAGTATGCATGCCATCTTGCCTAATCACAAAATTGCACTTCAGAGATAATCACTTAGCACAGGAAAACAAAGTGAATGCTATAATTCCATTTCATTTAGGTTTAGGAATCAAAATGGACAGATAAGAATAGGAGTATTAAAGTGTCTAAAGATTCTAAGAGAGGAACAATGGGCTATCTGTTAGTCTATCATAATCAATCAGCCAACCTAAATTAAAACCATATGACAGGGCAACAAACTAAACACAATAGGCCCCTTATACTGGTATTTGTGTCTCTCTGATTTGCTCTATTCACAGCCTATTGTTATACTCCAGTGTGCAAGAAAAGAGAAAATGACATGCTTTTCTTAGTCATTGAGCATTTGAAACAGGTAATTGAGCCAAAAACCCTAAGATAATCAGTTCTTTAATGGTTCATTATAAATTGTTGCACAAATGGAGTAAACTGTTTGGTTAGCAGTACAGAAGAAATAAGACTTCTGAAGCAAAATAATCTCTAAAGGTCAAAATTATTTGCATAGTAAAACTAAATAATGTCAGATCTTCCAAGAATTTCAGTACTGTTTTTTAAAACTGGTAATTTTGTCAATGGGAGAAGCATAAACTCTTTCTGGCTCTGACAAGTTGGGACTTGACATAATGAGAGGAAATGCTTAAGCAATCTATAAGGTAGTTATTATGCCTACCCCCATTTTACAGATGAGAAAACTGATACTCAGAAATTAAGGAGCTACACTGGGTAATACAGAATCTGAACTCAGGCAGTCCTGATACCAGAACCATATAAACTCTGTCAGCCACTATTACTCAACTTATATTTCTTTGACTATTTAAACACTATGGATTATAAGCTGTACCTTTATTTTATGTATTTTTAGAGAGTGTAATTAAATATGTATAAATCATAACCCCTTGTGACATGCATTATTATCTTATAACAATGCTGGGAAAATAAGAAGCCATGAAATAAAGAATACAAAAGATTTATCCAGTTCTCAAGATCAAAAATTCTTTTAGTATGCTTTTTGCATGAGCTCCATGTTTAGAAATCCTCCTTTCCAAACAAATTGAGGAACAGTAATTGGTTTTTCAGCTTTTACAAAAGGCAGTGGTAATGATGCATAGGTGAGCTAACAGCCAACTGGAGCTTTGTGTCCACATGATAACATGTCACCACATTGAACTGATTAGTGTGTTCTGTTCCAAAGCAAAACATTTTGAAGTTTCTGAAAGCTGTGAAGCTTTGTTGTGGGCAATTTTTATTTCTTTAGTGTCTAGAATATTGAAAATAGTTTCTGGATACCACTCCTACACAAAACCACATACTTGCCATTTTTAAGGTATTCTGTAGATTAAAAACAAAACAAAACAATATTGGCTGGGCGCAGTGGCTCACACCTGTGATCCCAACACTTTGGGAGGCCAAGGCAGGCAGATCATCTGAGGTCAGGAGTTCGAGACCAGCCTGGCCAACATGGTAAAATCCCATCTCTACTAAAAATAGAAAAATTAGCTGGGCATAGTGGCTGATGCCTATAATCCCAGCTACTCAAGAGGCTGAGGCAGGAGAATCACTTGAACCTGGGAGGCAGAGGTTGCAATGAACTGAGATCACACCACTGCACTCCAGCCTGGACAACAGAGTGAGACTCCATCTCAAAAACCAAAACCAAAACCAAACAAAACAAAAAACCAATATGTGAAATGCGAGATTAATTTGAACAACGGTTGCATGAAGGGAGACTCGGATATAAAACTAGCTTGGAGAGACTGGGACCAACAGAGAAGCAGGAAAAAATGACCAACCTTGGGGTCCGGCCATATCTTCTTTAAACTTCCTTTCATTCACCCATAAACACACATCACTGGTGGAATGATCACTACTCATAGTCAGTTTATTGCATTTGCGAATATCTCAAATTATTAGAAAGTCCTTTTTATTGAGGCCCCAATATACTTCTCTAACTTTTACTTACTAATTACAGTGCTAAAAGCAAGCCTTTAAAAATAAGGCATTTTTATGCATTTAAGTGAGCTCATGTAAGTAAAGCAGTCCTAATAATTTCAAGCTAATATAGTTTATTTATGTTATATGTTATTAATATATCCAGAATCTACTAGGTAATATAGTATATGTTGAAAATAGAAAAAGGACTAAGGAACGATATCTGTAGTTGAGTTCAAAGTCAAAATGAGGATGACAGTCCCATGTATATTTATAATACCCAATGCAGGGATGGAACACAAGACAAAGGGTGGCTAAGTCTGTCTAGGTCTGTCAGGGAAAGCTTCATCCAAGAGAGGAAATTGTACAGAATCCTGAAGGTTGAATAGTATTTTGAAAAGCAGAGAACAGGATAAAAGAGGGAACATTTCTATCTAGTCTGATTTTAACTATAAATAACATAGGATTGTCTGTATATTTCTTTACAGTTATTGTGGGTTCTTGACACTTTATCATCTTTGGTGCACTGCCAGGGTAATCAGCAAGAATGACTACAAATTGTCCATGAGGCAGGGAACTGAGAGATGACAACAGATCAATTCCACACTATGGTGGCCCAGGTGTGTGACAGCGCTTGTAAAATTAAGCTTGCACATGTCCATACTCCCTCCCCTCCACACAATACACACATACCCAACCCCCAAGTTTAGTCATTTTTTCCTGCTTCTCTATTGGTCCCAGTCTTTACAAGCCAGTTTTATTTCAAATTCTCCCTTCATGCGACCGTTGTTCAAATTAATCTCACATTTCACATGTTCGTTATACCTGAAAACATCCTCACAACTCTCCAACAACAAGAACATTCAATAAATTTCTGTAGTGGGACTTGCAATAACATCTTTCAGATGGGTGATGAAATGAAGGGCATCTCCATTTTTGACTTAACATCTGACCAGAAAATTGTTAGTGAGGTGCAATGATGGGAATTTGGGAGGCTGTGAATATATCATCTCAGAGATCATAGTAGCCAAGAGAAAAAAAATATGTATTTAGATATGTTGACTAGGCAGCTCAGAAGTTTCTGGGAAGTTATTTCCTAAGTTTGTGGTTAGAGATTAAAAAAAAAAATACGGCTACAAGAGAAAAAGGTCTCATAAGCCAGACTGAGAACACAATAGCAAGTTGCCCTAATTAGGAAGAAAAGGGAGTGGTAACTAGATAAATGATGTGACTGCCCATGGAACTGTCTGATAAGCTCAGGTTCACAAAAGTAAAGTATCAACAACAGAAGGAGCAGCACAGAGTCAGACTGAATGCAAGTAAGTGGCTCCAGCCAGAGAACCACCCTAGGAAGGCCAAAAGAAGGAAAGCTGAAGCTTTTTAAAAGCTAAAAGAGAACAGAAGGGCTTTCAGCTGTGTGTTTCATGTGGCAAGAATGAAGCAGAGATAGGCCTCAAACACAGAAATAAATAGTTTAATGAAAGCAGACAAAATAGAAAAAGCTATTCAATTATATTTCGTTTTTATCTTTTCTAGAAAAATAGACCATCGTTAAACTAAAAGAAAAAAAATAAGAAGTAACATATCAAGAAGAAAAAAAGTCTAGGATGGATGAGAAAGGGGCTTTAAAGAAATTATTTTCAATAGGCCCAAATGAATTATAGATGAGTACTTAAAAGCTTATTTTTAACTTTAAGTATTGGGAGAACCGGCTCCCAATGTTTAACGTGGCTTCTTTTCTATTTCCTAAGTGTCTCGGCTGGGTTGAGAAATAAAGGGAAAGAGCACAAGAGAGAGAAATTTAAAGTTGGGTGTCCAGGGGAGACATCACATGTCGGCAGGATCCGTGATGTTCCCCGAGCCGTAAAACCAGCAAGTTTTCATTAGCGATTTTCAAAAGGGGAGGGAGTGCATGAATAGGGTGTGGATCACAGAGATCGCATACTTCACAAGGTAATAAAATGTCACAAAGCAAATGGAGGCAAGGGAGATCACAGGACCACCGGATGAGGTGAAATTAAAATTGCTAATGAAGTTTTGGGCATGCATTGTCATTGATAACATCTTATCAGGAAACAGGGTTTGAGAGCAGATAACCTGTCTGACCACAATTTATTAGGCGGGAATTTTCCTCCACCTAATAAGCCTGGGAGCACTACAGGAGACGGGGCTTATTTCATCCCTTCGGCTTCAATCACAAAAGACGGGATGCCTTAAAAGGGGCCGTCTATAAGTCTACCTTCAGTGCACATTCTCTTTCTCAGGGATGTTCCTTGCTGAGAAAAAGAATTCAGTGATATTTCTCCTATTTGCTTATGAAAGAGGAGAAATATAGCTCTGTTCTGTCCTGCTCACCAGCGGCCAGTTCAAAGTTACCTTTCTTGTTTCCTGAACATCGCTGTTATACTGTTCTTTTTTTTAAGATGCCCAGATTTCATATTGTTCAAACACACATGCTCTACAAACAATTTGTGCAGTTGATACAATCACAGGGTCCTGAGGCAACATTCACCCTCCTCAGTTTACGAAGAAAATGACGGGATTAAGAGATTAAAGTAAAGAAAGGCATAGGAAAACACAAGGGTATTGATTGGGGAAGTCATAAGTGACCATGAAATCTTCGCAGTTTACATTCAGCGATTACAGTAAAGACAGGTGTAAGAAATTATAAAAGTATTAATTTGGGGAACTAATAAACGTCCATGAAATCTTCACAATTTACGTTCTTCTGCCCCGGCTTCAGCCGGTCCCTCCGTTCAGGGTCTCTAACTTCCCGCAACATTTAAGAAAACATCTATCTCAATATCCTAACAGAATGATGTTTGCTTAATGAAACTATTCTAAAGCCCTTTTGTAAGAAGAATAGAACATATTCTAATAAGAATAGAAAAATGTAACAGAAAAGTAAATAAATTCTGCTCTACTTGCTATTAAAATATTCTATAAAATGTTGATATTTTAAAATATGGGTGGCTGTGAAAGACAAAAGAGAGAGATCAGTAGGCTAGAATTAGTGACCCAGAAATCTACCTTATGTATATATTTAAAATATAAGTCTTAACAGAAATCAATGTCAAAGGTGGAGATATCATTTAAAAACAATTAACAAATTGGCCAGGCACAGTGGCTTATGCCTGTAATCTCAGCACTTTCTGAGGCCGAGGCAGGCGGATCACGAGGTCAGGAGATCAAGACCATCCTGGCTAACACAGTGAAACCCCGTCTCTACTAAAATACAAAAAATTAGCCGGGTGCCGTGGCGGGTGCCTGTAGTCTCAGCTACTCGGGAGGCTGAGGCAGGAGAATGGCGTGAACCCAGGAGGCAGAGCTTGCAGTGAGCCAAGATTGTGCCACTGCACTCCAGCCTGGGCAACAGAGTGAGACTCTGTCTCAAAAAATAAAATAAAATAAAATAAAAAAATAATTAACAATTAGTAACGATTAGCAACATAGGGGAAAATACTACTTGAAACAATATTTCCTCTCTTACACTAAAATAATTACCTGCTGAGCAAAAAGTTAAATAGAAATATAAAATCATAGAAAAACTAGAAGAGAACAGAGTGAATCCTTATTAAATCTCTGGTGACAAGATGACTTAGAAACAGGAGGTCATAAATCTGCAGTGATGCAAGAAATCAAATGAAAAAGACTCATTAGCATGATCATGTAGGCACTACCGGTTGACTTGCAAAGGAGTCATATAATAGTCTCTTTAATTTAGCATAGTTAGAGTAGATTTATTTATAATAATTATATATTCTAGATCACAGAAATCTAATTATGCTTAATAACTCCAGGTACATAGAACATAATTACTAACATTCAAGGAGAGATCCCTAGGCAGTTTTAGATTCCAGACAAGCAGGTAGTAACAAGGCCTATGTTCTATTATGAAAATAAAGAAAGTTAACATGTATTCACTCCTCAGAAAAAAAAAGAAATTATTTCTTTCATTTTTTAAAACCAGAAGGATGCACAGGACAGCAGGAGTGTTTGGTGGCAGGGCTAAAGCCTTGCTCAAGAAATAGCTTAGGATCTACTCATGAATCCACAGAGCTGTTACAGTTAACATGTGAAGGATCCTTTAGTTCTTTTCCAGGCAACTGAGCTCTATGGCTGCTGCAAAACATCTGCTTGAGAAGCAGCAATGCTTCCTGCCAGGAAGATGTTGCTTGAATAAAACAGATACAAAATATACACAATTATTATCTGTCCATTAAAATAAATAAATTTATTTTTAAAAGCTTTATAAAAAATAAAGTTCTTTTTACAAAATGGAGCCTTATGTAGCTAAAGGACAAGAGAGCTATAAAATGGGATTATTTTATGCCATCTACCCCCATACTGAGTTGGCCAAGGACACTCTCCTCAACATACTTTTTCTCCAGCCATTTCTAAGAATGCTTCACTGTCTTTCACGTCAATCTCTCCTTCTGTTTTGCATACATACTTCTCAGGTAGCCAGGTTCCATCCGATCCACACCTCAGCTCAGTGTCACCTATTCTGGGATATGCCTACCCCCACCTGCACAAGACTGCCCTCTTCTCTGTTTCATAGCATCCTGGACACTTCCGTCATAAAATGTATCACTGAATATTGCCACCCCTTAATTGTTTATTTGTTCACACATAACATTACACATTGCAAGACCACAACTTCTCTAACTGCACATGCACATATAAAAGTGATTAATTCTCATAAACATGTTGCTTCCCTGCAGTTCTAAGGCTCTATATTTTATTTAAGTCTCAATAATCAGTAAACACAGTATTTCAAGTTCAAAAGTAAACTCCATCAGAATAATATCTTGGATCACATTTTAAAAAGTGTCTAGCATTGCTTTCCAGAGATGTTTTGGCTAGTACCTTGTTATTCTAAGTGCAATATGGTGTCAGTAGTGATAAAAAGCATGGACAGAGTGCCAGGGAAGACCTAGGCTCTGATCCTGGTCACAGCAAATGCATGACCTGGGGGAAGTTACTTCACCTCTCTGAACCTCAGAGTCCTTTTCTATAAAATAGGCTTCGTGTAATGAATCTCACTGAATTATAAGGAGGATACAAAGTAATTAGTATCGTCCTTAGCATACTGGTGGGAGCTGTCACAAAAAGTTCTTAGCACAAGGATGAATTATATGGGCTTTGTGGTCAGAAAGACCTGGGCTTGAATCCCAGTTATTATTAATAATAATTATTGTCACAACCATCATTACTAATGGAGGGGAATGCTGTTTCTAAGTCTGTTGCCAATTCAGAGCCCTTAAAAACTAAGGGCTATAAAAACTAGTATTATTTGTTCCTTCTACTACCTTATAAAGCCTATGTTTCCACTCCAGAGGAAACTGCTTTTCTATCTACTGTTCTGGTTAACACTAATTAAATGGAGCTGGGTCCATAGGGCTGTGTCCAGTTCCTTCCCTAATATGAATCAATTAACAGTTGGGAATTGCAGTGGGGAAAGAAGGGTCACCATATCCTGATGTGACTGAATGACAAATGCCACAGCTGGAAAGAGATTAGAGAGCATCTCAGGTCAAGAAAGACTATAAATGGTTGCCCCATGTGTCCAACATAGAGGAAAAAGAAAATTAAATAAAAATGTCATGGAGTCAAATTCTAGCTAATGAGTGCAAGCACTGCAGGCACCCTGAATAGAGGGAAAGAAAGGTCAAATCTGTTTTTCTTAGAAAGCTCCATCGTATACAGGAGGCTTTATACCTTTAAAAGGATAATGACCTAATTTATATGAGGAACACCAGCATGCAAATTACCTTTAAACTTCTTACAAAAGGTTGGTAGACAAAGGCTAGGTACAGTATTATTCAGAAAGATTCTGATAGGCAGCAGGGCTTCTCAGGACAAATAGCATCACTGTTGTCAAATACAATACATTTGCAGTTAGAGACACAGGACGAGGTTCTATGTGCTTTACTTCAAGTTGCTTTAAGTCTCACTGTACGTTTCATGCAAACAGATGCTTATTTTTGATTCATGAACAACAAAACCTTTAAAAGCTGTGAAATATTCAGGGTATACCCACTCCAGAAGAAGCAACAGTTCAACAATTGCTGAATCCAATTCAGCGCTGTTGGCCAAGGCACCTGCTGTGTGCAGGAATTGTCCCAGCTGTGGCTCAGGGGCACTGAAAGGAGGGAACCTTGGTACTTAGAGACTCCCCCTATTCTTCATGAAGAACAAAGCTGACTGATTCAGTTGCTCCACTCTGGTTCATTAGAATAAAAGAAGAACTTTATGAAAAATTTGATTATCTGCTTTTTCATCAGGTTGAGATAATAGCTTATATAAAGTAAAATTTATTCCTTTTTGTGTACATTCTTGACAAACACATACACACAACTCAGGACCAAAACTGAGCTACAGAACAATTCCCAAATTTTCTGTGCCCTTTTGTAGACAATCGCTTCCCCATCCCCATTCTTCTGACAATCACTGATTTATTTTCTGTCCCTTATCTAATGTATCATATGCATGTAACCTTTTGAGTCTAGCTTCTGTCGGTTTAATGCATTTGAAAGTCATCTACATTGTTGTAGGCATGCATAGTTCATTACATTTTTTTTTTTTTTTTGCTGAGTTGTATTTCATTTTGTTAAGATCCTACTGCTCATCCATTCACCAGTTGAATCCTTTCAGTGGCATCAATTTACTCATTCACCTGGGAATTAGGGTAGAAGGTCAGCTAGGATTTATGGAAAGTGGAGATCAAGTCAAGAGTAGTAGGCTCCAATGAGGTGTAGGTCAAAGGAGTCTCCCTATGTCGCCAGGCTGGAGTGCAGTGGCGCGATCTCGGCTCACTGCAACCTCCGCCTTCCCGGTTCAAGCGATTCTCCCGCCTCAGCGTCCCGAATAGCTGGGATTACAGCCATGTGCCAAGCCCAGTTAATTTTTGTATTTTTAGTAGAGACAGGGTTTCACCATGTTGGCCAGGATGGTCCCGATCTCCTGACCTCGTGATCCGTCCGCCTCGGCCTGCCAAAGTGCTGGGATTACAGGCATCAGCCACTGCGCCCGGCCAAGTTCAGTTTTTGACCTCTTAAGTACAAGGTGCAACTGAGAATACCGAGATATTCAGGTAGGGGCGGATGAAAAGTAGGCACATAAATACATAGGGTACACAGCGAAGTTTAGATTTAGAGTAGGACATGGACTATAGAGTTAATCTGGGGGTCATCAGTGTCACAATAGTAAATAAAGCCATGTGAATTTATGAGACCCTCTAGGGCTCTCATTTTCCATATGGTAGCCACTAGCCACATGTTGCTATTCCAATTTAAATTAAAATTTAATACAATTAAAACTTCAGTTCCTCAGTCACACCGGCTACATTCAAGTTCTCAATAGCTACATGTGACTAGTGGTTACTATATTGCAGAGTGTAGAACATTTCCATGATTCCAGAAAGTTGAACTGGACCCCACTGCTCTAAAGACAGAATTTAACAACAGCAACAAAAACTTCAGACCACGTAGCCAGTATATATGACATATTAATTTTTCTCCATTTATTTGATAAGCTCAAGTTTAATTTTTATTCTTAAATTTTATTATTTACTTACTGAAATTGGCTAACACTTACCAAGCACTTACTTTTAGTCAGATTCTGTGTTAAACATATTATTAATTTTATTTAAACCCCCAAACTCCAAAAATGAGTGCTATTATTTTCCACTTTTTATAGATGATGAAATTAAGGATTTCAGTATGGATAAATTAGGCTACAAACTAATAATAGGGAATTTCTGGAGAATAATTTAGATCAATCAGAATCCAGGCCTACACATAGATTTTCTATGTAATCATATCAACTGCAAATAAGTATCACTTTGCCCTTCTCCAGTATTTCCACTTCATTTCATTTTGTGGTGTTAACTCCATTTGCAAAGAACTTCCTAAAGAATGTTAAATACTAGTATTTAACTTTAACAAACAGTCCTGTTTTGTTGTTGTTGTTGTTTGTTTGTTTTGAGACAGGATCTCCCTCTGTCACCCAGACTGGAGTGCAGCAGCAGGATCTCAGCTCACTGCAACCTCCGCCTCCCATATTAAGTGATTCTCCTGCCTCAGCCTCCCGAATAGCTGGGATTACAGACATGTGGCACCATGCCAAGCTAATTTAGTAGAGACAGGATTTCACCATGTTGGCCAGGCTGGTCTCCAATTCCTGACCTCAGGTGATCCACCAGCCTTGGCCTCCCAAAGTGCTGGGATTACAGGCGTATGCCACCATGCCCAGCCCAGTTCTTTTTTTCTTAACCTTGAATGGACTGTGCCTTAGATTGTCTAGTTAAATATGATGCTGTTGATTTGAGTTAGTTATTCCTTATTATTTTAAAAGGGGACATTTTTATTTCTAACCAATGATTTTTCACTATAAGTTGATGTTGAATTTATAAATAATTATAAAATTCATGCTAGATTATAAAAACTGATTCACTAATAATGCCAAATCATCTTATTTCTATAATAACTTACTTGGATATTTTATATTATTCTTTTGTAAGCTTATTGATTCCATTTTTTCCAAACATTTTATTTAGAATTTTTGCATCCAGGAGACAAAAATAAAACATCATTAATTGCATGTAGGCTCCGAATTCAGATATCCCTGGAATTTATGTACAATTTTGCTACTAACTTGAGGAGTTAGTAGTAAATTCCTTGATGTCTCTACATCTTGGTAAAAGGCTCATTATCATGCCTAGTGAATACTAAATGCTCATAAACATCAGCTATTCCATAAGTGTACAGGATCTATAGTATTCTTCCCTTTTCTTGTACAGTCTTTTTCAGCTTTTAGGTAGTAAAATTCTGCAATGTTTGAATAATTTATTAGACAAGTTTTTTAAATTGTATGCGTTCTGGAACAGTTTCTGCTTGTGTTTGACAGAAATTTCACCTAAGGTTTCCTGAAACAGTGCTCTCTGGGTGGGAGGGGCAGGTGGGAACTTGGTACATCTTAAACACATTTCCAATTTCAAAGTGTTTCAACAGTTTCCAATTCAAATTTCAAAAAGTATGTGTGTGCACATTTTAGGGTAAAGAGGACATTCCAATGAATTCTCACAATCTAAATCATAAAGTAGGTATGTTTCTAATAAAATACATTTCAATACTTAACTAAATTTAATTGTATCTCTGATAAAAAAGAATGCATTTTAACATATATATGCAGGTCTAAATTAATAAACTGATTATTTGCGTCACAATGTAATTAGCACACATTTAACATGACAATCCTAATTTTAAAGCAGAAATATGAATTAGAAATGATAAGTAAGCATTAAAATTAATATTAAAAACAGAGGACAATTTGTATACTAACTTCCAGCTTTAGGTAAGTAAAAAGTTTCAACCACTATTAAAAGCTGCCTGTTAATCAGAAGGCCACAGGGCAATCACTTTCTTGGACTCTTTTATAGTATTTGTCCTAGACAAAAGTGATAAAGAAAAAAAGTATAAAACTCTGGAAACTAACCATGTGCTGCATTTATTTTGTAAAAAGCTGATAAAAATGAACCTAAAAATGGAAATTTAAAATGGAAGAAAATTTAATAATAAGCAAAGAGTAGATTAAACATGTACCATATGGCAACTTGAGCCCATCTTCCTTTTTTTTTTTTTTGAGACGGAGTCTCGCTCTATCGCCCAGGCTGGAGTGCAGTGGCCGGATCTCAGCTCACTGCAAGCTCCGCCTCCCGGGTTTACGCCATTCTCCTGCCTCAGCCTCCGGAGTAGCTGGGACTACAGGCGCCCGCCACCTCGCCCGGCTAGTTTTTTGTATTTTTTAGTAGAGACGGGGTTTCACTGTGTTAGCCAGGATGGTCTCGATCTCCTGACCTCGTGATCCGCCCGTCTCGGCCTCCCAAAGTGCTGGGATTACAGGCTTGAGCCAACGCGCCCGGCCGAGCCCATCTTCCTAAAGTGTGCTGTAAACATAACATTAGCATAAACGATTCTGAGCAAAAATGTTCCAAAAGGTGATTTTGCCTGGGTTTTTACATTTGGTAGAGCTTTGAAGTCATTTTCAAAAGCCATTGTTCTCAGCACTCAAAGATTGTATCTAACCTTCAATTTTTTTGGCTCCTTCCACATTTACGGTGACAGTCTCCGGATTATTTCAACACTCAGCATGATAAAACTAAACAAATACAGCATCCTCCAGCATATTTAAAACAAAGTGGAATTCATATTTTATTTAGTAGATTCATAGTCAACCTTCTAGGATTATATATTCTAGCTACAGAGCTGTGATACATCTAATAACAAACAAAACAGGTCAAGTAAACTATAACATAATATAAGTGAACATGGATTTGGAGATTGTCAACATCAGGAAGAGATGCAGGCAAAGAAAAGGGAGGGTATAGAGAAAGATTAGCTGTAAAAGATGAAGGAAGATACAAATCTTTTTTTTTTTTTCTTTTTCTGATCTGGAGTCTCACTCTGTTGTCCAGGCTGGAGAGCAGTGGTGCAATCTCAGCTCACTGCAACCTCTGCCTCCCAGGTTCCAGCAATTCTCCTGCCTCAGCCTCCCGAGTAGCTGGGAATACAGGCATGCACCACCACACCTGGTTAATTTTTGTATGGAAGGTATAAATCTTGGCTGGAACAAGAAATAGAATTTCTTAGGAAGAAACGCAGTGGAATAAGGCGCAGAAGAAGAAACAAATGTGGGAAGTGAGGGGCACTGAAGGAATCAACATCATTGCAAAGAAAGGTTAATAAAGGTAAGCAGTGGTAAAGACTGGTTCAGTGATTTGGAATTCGCTGATGGACAACTTTAGCATTTCAAGTTGAGGATCTAGAATGCAATAACATAGTCGGGAGTCTTTAAAAATGTACTATCATTTACTTTAGTTAAAAGTATCACACATGTAAAAGAGCACATATAACAAGTACAATTTAAAAAATAATAACCCCAATTGTACTCTCCATACAACTAAAGTAAAGGACACACCATTATCTTTGAAGCTGACTTGTGATCCCCTCCCCAACTACGCAGATTAAACAGAGAAGTGTCAGTGTTTAGTGAGTATTATTTAGGAGGATATAATGGGAGATGCAGAAAGAATAGAGACACTTTAGAGACGAGTAAGAATCCTGGTTACCTTAAACTAAGAAAGCAACAAGAGGAATATATAAGAAAGAAAAAAACCTACAACGCACTGTTACTAAGTACAGAAAGGCAAATATGACTCCATTTGTTGTTTATCTTGCCTCTTTGTTTATTGTTGGGGTTGTTTTAGGTTGGCTGATTTTTGCATGAAAGAAACAAAATACTGGTACTACTAACAGAAATAAGAGAGGAACATTTGAAGGGAAAGCCCATGTTTTAGGGGTTGAGGGAATAAGACATTTAAATGTGAAAACTCCATTAGCAGAAGTAAATTTAAAATGAAGCCAAGATGAAGCCCAGGGGTTCAAGAAACAATTTCTAAAAACTGCCTGTTGATGAAGATGAGACAAACGAGTCTTTTGAGATGTAAAAAGCCAACTAAAGAGTTCAGAGTTGAGGTTGGAGGGCTAAGAAAGAAGTAGATGGAGGAACGATTGTAAGATGTGAAAACATGGGGAGGAGGAGAACCAGGAGTACTCAGTGTCACAGGTAAAGAAAGAGGAAAGCCTTTGGAAAAGGATGAATTGGGTGGCCTAAGAAAACACTTCTCTATTTTTTACCATCTGGTTAGTTCGTTGTAAAAGGGAGCAAAGGAGCAGAATCTAGCCTACTGCAAATGAGAAAGAAAAAGGTGAGAGAATAAGAGATGGTCTAGGGACTTCTTCCATTATTTAAAACTAAGAAAAGCTTGTGTTGTTTTAAGCCAGTAAGTTTCTCATCATTTGTAAAAGCAGCAAAAGAAAATTAAAATAGACAAGCACTGTTTCATTTATTTCATCATAGCTCTGTCGAGTTCTATATTGGTATTCTGGGACAAATTTCCTGTTGCAAATAAAACAAAGTTTTCTTGTGTCTTTAAGTGGGCTTCCTGGCCCTTTCTGTCACTTCATGAAAATGAGAATATGTGGTGAGTTAAAAAGCTCAAGAAGCAAAAGGAAAAAAAAAATAGGAGAAGTTAGACTACTGGAAAATTTATTTTGCTTCTGAGTAATCACAATTTTATTACATTTATGTGTTTCCATAACTGAGATGAATAATATTGTCACATGGGATGAAGGGAAGAATGAATAAGCTGTCTGTGTCACTGTTATAAAGAATGTCTGCGTGGGACCAACTCTCCCTCCCTCATGTACCAGTCAGGGCTGGCTTAAAATGGCCTTATGACCAGCAGTATTCTCCAATGCATCCTGAGGAATAGGAACCAAGCAGAGGCATTTATTATGCTGAAATTATTAGGAGGGAACTTAGATATGTTAAGTAATTATACACTTCAATATCTTCAAATAAAATAATAAACAATAATATCACTGAGAAAGGCTTCCTTTTTTGTCATAGTTACATTGTCCTGTGTAAAAACCAAACTCACTCACATGGATCATAGCTTTAATTCTGTTCTTTTGATTCCAATATGCAATTTATATTCCAGAATTCACATACTTAATGGTAAAAATGCTTTTAAAAGGATTAGTACAAGCCAATAATACTAACGGTATGCTGAGAAAATGAACAGTTAAGCTTTCAAAATTGCTGAGTATAGATGGCAATTCTCAATTACACTACCAATGACATTTTCCCTAGCAAAAATCTACACTGCATCTAAAGATAATGAACAAATAGAAAGTGAGAACTAGAAAAATGCCCATGGATGATTGTACGTAATTTGATACCGACTGAATCATAAAGTGTGTGTGTCTGTATGTGCTAGTATTCTTGTAATTAAGAATTTAAGTATACAATTTGACTCCTGGTTTTTGTTATACTAGGTCATCCAAAAATTTAAACGCCACATCTGGGAATATCAACGTGGCTTGGTGACTATGATGCACTTATTTACTTAGCATCAGTTGAAGTGGGTATACTGAACTATGAACTTTGGTAGGAGAGAAGATGCAAATTAGAAGAATTTCCTTCAACCTCTATTCCAAGGCTTTATTTAAAGCCTCCCTACTACTTAAAGTATAAATCAGGTTCAGAGTCTCATTAACATAATTTTATTCTTTTGTAACTTTCAAATATTCTGAAAAATTAGCTCATATCCTTCATGTAATTGTACCGGGCTAACCTTTCCTGAATCCCACTTTCATCAATATCCCTCCTTGCTTTATTAAATGTCTTTATGTTTCCCACTACATTATTCATTCAGAAAACATTTTTTGAACAGCAGTTACATGAAAGACACAGTTTTAGGAAGCAGCAGGGAAACAAGAAATATAAAATACCATTCATGTGCTCATGGCACTTAGGACCTAATAGACGATAAAAAAATGTATAAACACAATTATAAGTAGAATGGGACAAATTCTGTAAGAATAAAGGGGCAACTTCATGCAGAACTTGGCATCTCAGCTGAGTCTTAAAGGGTAAATGTGATGCTTAAAATGCAAAGCTGGGAGGAGGCAGGCATTGTAAGCAGAAAGACATGCCTAGAGTCAAAATGCAAAGGGCAGTTGAAGGAGTATCAGTTATTCAGTTTGGCTGGTTCACAGAATGCCCAAAGGATATGTGTGCAAGTGTGCGAGAGCAAAGCTGGAAGGGGAGCCAGGCGTTGTGCAGAAAGGCCTGGATGCCTGCTTAAAGAAACCATTCAGCAGACAGTGAACGGGAAAGCACTGGAGGCTTCTGAGCAGAGATGGTGTGAGATCATGGCCACGTTACTGGAAGACTGATGTGCAGGATGGACTGCAGAGAGGAAGGATTGCAGAGAAGATGGACTATAGAGGAGTGAGGACACTAGTCAGAAAGAGTTATAGGGTTCCCATATGGGGTTGTAGCAGTAGAAACAGAAAAGAGAAAAATAAATGCACGCTATAGATTTGACAACTAATATGATGAGAATTGAAAAAAGCAGTCTACACTGACAATGAGCTCTTACAACTGACCAGGAACCAATTGGTACCATTAATGATGAGTGATCACCAGCAGGAGATGTGAGTCGAGCAGAAGGAATGATGGGCTCTGCTCTAGATATGTTCAGCTCGAGGGCCAGTGAGATATCCAAGTGGAAAAGTCCAGCAGATGTCTAGAAATGTAATTCATCACAGAGGTTAGGGGAAAGAGTAAAATTGTTCTTAAAGACATGTGTGTGAAAAAAAATCACCAATACAAAGAAGAAGCCAAGTGAAGTTCTTCTGAGCCAAGAGCCATAAAGAGGAGGCAAGAATTCAAGGGATGATAAAAGAGAAGCAATATCCAAATAGAAGGGTTTAAAAACACTATCAAATATGGAAAAGATGACTATTGGGTAAAATATGGACTAAAAAATAATACAAAATAACATTATTATGCATACCGCATGGCATGGCTACATAGTGCAAATGCAGGCACTATGTTAAACACTTTAAATGTTAGATCTTATTTAATCCTGACCCCAGACCATAGCCAGGTTGATTTTTATGTCATCGTCAATCAACAAATAAGAAGTCTAAGGCTTTTGCAATTTAAAGAATCTATCCTAGGACATAATGTTATAAGTATGGACAGAGCAGAAATGAACCCAATGGCCATTTTCTTACAGTTAACAAACCCCTGTGCCCAATGTCCTAATGCCATGGGATTTCTTTAGCTAAAATGTCCCTCACACTCCTCAAAACCAGTCCTGAGAGTCTAGTTCAAGAACCATCATTTCCACAAAGTCTCCCCAGACTCTTCCAGTATTTTTTCTTTAGAATTTTTTTCTTTTTTCTGAGATGGAGTCTCACTCTATCGCCCAGGCTGGAGTGAAGTGGTACCATCTCGGCTCACTGCAACCTCTGCCTCCTGGTTTCAAGTGATTCTCCTGCCTCAGCTTCCCAAGTACCTGGGATTACAGATGTGTGCCACCACACCTGGCTAATTAGAGAAGGGGTTTCACCATTTTGGCCTGGCAGAATGTTCACAGCATTCGGTCTTTGAGACATAGATGAACATTTAATTATATGTCATATCCTATATTTTGCACCAGTAATTTAAGTCTATTGTTCTTTTCTGAACTAAATAGCTATCTCCTTCAGACATTTTTTATCACCTTTCATATTTCTTCTGTATCCTACGTAGCAAATTGTTGTCAGTGAGTGAAACAGCATGCCCAGTGAGGAAACATTTGTTATGAATCAACTCATGTCTTCAGATTCTAAATGAAATCAAAATTGCACTGAGGGTTAATCAGGCAGAAATGTCCCCAGCTATATGTGTTTACCAAGATGATTCTAAGACAACGAAGGGTAGTCTCAGTCTGCTAAAATGTGCAGGCCTGAATGGACAATGACTAGGAAGGAAAGACAGTGTTCACTGGGTAGGCTAAGGCCTAAGGCAGGCTGCTCCTTGCTAAAAGTTCTGAAAATATACTTGGCTTCTCCTGCAGTTACCACACCCCAGAGATTGTTAGCAAATTAAGGCATGCAATTTTTCCAGTGGACTAACAGTTTAAGCTTAGTTTAGATGGTTTTCTCGCCTTTCATCCTTTGATTTCTAAATTCCAAAAGAACCTTCTCCCCCTTCATAGAGCGTATTCTACAAAAAGCATATCTCAAACAAAGCTTTATTATTACTGTTTATAGGATGGAGTCCTTCTTTGGTGTAATGTTTGGACAAACTCTAAAATGTAATCTCTCGGATTCCCTGGCTTATATCTATTTGGCAGCATTTCTCAGGCCTCAGGGCCAACGTGGCTTCTTGCCATTTCCCATTCAAAGTGAGAAGAGTAGTCCACTTGGTAGAAGCTTGACTGCCCTCGGGGTTAGGGGCACCTTATTTGTATACAGAATATCTAACTTGATGACTGCTAGGATGTATGTCTTTCCCTTGCATTGAGTGCTTGTTTTCAGCTTGATTAAGTATACTGCACTATGTTATTCCAAATGTATTTGAGAAAGTGAATGCCAAACTAAATGCATTTAAAAGGGTGTTTCTTTCATCATCTGCAGGGAAGCTTCATTCTGATAAAAGGGATAGAATAGCACATTGAAACATCTGAAAATCTTTATATTGGTTAAAAAAAAAAAGACCATTGCAAGGGAAGCTGATCTTCCACACTCTTTTAGGGTAAGAGGAGCATATTATTCAATTCTGGCCTCACCTTATTTGAGATTCTTCGAACTGAACAAAAATGGGGATGGTTAAAACTCCAAATATTGAGATACACATTCTAACATATTTTCCAGTAAAGGTGATATATTTTTGGAGGCAAATAGCATTCTTTGTGGATCTTTGGTTTAATATTTTAGAAAGATGAGCAATTATAACTCAAAGAATGAGCAAAAGATGTATCTTTATCCTCATCTGTGTGTATGTGTGAACAGTCTTTTCTATGCAATACTGGACCAGCTAACTATAACTCAAGTTCAGATGTTTATGCTTAGGAAAAAAACATTTCTATTTTGGACTGTATAAGCTCTCATCAGCATTTAGTTTTAGAAATAGAAACTTTTTTAACTCAGAATTTCTAACAGTAAGACAGATTCTCATTTTGATGATGATAGCTGATTTGAGGAAAATGTTTATTTCCATTTTAAAGTCTTCAAAAACGCACATATAATATCTTTCCATAGTAACAGTATTATAAGGGGGGAAGACACGATGCTGTTTTGGATTTGGTTTGCACAATTCTTATAAAAGGCTTCCTACTTTCTTTAATAGTTTTGTGAAAATCCTTTAATAGGATACAGAGGCCCTGTCCCACTGATAGCTTGAAACCGCTCTACGCCTTCCTCTTTATAATTTGAATCATTTGGGGTTCTCTTTGTATAAATGGAGAGTGTGGTCCACAATTTGGCTGGTGATACATTTGATGTGCCCAACTCTGACTGGATGGACTCGCGAGCGCCAGGATCCTCAAACAGGGCCTGAAGTGGAAGCGTCTAGGGGAATGACCACAGGCAGTGTGGTCAGTTGGGAGTGAGGGGCCTTAAGCTCCATACTCTGGCATGTTATCTAGCTACCCCTGTTAGGCAATTGACAACTGTGCTTCTTTAGCCATCATCTCCACACTCAGGGTGCTCCAGATACCCACTTCTGATGGCTGCATTATTTTCCCATTGTTGATGCGAAGATGTCAGCTTTCCTCATGGAGGTTCAGTCTCAGAAACCAAACTGGGGCCAGGCCCTTGCTATTGTCTGACAGATGTTCTACTCTAAAGAATGCAAGTTCTTAGATTCCAGGTTGAGGGCTTTGCCAGTATGCCACGTGACTCTACTAGCCCCCTTCCAGGTGTATGACCTTGGATGATTAGTAGACTGCTCTACACTTCAGTTTCTCCATCTGTAAAGTGGGAGTGATAATCACATTACTTACTTAAGGAAATATTTTGAGGATTACTTGTAACATGATTAAGATAGTCCTTGGCACACAATTAAGTACTCTAGAAGGAAATACATTATTTTCATTGCTGTTCTTGCTACTTGAGGTTAGGGTTGATGCGGATCATGGCACAGAACTTACCACTACCTGACTGTTAACAACATACCATGACTTTTTTTGTCACAGCCTTCTTCCACCTAGCTTCTAAAGCTCAGTCTGTTTTAATTCATTCTCCATATCCTTCCCAGGTTCTGTGGCTTGCTGGCCTAAGTCCTCCTGAGGCAAAGGTCATGCTCAGGTCAGCAATCCCAACTCTGTTTTTCTTAAGGTCTGGTGTCTGGTATTGTCTGCAACATATTTCTTTTAATACCATGAACTTAAAAAAAAAAAGAACAGAACAGAGAACTTGCATAGTATTTAAAAACATACTCTAATCTCTTATGATGATGTATGAGGAAAAGCAAAGTGCTTGTGGTAATTCTACCAGCGCTACTAAAGTCCAGCTGAAACCAGTCATCTTCAGATTTTTTATGGGAAGAGAAATTGGTTGAGATTAGGAGTGGAGAGAAGAGAAAAGGGGAAAATGATGAAATATATACTTATCTCTTCACAGTAGCTCTATAAGCTAGGTATACCAGTGACTCAAAAAGTTTTGTTAATTTCTTCAAGGTCAATAGCCTGAAGCTCAAGGTCATCTAAGACTCCAGCACAAGTCACTGCAGAGATAGTTAAGCCCTTGAACAGTCTGGAAGTGGGGCCTGAATGTGGGTCGACCTTCCTTGGCATGGAGAAGTTGTCTTTTGTTACTACAACCGCTCTGACACGCCACTTAGAAGTCCAGAGATATCTAAATACCAGCATTCTCTTTGTTAAATGAGTATTTATGTGCCTTTGTCTTCTGATCATCTTCCCTGTTAACACAGTAACTGCTTAAGAGTCTAATGTTAAAACCAATCACACCTGGAACAACAATTTACCCACATCTAGTGCTCAATAACTGTCACTGGAATGAGTAGATGAGCACATAAACATGCCCTCATAAGCATGTCCATTTGTCTATCCATTTGCTGTCTTCCAGACCAATTCATATCCATAATCTGATTTCATCGACCTAATACTTATATTAGGTTCCTATTGATGCTACAGCAATAGGACTGTAAACTTAGTGGCTTAAAATAACACACATTTATTATCACACAGTCCAGGAAGTCAAAAGTCCAAAATGGGTCTCAGTGAGCTAAAATCAAACTGTCAGCAGGCTGCATTTCTTCTGGAGTTTCTTAGAAATAATATGCTTTCTTACCTTACCAGCTTTTGCATTTCTTGGCTCGTGGCACATTCATCCTTGGAAGCCGAAAACGTTAGGCCAATCCCTTTTCACCCTATCGTCTCTCTGGTTCTCTCTCTTCTGCCTTCTGCCTCCTGCCTCCACATTTAAGAACCCTTGTGATTACTTTGGGCCCACTAGGATAACCTCCCTAACTTAACATCAGCTGACAGCAACTTAATTACATATATAACCTTAATTCTCTTTTTTTTCATATACCCTGACAACTTCACAGGTTCCAGGAAATAGAACATGGACATCTCTGGGGTACCACCATTCAGCCCATTGCACAACTTTACAAGGTAGGTGGAGGCGGGAGTTTCTCCTGGTATGGATTAGGAAAATGAAATGAGAACAATTAAATCCTTTACCCATGGCATAGTTATAGGCAGTGGCAAAGTCAGTACTACAAAGTAGTTATAGTGATATCCAGTGTAGTAACCTAGTATTCCCACCATGATCCCTTTTATTCCTTAAACTTTAAGAAGAGAGGCATAAATTAAGTCAAGATGGATTAAAGACTTAAATTTAAAACCTGAGGCCAGGCATGACAGTTCACACCTGTAATCCCACCACTTTGGGAAGCCAAGGCAGGCCGATTGCCTGAGCTCAGGAGTTCACGACCAGCCTGGGCAACACGGTGAAACTCCATCTCTACTAAAACATAAAAAATTAGCCGGGCATGGTGGTGTGCACCTGTAGTCCCAGCTACTCGAGAGGCTGAGGCAGGAGAACTGCGTGAACCCGGGAGGCGGAGGCTGGAGTAGGCAGAGACTGTGCCACTGCACTCCAGCCTGGGCGACAGAGCAAGACTCTGTCTCAAAAAAAAAAAAAAAAAAAAGAAAGAAAAAGGAAAAAAAAAAAAGAAAAAAGTAAAACCCGAAACTATACAAACCCCAGAAGAAAATCTATGCTATACCATTCAGGACATAGGCACAGGCAAAGATTTCATGATGAAAATGCCAAAAGCAATTGCAACAAAAGCCAAAAAATGACAAATAGGATCTAATCAAACTAAAGAGCTTCTGCACAACAAAAGAAACTATCATCAGAGTGAACAGACAACCTACAGAATGGGAGAAAACTTTTGCAATCTACCAATCTGACAAAGGTATAATATCCAGAGTCTATAAGAAACTTAAACAAATTTACAAGAAAAAAAAAAAACATTAAAAAGTGGGCAAATGACATGAACAGACATTTCTCAAAAGAAGACATTCAGGCAGCCAATAAACTTTTTTTTTAAAAAAAAGCCTAACATTACTACTGATCATTAAAGAAATATAAATTGAAATCTCAATGAGATACCTTCTCATACCAGTCAGAATGGCAATTATTAAAAAGTGAAGAAACAACAAAAAACAAGAAACAACAAGGTTGCAGAGAAAAAGGAACACTTTTACACTATTAGTAGAAGTATAAATTAGTTCAGCCACTATGGAAGACAGTGTGGTGATTCCTCAAAGATCTAGAGTCAGAAATACCCATTTGACCCAGCAATCCCATTACGGGGTACATACCAAAGGGAATATAAATCATTCTACTATAAAGATGCATGGACGTGTATGTTCATTGCAGCACTATTCACAATAGCAAAGACATGGAATCAACACAAATGCTCATCAACGATAGCCTGGATAAAGAAAATGTGGCATGTACATATCATGGAATACTATGCAGCCATAAAAAGGAACAAGAGCATGTCTTTTGCAGGGATGTGGATGGAGCTGGAAGCCACTATCCTCAGCAAATTAATGAACAGAAAACCAAATACCACATGTTCTCACTTATATGTGGGAGCTAAACAGTGAGAACACATAGACACAGGTGGGGGAATAACACACACTGGGGCCTATCACCGGGTTGTAGGAGGGAGAGTATCAGGAAGAAAAACTAATGCATGTTGGGCTTTATTCCTAGGTGACAGGTTGAGCTATATAGCAAACCACCATGGCACGCGTTTACCTATGTAACAAACCTGCACATGCTGCACATGTATCCCAGAACTTAAAAGTTGAAGGAAAAAAAAAAAAAAAAAGAAGAAGAGAGGTCTCCCTCTCTTCTCACTTTCTAGATAAGGTCATCCACTCCCATGGTTTAATTACTCTGTGAATGTTTATACCCTCCAAGTCCACCCCTACCCCCAATATCTGCCACAAACTTTAGATTTATTTTATCAGTTATCTATCACACAGTTCGTCTGCTCATTTCACAAGAGCCTTCAATGGAATATATTCAACACCAAATTCATCAGCTTCTCTAAACCTGTTTCTCTTCTATGCTTATTTTAATTTTGTCAAATTCCCACACCCAAAACATCGGTGTCATCCTTGCTTCTTTCCACTTTTCTGTCTCCAAATACTCAGTATCCAAAACTCCTACTTCTCAAATCGGCTTACTTTTCTCCAATTCTACTTCTGTGAATAAAGCCACCATCACCTCTTACCTAAATTTCTGCTTCAGTGTCTCTTTCCCCTGCTTCACCCTTCTTGCTTTTCCAATCTATTCTCAATGCTGAAGCAAAACTTGAAGCAATGCTTGCATGGATAATGGTATGACCCTTTATGTAATCCTTCAATCTGTTGATCTGTTTAAACTCATCTAACTCTTCTAATCTTGGGACTCCTCTCCCCAGCACAATTTGAATTCTCCTATTCTGTGATATGTATGTGCACTCTCTAGGTTCTGGCCTTTCAGTATCTCAGAATACTCCTATTCTTACACTCTCATCTGGCTAAATCCTAGTCATCCTTCAGTTTTCAGCTTAAACTTCATTGGACTTCTCTTAACTTCTCTTTTCTCTTCCTTCTGGATAAATATCTCCCCCATGTGCTTGTCTTTACTGTGGTAATCTCTGATAACTGGTGAATCATTTAGTTTTGACTTGAACAACTGCAGGGCTGTCCTGAGCACCATTTTATCCTCATGCTTAGCACAGGGCATGGCATCAAGTACATGGTCAATACACACTTGTAACATGAATAAATGACATGTTCAATTCTATTAAGTTCCAAATTCAAATGCAGGGTGAGAAGCCCAGTCATTTTTAATACATAAAAATGGTCTTTCATACATCTAGTTGTCCCTAGTTTTCTGACTCCCTAAAACTCACATCCAAACTATCTAGAACACCAGACCAGTTCCCATGGCCAGTGGTTCTATACAGCCCACTTGTGATTAACTTGTGTTTGCACATTGAAATCGCCTGAGAGACTTTTAAAGTATATCCATGCTGGACCTATAGAAATTGATTATGTCTGGGGGTGGGGAAGTATAGGTATTTAAAACAGTTCCCCAAGTGATTGTAATGAGCAGTCAAAGTTTAAAACCACTAAGGTGTAATTTTAAAATACTCCCATGACATTAAGGGCTTTCTGAGAGTACGTGGTCCAAAGTGACCTCAACAGCTCAAAGTCCATATTGCCTTGCAGAGGATGGCTAAAACAATTATTAGGTTGGTGCAAAACTAATTGCACCCAAAGTAGTAATTGTTAGGTTGGTGCAATTATTAGGTTGGTGCAAAAGTAATTAGGTTGGTGCAAAAGTAAAACCACAATTACTTTTGCAACAACCTAATACAATAACAGCATCTCCTACTAGGGCTGGTGCTTTGAGGGGAAGAATTAGTTGGATTAGGTATATACAAAGTGTAAAAAGTGATGATCACTTTTTCAGCACTTAATATTTCTATAATTAAAACAAAGATTCCTGCTATTTGTCATCACCATATCACAAACTTTGAAGATATATTTAGAATGGTCTAAGCTGGAACACAAGTTATGGGAGCTAAAAAAGGAGGTTTTCCCCTCCCCATCATCTACTTTAGTGAAGAGGCAGCCTTCTTCCAGGGCTTTTGAAGATGCAAACATACAATTTTAGGTCAGTGCTTCACCAGAACAAGTAGCATATTCAGCTTTCATGGATGTGTATAAATTCAATATTTTAAATATGAAACTTAACCCACATTTTGAGTCCAACTTAAATATTCCTATGTGTGAGTCATTAATTTATTGAGTTACCCCCCTTATAAAAGTGGGTCATTTTAGAAATACAAAAATCTCTTTAAATGGAGTTTAGAAAAACTTCCTTTTCCTTTTTTAAAATGTAGAGGTCCTTTAGCTCAAGTGCACCTGTTGGATGATTCCATTCCTGCCATTAAATCTCCCTGTGTACACAGTTAAATACAAACTTAAATGCCCCTAGCACTTCAGTTTTTGTCAGCATTTGACCTCAGTTGTAATACTGAAAGCCAGATAACTCTATGATTTAAGCACTGGGTTTTAATGAAGGAGAAACTTTCAGAATGGTCATCCTCTTAGTTGCTTTTTAGGAAAGAATTGCTTTTATTTACAGGTGGGAGGGAAAAGAATTGCAAAATTTGGTGGCCACCAGAAAGAGGAATGTAAAACTGTTTGGTAAGAGGGGAAAATCTGAATATTTTCCTTTTGTAATTAAAGTTCAGTTTAAATGTGTATTACAGGAAACATGTACCCGCTTAAAAAAAAAGATGGCATCACCTTCCACATCTTCACTAATTCAGATTACTCTGAATGCTACTTCACAGACACTTAATTCACTCATCCTTCCCCTTTGCCCTTTCAAAAAACAAATGTCATCATGTCCTTATAGGGGGCCTGATAAATAAAAATTTTACAACTTTGGAAGTTATTTGAGATATAACTTGGCCAAATAACTGCAGTACTTTTTTATGTGTTGGCTAATATTGATTCATTTCATCGTAACTAAACTGTAAATCACAACAAATATCCACATATAAAGAAGTGAAGTGTAGGCCATATGCAATAAAGCAATTATCTTATGGCCTTGACATTTCCTAAACAATTGCTCAGTAATACAATGCATGATATATTTTAAAATCTGTTACTTGGTAAATAATTTGGGCATTTTTTGATGTAAATGAGAAATTATTTACTTAGAAACAATTTCTAGAAAGTATTTGAACTCAACAAACAGTGCAGTTCTGGTATTCTTACTAACTGGTTAAATTCTAAAAATGTTGAAACTCATGTTGTCACAGTTTAATGTTGATATTCAGAAAATACCTCTTCTAAGTCAGAAATTTGGAACTTTCAAGTGCTTTGTGTTCTAAACGCTATCAGGTCTCAATTTTGGTGGCCAAGGATTGTTGAGAACTCTGTTAAATCTCATATTATTTGCTGTGAGCTTGGGTCACATCAGTCCATTTATTTCCCTAGAGATGTAAAAAATGTAAATTTCCATATTATAACAAATATCAATCCCATGGAACCCAGAAATCAGTGCAAAAAAATGGCAGTGTAAACTATGAAAAGTATGTTGCTACTGAGATTGTTGGAAAGTTTGAATGACTTTGTAAACTGTTACACATAAGAAAGAAGTCTTGATATAATCAATTCCGAATTTCAAGCAGGAATTCAAGTCTTCCATAGACTCTAAGCACTTTATGACATCAGTCAAAAAAAAAAAAAAAAAATCAACACCATGGCTAAAAATCCTGATATCATTACAGTAAGGACAAGTAAATTTCAAATCCATATTATCTTGTAAGAAGAAATTACTGTCTGAGGATAAGACTTTATAGGTCATCCAATCCAACCTCTCAACATTATCGCTCACAGACCATTACCCAGATGGTTTCCTGCAATAGGCAATTTATTTGCTCAGAAGAGAACTTACTCCATTTTGCATAGTCTTTTCAGTAAGACTCTTCCACAGGCTAAGCCAAAATACGCCTCCTACTGGCCTTATTTGTTCTTACTATAGCTATAGAAGCTAAATCTCATCCTTACCCTTTTTAATAAATCTTTCAAATATTTGAAAATATGCATCAGCCTTCATAGGAACCCTCCACCTTCTACAATCTGAATCTCTACCTTTGACAGGAGGAGACTCTAGATCCTCCAACAGTTCTTCCTACTGTTTCTAGGTTTTTGCCAGACAAGCATCCTCTGTCGAATACTACAATTTATTGAAATAATGTTAAAAATGTGGTGTCCAGAACTGAAAATAATACATGTTCCAACTATGCAGAATACAGTAAAATTGTTATTGCCTTTCTTCTATGCTAACAAATAACCACTTTCATTTTCTAGGTAGACATATCACACTGTTAGTTCACATAGAATATGGGTCAGCTAAACCCACTATTTATTTGTCACACACTTCAGCTAAAAAAGTCAACTTGCCCAATTATGAGATAGAGCAGATTTGCTTAATAGCAGCTTAATATGCCACAAGTGAAATTTCTTGTGGACCATTTCTCAATGTTCTGATATTAAAGGATGAAAAGGTTGCATTCTTCTAAGCAAGAAATATTTACTGATCATCTACTATGTTCCAAAAACTGTGAAGCACTGAAGATAAGGCAGTGAAAAATAACAGATAGAGATGTTTCCTCTAGTGAAGACTGCATTCCACTGGAGGAGACAGATAATTAAAATAGATTAATACCTAATAATGTTAGGTAGTAATAAGTATGAGGAGAAAATATAAAGGAAGAAGCGGCACGATGGGAAATATCAGGGATTCTTAGACAGAAAAATGTTGGAAAGGGTGGCCAGAGGACTCACTGAGAAGGTGCCATTTGAGTAAGAATGAGAAAATGCAGAGTGAACCAGGTAGATGTTTGAGGCAAGAGAATTCCAGGTAAAGGGAACAGCATGCACAAAGACCCAGAAGTGGGAGCAGACTTGGTGTATTCAGGGATTAACAAAGAGACCAATGAGAGAATATAAAGCCATATAAGTCACAGTCCTAAAAAGACTGCTGGGCCAGGTGCGGTGGCTCGCACCTGTAATCTCACCACTTTGAGAGGCCCAGGCGGGCAGATCATCTGAGGACAGGAGTTTAAGACCAGACTGCACAACATGGCGAAACCCCGTCTCTACCAAAAATACAAAAAAATTAGCGGGGCGTGGTGGCGGATGCCTGTAATCCCCCCTACTCAGGAAGCTGAGGCAGGATAATCGCTTCAATCCGGGAGGCGGAGGTTGCAGTGAGCTGAGATCCCGCCACTGCACTCCAGCCTGGGCAGCAGGAGGAAAACTCCATCTAAAAAAAAAAAAAAAAGGACTGCCAATTGGTATATCTGTGAATGAATGAGGTGGAAAATGACTGTGACATTTGAACAAAAGAGTGACATGATCCAGTGTAGAATTTAATCTGGTCTTCTAGCTGTTGTATCAGGAGTAATGTGCTTGATGGCAAGGGCAGAGGCAGGTGAGAGTTGATGCTGACTTGGACCAGAGTAAAAGCAGCAGAGGAAGCGCGAACTGATATGTTGAATGGAAAGGAGATACAATTTGATAACAGAGCAGAGGTAGAGTATGAAAAAGAGAAAGCAAAGATGACTCCAAAGTTGTAGACCGAGCAACAGAAAGCCTGAATGTGCCATTTACTGAGATGGGAAGAGCCTAAGAGCTGCAGGTCTGGAGGAAACTATGAGCAGTTCGGTTTTGGGTATGTTGCCTTTGCAAAGCTTCTTAGACATGCCAAGCGGAGATGTTGAGTTAGAGGAAGCTGGGTATGAGAGTCTGGAGCTAAGGAGAGACATTTTTAAACTGGAAAGAGTTTAGAGTTAATCTTTAGGGAAATATCAGAAAAGAGAAAGAGTGCCAGCCAATGCAAACTGGCAAGTACTATTGCAGATTTTAAAAGGGAGAAAGAAAGAGAGAAAATGACAGATCAATAAATGTAAAATGGAAATATCTGGAATCTCAGAGGTTGAGAGCATTTTATAATAAATGTAAAATGGAAATTTTTGGAATATCAGAGGTTGAGAGCATTTAGGGGAAAAAATAGTGATTAGGTGATCAGTTTGAGCCAGATAAAATCACTTTTTCTTAGGAGTGAGTGAGTCTTACATTGGTCTTCTTCTGCGATTTCTGAAAGATAAAGCAATAACTAGCAAATAACACATTGCACTTTCAGCAAATCACATATTAGAGTGACTCGGGGTAGTCTGGTAAGTTAAAAACAAAACAAAGCATGAGCTGGACATTACACATATGGATTGCTGATGAACTGATTCATGTCTATCTCCGTGAAATTATCTAGTAATAGAGTCATGAACTTGGCCTATATATGTGCATATGTACAAAGTTTTTATTTTTTATTTTTCAAATCAGTATCTTAGATGAAGAGATAAAATGCTATTTAGTATAAAATATAAAAGATATGCAAAGCTAGAAAAGGACAGTTGTTTATAAGATATGAAAATCAAGTTTCCCAAATTTGAAATAAAATTTGGATTACAGACTAGAGCTGATTCCTATGTTTCATATTTTCTACTAGGTTCATACTTGAAAATGCCTATAAAGACTGCTAATCATTATGGGTTCCTTTTTGTGATGATGGAAATTTCTAAAGTTAGATAGTGATGACTGTATAACTTTGTGAATATATTAAAAACCACTGATTTGTAAATTTTATATGACTGAATTTTATGGTATATGAATTACATCCCAATAAAATGTTTTTTAAATATCTCTAAAACTTGGCAGGAAATAAACCAAAATAAATGAAGTAAATCACTTTCTATTACTTCAACAATTCTGCTTGAAATATTCAGTCATCAATTTTTTGTTTTCTCATATCCTAGACATGCAGTTTCTGCTAAATATTTCTGGATTGTGAGAGAGATAATTTGTAACTACAAAAATGAGTGGTAACTTATACTCAGCTTCCATGGAAGGAAGATGCTGCAGTGGAGCTGACTGTACTGAACAGAGGAGTTCAAGAACCATCAGAAGAGAGGCCACCTACTTCGCATAGTGGCAACCATGGGATGCCGTGCTTGAGTGCCATTTTCCTTTGGATTTTCAAGAAAACCCTGGAGTCCAGTTTTTTATGTGAAATCCTTATAATTTTTTCATGTCTTCCCTGATTTTCTAGAAAAAGAAGCTGTTTGGGCCCAAGATATCCCATCTGCAGGTCCTATCTGGCCCATGCACTGACAGTTTGTAACCACATTTCAAAACATAGTAAAACGAAATACAAAAAACCAAACACTACCACCACCACCAACAAAAACACATGTACCTATATTTAAATCCATTCCTACTCTGACAATGTAAGTTACATTCATGGTATCATGAACTAATACATATAGTTATATCTTTTGAAAACGATTCTTCTTACACCATGTTTCAAGGCAAATGAGCTCTTATACTCAGAGAGCAAATAACAGCATTAGCACAACTCCTAACGTTTCTATAGCATAAACGAATACATGTACACAAGACTAAACATTTAATTAAAAGCTAAAATTTCATCTGAATAACATTTTCTAAAATCAGTGTGGTGTGCATCATGTATGCAGATTTGCTTTTACTAACATTTTAAATTCCACAAAGTAGTTTCAGGACAGTCACTGCTTAGCAGTGTGTTAACCCACTGCAAACATCTATTTTATTAAAATTTATGTGCAAAATCATTTTTTGGGAAAGGCAATAACATTGTAATACAAAATGTTGTTTCATGAATTGGACTAAGAAAATTTTAGAAGATCACATTTTAGTTCCTTTTCATTTTTTTTTGACATGATTGTGCTTGAATTTCTCCAGCAATTTCAGCAAATATATTTTTAACTTTAACAAACAGTAAGCTTTAATGTATTCCTGTTTGACATAATGAAATTGTATAACTCCCACGACTTTCTGCTTTTTTGATATTATATAAGAACCCTGTAATTTCATATGCCAGAGAAGACAGAGCACCTGAGAATAAATGCTATTCAAACTTGTAGAGCAATATCTGAAGATGCACTATGCATTTCTAAAGTAACATGAGGTCAAAATTCACAAGAAAACAAGAGATGTTCAAATAAACTTTATTTGAAATGTGTTTTTCTGATTACATCTTATCTTTCAAATTTTCCCAAACACTGTTGTCAGTATTCACATGGGATCTGTCAATGTACAGATATTTACAGCACTAACCTATTGTCTCCCCACTTCAAAGAGTTGGGTATTTGAAATTAAGTTTTGGAAAAATTGAAAAATGACATTTGAAACATAAACAAATGTTTATAATCACTATTATCTGGATAATCACATACGATATACAACTTTTTAAATTATTAAAATTAAGCAAACTATGGATGGTTCTCTAGGATGTCATTTTTTAATGAAGGGAGCAAAAGTAACAAGTATAACAGTATTATTTATAAGGAAAGCTTTTTTTTTTACAGTTTTGAAATTTCATAAAGCAAGCTTTATCAAACTTGACAAGGGGGAAAAGAGGTATTAAAAATTACTTCTTAAGGAAAAATCCTAGATGGTAGATACAGATTGGCCCTCTAACTTAATTTCTGCTTTCCAGGTTGTCATGTAAGTTTAAATAGTACAGAAAACCCTAACTTTTCCAATTCCTTTTTAGTTCTCAAATAATGAAATTCTTTATTACTCTCGAAACTGGTAGAGGGCTGGCCCGCCTCTTTAGAAGAATGTCATCCAACACCTTCATCTGCTTGCATTTAAAGCCATTTGATAATGTAAGTGCCGCCCAGACACAGCTCCATGCAATGTGTGACAGAGCTGCTTGCTGATTTGTGAGTTTGACAATTGACTTAATCATGGTCTCTTTTCCCTAAAATTAAGGACAAAATCAATAGCATCCAGGATCTTATTTAAAAATACATCACAACATTCAGCCTGCACTGACCTTATGAAGTAAAAGAAACTGTTTGGGATGAAGTAAATAATGCCTTTTCCTGTTAGATGCTAAAGTGCAAAAATAGATTCTCGTTGTTAAGTACAGCCTTTGACAAAGTGCAACCCACGGAATACAATCTGCTTACTCTTTTACACTTAATGCCATGAATACTGCCATGTCAATCACTACAGATTTCCTTCAGTCTTCCTTCTATTATATAGCATTTAATGGCAATGACATTATCAAACTTTGGTTACTGATAGGCACTTATCATAGTGGATTTCTAATTTGTCGCTAATATTCTTATAAGAAGTATCTCTACATGTGAGAGTATTTCTAAAGAGTAAAAGTGAATTGCTTGGTTAATGAGTTTTTGTTTTACAATTTTTGAAGAGTACTATCAAGTTGCGTAACAAATGAGCTTTACCAATTTACCTTTCAACCAACAATTTGTGAGGCTGCATATTTCCCTGCACCCTCATCAGTACTGTATATACAATACTGGGCTTTTAATTTTTGACTATCTGCTAGGTGAAAAATTAATTTGCATTTTGTAGATTACAGATGAGGTTGACCTTTTTTTTCAATTGCTTATTCATCTTCCATTTGTCTTCACATACTTTTAGTTCTTTTGTGAACGGTCTGTCCGGACCTTTGCAAATTTTTCCTTTGATTATCTACTTGTTTTTATTTCTGAATGAGGCTCCATGTGTATCTTGTTAATCCTTTGCCTTTTATAGCAAAATTTTCTCCAATTTTTATGCTAAAGCTTTTTATGTAAGATATTTTTAATTGTTTAGGAGTTTAAATATCTTAGTAGGTTTGAACTAGGCAATGATTTCCCTTAATATTTTAGAGTTTTGACATTTGTTTCTTAGCTCTTAACTGCTTAGAATTTATTTTCTTTTTTATATATATACTTTAAGTTCTAGGGTACCTGTGCACAACGTGCAGGTTTCTTACATATGTATACATGTGCCATGTTGGTGTGCTGCACCCATTAACTTGTCATTTACATTAGGTATATCTCCTAATGCTATCCCTCCCCACTACCCTCACCACACACAACAGGCCCCTGTGTGTGCTGTTCCCTTTCCTGTGTCCAAGTGTTCTCATTGTTCAATTCCCACCTATGAGGGAGAACATGTGGTGTTTGGTTTTTTGCCCTTGAGATAGTTTGCTGAGAATCGTTTCCAGCTTCATCCATGTCCCTACAAAGGGCATGAACTCATCCTTTTTTACAGCTGCATAGTATTCTATGGTGTATATGTGCCACATTTTCTTAATCCAGTCTGTCACTGATGGACATCTGGGTTGGTTCCAAGTCTTTGCTATTGTGAATAGTGCTGCAATAAACATATGTGTGCATATGTCTTCATAGCAGCATGATTTACAATCCTTTGGGTATATACCCAGTAATGGGATGGCTGGATCAAATGGTATTTCTAGTTCTAGATCCTTGAGGAATCGCCACACTGTCTTCTACAATGGTTGAACTAGTTTACAGTCCCACCAACAGTGTAAAAGTGTTCCTATTTCTCCACATCCTCTCCAGCACCTGTTGTTTCCTGACTTTTTAATG
>NW_012115178.1:1899950-1900452 GCF_000951035.1 Colobus angolensis palliatus
TAATTAGATCCCATTTGTCAATTTTGGCTTTTGTTGCCACTGCTTTTGGTGTTTTAATCATGAAGTCCTTGCCCATGCCTATGTCCTGAATGGTATTGCCTAGGTTTTCTTCTAGGATTTTATGGTTTTAGGTCTAACATTTTAAGTCTTTAATCCATCTTGAATTAATTTTTGTTTAAGGTGTAAGGAAGGGATCCAGTTTCAGCTTTCTACATATGGCTAGCCAGTTTTCCCAGCACTATTGATTAAATAGAGAATCCTTTCCCCATTTCTTGTTTATGGCAGGTTGGTCAAAGACCAGGTGGTTGTAGATGTGTGGTATTATTTCTGAGGGCTCTGTTCTGTTCCATTGGTCTATATCTCTGTTTTGGTACCATTACTATGCTGTTTTGGTTACTGTAGCCTTGTAGTATAGTTTGAAGTCAGGTAGCATGATTACTCCAGCTTTGTTCTTTGGGCCTAGGATTGACTTGGCAATGCAAGCTCTTTATTGGCTCCATAT
>NW_012115178.1:1901103-1911288 GCF_000951035.1 Colobus angolensis palliatus
TATTGAGGATTTTTGCATCAATGTTCATCAGGGATATTGTTCTAAAATTCCCTTTTTTTGTTGTGTCTCTGCCAGGCTTTGGTATCAGGATGATGCAGATATTGTCACCACCAGGCCTGCCCTACAAGAACTCCTAAAGGAAGCACTAAACATGGAAAGAAACAACCAGTACCAGCCACTGCAAAAGCCTGCCAAATTGTAAAGACCATCAATGCCAGGAAGAAACTGCATCAACTAATGAGCAAAATAACCAGTTAACATCATAATGACAGGATCAAATTCACATATAACAATATTAACCTTAAATGTAAATGGGCTACATGCTCCAATGAAAAGACACAGACTGGCAAATTGGATAAAGAGTCAATACCCATCAGTCTGCTGTATTCAGGAGACCCATCTCACGTGCACAGACACACATAGGCTCAAAATGAAGGGATGAAGGAAGATCTACCAAGCAAATGGAAAACCAAAAAAGGCAGGGGTTGCAATCCTAGTATCTGATAAAACAGACTTTAAACCAACAAAGATCAAAAGAGACAAAAAAGGCCATTACATAATGGTAAAGGGATCAATTCAACAAGCAACAAAGATCAAAAGAGACAAAAAAGGCCATTACATAATGGTAAAGGGATCAATTCAACAAGAAGAGCTAACTATCCTAAATATATACGCACCCAATACAGGAGCACCCAGATGCATAAAGTAAGTCCTTAGAGACCTACAAAGAGACTTAGACTCCCACACAATAATAATGGGAGACTTTAATACCCCACTGTCAATATTAGACAGATCAATGAGACCCAAAACTTAACAAGGATATCCAGGAATTGAATTCAGCTCTTCACCAAGCGGACCTAATAGACATCTATAGAACTCTCTACCCCAAATCAACAGAATATACATTCTTCTCAGCACCACATTGCACTCATTCCAAAACTGACCACATGGTTGGAAGTAAAGGACTCCTCAGCAAATGTAAAAGAATGGAAATTATAACAAACTGTCTCTCAGACGACAGTGCAATCAAACTAGAACTCAGAATTAAGAAACTCACTCAAAACCTCTCAACTACACGGAAATTGAACAACCTGCTCCTGAATCACTACTGGGTACATAATGAAATGAAGGCAGAAATAAAGATGTTCTTTGAAACTGATGAGAACAAAGACACAACATACCAGAATCTCTGGGACACATTTAAAGCAGTGTGTAGAGGGAAATTTACAGCACTATATGCCCACAAGGGAAAGCAGGAAAGATGTATAATCGACACCTAACATCACAATTAAAAGAACTAGAGAAGCAACAGCAAACACATTCAAAAACTAGCAGAAGGCAAGAAATAACTAAGATCAGAACAGAACTGAAGAAGAAAAGACACAAAAAGCCCTTCAAAAAATCAGTGAGTCTAGGAGCTGGTTTTTTAAAAGATCAACAAAATTGATAGACTGCTAGTAAGAGTAATACAAAGAAGAAAAGAGGGAAGAACCAAATAGACACAATAAAAAATTATAAAGGGGATGTCATCACTGATCCCACAGAAATACAATCTACCATCAGAGAATACTATAAACACCTCTATGCAAATAAACTAGAAAATGTAGAAGAAATGGATAAATTCATGGACACATACACCCTCCCAATACTAACCAGGAAGAAGTTCATTCTCTGCATAGGCCAATAACAGGCTCTGAAATTGAGGCAATAATTAATAGCTTACCAACCAAAAAAAGTCCAGGACCAGACAGATTCACAGCTGAATTCTAACAGAGGAGGAGCTGGTACCATTCCGTCTGAAACTATTCCAATCAATAGAAAAAGAGGGAATCATCCCTAACTCATTTTATGAGAATTTATTTTCTAAATGGATATCCAACTGTTCCAACCTCATCTATTGTATAATACATTCTTTGTTTTATTGATTCAAAGTGACACTACATTTTTATACACAAATATATCTCTGGATGCTATAGATCTATCTTTAAGGCAAAAACCACATTGTTTTAATTATATAGCTGTATAGTATATTTTGATATCTGGATGAGTAAGTGCTCCTTTATCATTCTTCTTTTGGAACGTATTCTTTTTGGTATTTTAAATTTTTATTTAAAAGATTTTAAAACCAAAAGAAAGAGTAGTATAGTAAGCTCCCATATCTCACACTAGGTTCAAAAATTATCAAGATTTTTCTACATTTGCTTAGCTTATCCCTTCTTTTTTTTCCCTTGATGAAGTATTTTAAAGCAAATTCCAGATATTTTGTCATTATACCCCTACAAATTTTAGAGTGCATTTCTTTTTTAAAAAAAAGACATTCGCATATATAGTTAAAAATGCAATAATCATATTAACTGAAACTAACAATTTCAATTATCAATATCACCTAATTTCTACTCCATAAACAAATGTCCCCTAATAGTTTTAAAACTTGTTTTGATAATTGATTTGTTTGAATAAGAGCTGAACAAATTCAATACATCACATTTGGTTGTTATGTCTCTTAAATCTCTTTTGGTCTAGAGCAGTCCACCCCCTTTTTCTTTATTTTTTAAATGCTGCTGACACGTAGAAGAAGCCTAATCACTTCTGCTCCTTGTTTTTTCATTTAACTTGTTCCTATTTTTCCTGTATTTCATGTAAAAGAAAGTTATCTCTGGAGGACTAATTAAATTCAGGTTCAACTTTTGGGCAAGAATGCTTTGTGTCTGTGTGATGGTTAATCTTATGTGCCAACTTGGCTAAGCTATGCTATCCAGACATGTGGTCAAACATTATTCTAGATGTTTCTGTGAAGGTATTTTTTGATAAGATTATAGTAGACTTTGAGTAAAGCAGTTTACCCTCCATAATATGGGAGAACCTCATCCAATCAGTTGAAGGCATTAACAGAGAAAAGCCTGACTGCCCCTGAAGAAGAGGGAATTCTGTCAGCAGACTGCCTTGGGACTCCAGCTGTAAGATCAATTCTTCCCTGGGTCTCTGCTACCCTATCTTAGAGATTTTGAACTTGTCAGCCTCCACAGTCACCTGTACCAATTCCTCTCGCTCTCTCTGTCTCTCCCTCCCCTTCCTCCCAAGGCATTTGTGTGTACGTGTGCACATACACACACACACACCCCGTTGTATGTGTGGGAACTCTCGGAACCCTACCTAATAGAGTTCAGAACTGTGTACTTCATTTTGCATAACATCTTGAGGCCCACAATGTCTACTTTAGTACTGACTGAAAAGTAGATTCAGGTGGTTATACCCGATCTTTTCATTTTGAACTTCCTTACCAAAATTTTATCTAAAACTTAGGCTCTCGAAGTATGATCTTCAGACTAGCAGCATCAGCATCACCTGGAAATTTGTTAGAAATGTATGTTCTTGGCCACACCCCAAACATACTGAATGAGAAACTACAGGAGTGAGGCCCAATCGATGTTTTCACAAGTCCTCCAGGAGATTCTGATGCACAGTACATTTGAGAAGCAATGCCGTAATGATTTATCCATTGATGAACACTGCCTGGATCAATGATTTTATTAAAGGCTGCAAAATCATGACTTTCTCTTTCTCCCATTCATTCCACATTACTAGCTGAATTTTTTTCATAACGAATATCTTTTCCTCATAAATTAGTGCTATTTGGTTATTTGCAATTCAGTTCATACATGAAAGGCTACATAAATTCTGAATTCCTTATACTTGTTATTTTTTTTCAATAATTAGTTGGTACTCTAATTATTTCTAGTGGTAGTCAATACTTTTTTTTTTCCTTTTTAACTCTTACATACTATGAACTCACAGATTTTTATATATTCAGTAGGTTTCCAGCAATTGAATTTTTTAGTCTTTTTGATGCTTAAATTGTTCCACATTTACTCAGTCGGTGATCCTTCATGTTGGTAACTATATCTTTTCAATGAGACTTAGTTTTTGATAATTTCTTTGGTACCTAGCACAACATGATCTGAGGCCAATATTCTATATTTCTGGTCTCACACTTAAATCCTCCTGTCTTCTCAGAATCACAAGAGCCCAAAATTAGGATACTGAAGATATTCTTCCACATTTCCCCTTTCAGATCAGTTTATCAAATGAAATAAATTCCTTTGATATTTATCAGGATTGCAATAAATTAATGATTAATCTGGGAAGAACTAAAATGTTTATGTTATTGAACCTCTCTATCTAGAAATACGGAATCGTCTCCTTTGCTCTTCTTTCATTGTAATCCAAGAATGTATCACAGTTTTCCTCTAGAAGTATGGATGTTTCTAAGGTTTAATCCTAAGTATTTTATGGATTTCTCTGATGATTTATGGTTCATTATGAACCCCATTCTAAACCCTCTAATTGCTTGTAGGAGCTTTTCAGTTTAATTTATTAGGTTTAACCATCAAATTGTGTAGAAAAAAATAGTTATTGGTTTTTTCCTTTCTAATGTGTATATACAATTTCTCTTTCTTATGTCATTAGCTAATACCTCCTGTATAATATTTAGTAATGTGATATTAGACCATTCTGCTTTATTTCAGACTTTTATGAAAATAATTCTTTCTCACTTCCTTGTTCTATGAGGTACAAGGTTGATACAGGTTAAGAAAGTTTATCTTTATTCCTAACTTGCTACACATTTATCTCAGAAATAGATACAAAGTTTTCCAGTACCTATTGAAATGATCATATCATTTTCTCTTTTAATCTATTAATGTAAGAATTTTGCAATAATACATTTATAGAAACTGTACCACCCTTCACTTCTGGAACAGACTTCATTTAGATTTTCAAAGGTATTGATAAAAAGTTATGCATAGTATTATCTTTAATATTTTGTAATTCCCTTATTTTATTGTTCTCTTAAATGTTCTTTAGCGAAATGACTCATTCATTATTTCTAAATATTTTTGTACAATAATAAATGCATTCAAGGGTATCTATTTTCTTCCTAAGATCATTTTAGCAATATCCTAAAAGTGCAAAATGCGTAGTGCTCTCACCATTCATTTCAAATTAGCTATAATTTCATGATTTGTTTGTTCTTTTTAACCTGAAGTTTCAGAATGATATTTTAAAATGTCCAAGTTAATAAATTTTATTTGTCCTTTGTATTTTTATTTTATTTTACTGCACTAAGGTTGAGGCACATAGCCTGGGAGGTTTCTACTTTGAGGAATTTATTATGATTTTCTTTGCCACATGGTCAAATCTGTGATTTTTTTTCCCTCACAGGTTTTTGACCATTCTTTGTCTATGCCTTCCTCTCAGTTCCTCATCAATATTTACCAATCCTCAACCCAAGAAGCTTTCCTATTTAAATCCCAGCATCTCCTATCACCTTCCATGCAAAAACGGTGGTAACATCTCTAACTATGCCTACTAGCCTTTGGAATAAAGTTAATGTCTACTTTTTACTTTCTCCCTTTTCAGCCTTCAAGAAATCCACTTCAACTCTACTAAGCCCTAGGCTGCACAGGGTATGACAATTAAATTTGAGGGCTGCTGTTTGGTAGGAAGACTGTGTAAGCCTGGTGCTACCTGTGAATCATTATACTCCACTGGGTTTTGGGACGGTTTCCACTGCTCTTAACTCAAATGACTGTAGTATTAGATGTTATGTGTTATGTCAGAAAATGAGACATTGAACATAACGTTATTCTTCTTTGGGAAAGAAATAACAAATTTAGAAGGGTTTTGATGATTACTATCCCATTATCAAAAAATAAGAATTTAGAAGAATATACTGGAGAGTAGAAAAGGAAGACATAGGTGTAAAGGAAGATAAGATTTATGTGTATACCTTTTTCCCCCCTCATGTTAGAGTCTATGTACTCAAATAAATACATGTTAATGAATATATCTTTGGGGGTGACAACTAACCAGTCATGCAAACATAAACAAGAAAGAGGGAATAAACATCTCTAGGGATGCTTCAGAGCAAAGGTCCAGGCTCAAGGGATGCTCTCAAACTCTTTCCTGTGAACCAAGATTTGAATATTTGTGGCCATGGCCTTTCACACGGCCTCTCCCAAACCCCAAAACACATACAGAGTTGTTTGTATTCTGAAGTAAAAACATCAGAGTGGGCAAGCTAGAGCTTTCATTGGGTGCTGGATTCGGAGTATCAAAATATGTAGGAAAACACAGATCTTATATTTGAATATCCTTATGATAGGTAATACTGAATATTTCCACAACAAATTTAAACAATAGAATATGGGACAAAACCATTCGACAAAGAGTTTTTGGGCTGTGAGGAGCTGAGGCTGAGGAGGGTGTCTAGTGAAGAGACAGTCATGTTCCTTACTATATCTGACAGAGACCCAGGGGAAAGGCCTGTTTATAAAAGAAGACCCATGACTCAGAAAAAAAACACATAATTGTGGCATAACCATAGAAAGGACCCACCATCAGAAAAATATAAAATAAGGGCTACTCAACTCCTATGGAATGGTCTCTCATCTTTGTACTACTAGCCACTCATCCTTTATACCTGGATATCTGGATAACAGCATTTGGTATCTAGTCCAATTAATCTCTTTATCATTCTTGCCAAAGTAAAATCCTAATTTACAATACATTACTATCCTACTTTGAATGACAAGAAATTTACTTTCTGATTGGAGAACTACACTCTAAGGAATCCTTCAAAAAGCCTTCAAAGAGATCAGAGAATCAGACAAAAGTGCATCTGACTTCAAAGCCCTTACCACTGCACAATAATTCCGCCCACCCCCGCCCCAGTTTCAATGTTGTTTTAATACAAATCTCAAGAGCATTCACGTGGGAGCCTGGGTATCCCCTCAACAATAATTGTTTTTTTGTTTTGTTTTGAGACCCCAAACTTCCATTCTATATGTTCAATGACTTCGTATTTATGCACATTTACTCAGGTATTTTAAATGAGTTATTTTTTTCTCATTTTTTTTTGTGTAGATGGCATAATTAAAAAGTTTAAATAAGTTGAAAGAGCAGACACATGTATCTAGAAGGATTTGGTATATCTCTTTTATACACACAGACATATACACACACACACAAATAGACTCACACACAATTCGGTCCATGTGATATTTGACCTATCAAGGCTAAAGATGTAGTGTTATTCCATTAAAAATACCACTGCATAAAATGCCACTGTAGATTGCTCTGCACTGACAAGAGTGGAAAGTCTCTGATTCACAGAAGCAAAGCATAACTGTACTTCAGGACTGCAAGGTACCGTAGCCAAATCCTTTGAATCACTCACGTCAATATGTTCTCCTCTAAAGAGGATGATCTGAATAACCACCATCCCTATGTAGGTCCCAAGAAATAAATTTATTTCAGCTTCTTGACATTCTAATCCTTATATTCCACAGAACTTAAGCAATTAAAATTATGAATGACCTCCATGCTATTTTAATATAGGAAGTTCCTGTAAAAGTAATTGTGGTTTTCCCCACTGCTTTCATTTCAGATTAATTGAAAGTAATGGCAAAAACTGCAATTACTTTTGCACCAACCTAACCCTCCCTTTATCAAACTTTTATCCTCTTGGTGAACAGAAAAGCCAGATTCTATTTACCTTTTTTGTCTTTATTGAGATATAATTCACATCCTATACAATTAACCCATTTAAAGTATATAGCTCAGTGGTTTTAAAAATATTCATCAGGTTGCTGAACCATTGCTGCTATCTAATTCCAAAATATTTCATCACTGCAAAATGAAACCCCATCACCATTATAGTCACGACACATTCTTCCCTCCCTCAGCCCATAGCAACCACTAATCTACATTCTGTTTCTATGGTTGTACTGATTCCAGACATTTCATATAAATGTCATACAACATATAAACTGTGACTGGCTTCTTCATTTTGTCATAATGTTTTCCAGGTTCATCCATGATGTAACAAGTATCTGTACTTCATTTTTATAGTCAAATAATATTCTACTGAATGGGTATACCACATTTTCTTTAACCACTCCTTAGTTAAAGAGTATCATTTTTTTCTACTTTTGGCTATAATTAATAATGCTACTACGAATATTTGTGTACAAGCTTTTGTATGAACATATGTTTTCAATTCTTTGGAGTATAAACCGAGAAGTAGAATTGCTGTGAACTTCTTGAGGAACTGCCAAACTGTTTTCCAAAGCAGCTGCACCATTTTACATTCCATTAACAATTTATGAGGGTTCCAATCTTTCCACATTCTTGCAAAAACTTGTTTTGTCTGTCTACTTGATTATAGTCATCCTACTGGATGTGAAATAGTATCTCACTGTAGTTTTGACTTGCATTTTCCTAATGACGAATGATGCTGAGCACCTTTCCATGTGCTTATTGGTCATATGTGTATCTTCTTTGGATAAATGTCTATTCAAATTCTTTGCCCATTTTATAAAATTGGTTTCCCCAGTTCTTTTTAAGCCTTTGAATTTCAATGGAAATTCAATCCATGTGTTCATTATTCTTGTTCACTAATGAGTGTTTTCCAGGAAATCTTGTTAGATGCTGTTAAAGTTATGAGTTTTAAAACCTCATGCTAACATCCATTAAAAGAATGTTGTCTTTGCAGTGACAGGTAATAATGATAATGTTCTAAACTGAGTATCATCCATATCAAATTTAAATTCAAATCTGACTTAAGTGCCCACGACAACAATCAGTGTGAAAGTTTAATATACTCAAAAATAATTATTTAGCAACACTTATTGCCAGATGTTGCACAAGGCACCAAGGATGATAAGAAGAAGAAAAAATGTTAAAACATGTAAGTGGCTTATAGTATCTCATACAATCTTTACCAAAAAATCCTATGATATTATTATCACACTTACAAATTAGATAATCATGGTCCCTTCTTTCACAGAGTATCATCTACTTTAAAACCAGCAAAAGTGTAATTATAAACAAAGTGAGATAAATGTTAATGAAGGGAACAACTGGTAGAAAAAGTTGCCTCACCCAAATGTGGTATTTCAGGTGAGTTTCTTAGGGAAGGATATATGTACTGAGTCATGAAGGATGAATTGAAATTAGCCAGGCAAATCAAATGAGGATGAAAATGCATACAAATAGTACCGGTTGAAGGACTAGCAGGTGTAAAAGGGAACTGGAAGCAAGGCAAGGCATTTCTTCTAATGTATTAGAAGAGTTGAGTTTGTATATGAAACTCACTACTGGATTACTTCATGATATTAGTAACTTTTCACTGACTCCTGACTCTAGATTGTGTCTGTTGGCTTTATGAATGTTGATGTTCCATCCTGGATCATTGTTTATTCATCATCATAAGATGGCCCCTGGGATACATCTTCCAGGCTAATAGATTACTGACCCTGCCAAGACCTCTCAAAAATATCTCGCTAATGACATATCAATCTTCATTAACCAACCGCCCATCTCTTCTAACAGCAGCTCCTTGACCATCAAAGGTAATTTTGTCAACCTTACATTTGGAGGCTCACCTTTTATCAAAAACACAAATGTTGCTGAATAAATGCTGTTAGTCATTCCAGGATGTTTATCATTTCTACCTAAGGAATTAACTAACACATAATGATGTCCTCATCAAGCAGATAAGATGACATTAGGAAGGACAATTTAACAAGATGACCAAATCAAGTCCCCAAATGAGGCAATGGGGAGTTGAAGGAACTGAGAAAGCACAACCTAGAAATAATAAGACTTTAGGGCACTGAATATTTAAAGGATGACATTAAAGAGTGGCATTAGGATAATTTTATATATATTCAGAGGGAACCAATAATGAAACAGAGGATTGAAACTATTATTAGAATTTGAATCTATGAGTCTTCATTTTTGTGACTGAATAGGTATTGTTTTAAGTGCATGAGCATTTGAACTTTTTGAAAACTTAATTTCAAAATGTATTGGTGGCCATGATGTTAAATAAAAGATTTGTCTAGATATTTTGTTTTTACTAATTAGTCTCAGTGAGGTAAAGGGATCAAGCATCCTCACAAGTTAGAATACTTGTTTAAGAAAAAAAACTTTGGGGGGGCGGAGCAAGATGGCCGAATAGCAACAGCTCCAGTCTCCAACGCCCAGCGCGAGCGACACAGAAGACCGGTGATTTCTGCATTTTCAACTGAGGTACTGGGGTCATCTCACTAGGGAGTGCCGCACAATCGGTGCTGGTCAGCTGCTGCAGCCTGACCAGCGAGAGCTGAAGCAGGGCGAGGC
>NW_012115178.1:1911938-1912241 GCF_000951035.1 Colobus angolensis palliatus
CCTCAAGCAATCTCCAACAGACCTATAGCTGAGGGTCCTGTCAGAAGGAAAACTATCAAACAGGAAGGACACCTATACCAAAACCCCATCAGTACGTCACCATCACCAAAGACCAGAGACAGATAAGACCACAAAGATGGGGAAAAAGCAGGGCAGAAAAGCTGGGAATTCAAAAAATAAGAGTGCATCTCCCCCTGCAAAGGAGCAGAGCCCATCGCCAGCAACGGATCAAAGCTGGTCAGAGAATGACTTTCACGAGATGAGAGAAGAAGGCTTCAGTCCATCAAACTTCTCAGAGCTAAA
>NW_012115178.1:1919096-1941233 GCF_000951035.1 Colobus angolensis palliatus
GTGCAGCACACCAACATGGCACAAGTATACATATGTAACAAACCTGCATGTTATGCACATGTACCCTAGAACTTAAAGTATAACAAAAATAAAATAAAATAAAATAAAATAAAAAGGAAAAAAAACTTTAGGCTGGGTGCACTGGCTCACACCTGTAATCCCAGCACTTTGGGAGTGGGTGGATCCTTTTAGCTCAGGAGTTCAAGACCAGTCTGGGCAACATGGTAAAACCTCCTCTACAAAACATACAAAAATTAGCCAGGCATGGTGGCTCGCATGCCAGTAGTCCCAGCTACGGAAGTGGGGAGGGTGCTGAGGTGGCAGGTTCACTTGAGACCCAGAGGTGTAGGCTACAGTGAGCAACGTTCACACCACTGCACTCTGGCCTGGGTCACAGAGCAAGACCCTGGCACAAAAACAAACAAACAAACAAACAAACAAACAAACAAACTTTAGGTCTTTAAATAAAAATAAAGCTACAACCAGTCCCAAGATAGCAAAATTTTTCATATTTATTATAAGATATATTTTGGTGTACTTTATTCACTTTTACTATAACATTAATATGCCAAGTTTCTTCAAGATGTACTGCATGCTTGGAAATTGTTATTAAGCAAATTCCCTTTGTTGATGGCAAATTCAGATCTAAAGAGAAGAGCTTCCTATATCTATTGATTAGCACCTGTTTCAGAAGCAGATTAGTTATGGAATAAAGTTGCCCCATAAAGTTAGTTTACTCAGTAAACAGAGTATGTTTCATTATTGTTACTAGTAAAGAGCTTTAAAAGACATACAATTTATTTCCCTAAGTAAAAGGGAAAACTAGAAAAATATAGAATAATTATTTTACAGTTTTTGTCACATTAAGAACCATACCTACTTAATCATCCCAGAATCCCAATTGACAAATTTTTAAATCCCACCATATAAAAAATAAATTCAAGGAGATTATTAACACAAATTTCAAGACAGCGAGAAGGGACAGAGTCAGGGAAGGGGCACACAAAAGTTTTTCAGGATTATAGCATTGCTCTCATTGTTCAGTGGGAGAGTTGTTGTATTAGGATTCTCCAGAGAAACAGAACCAATAAGAGAAATAGATAGATACAGATGCAGATATATAAAAAGATTTATTATAAGAAACTGGCTCAAATAATTATAGAGTCTGAGAAACCCCAAGATCTGCAGTTGGTAAGCTGGTGACCCAGGAGAGCCAATGGTATAGTTCCAGTTCAACTCTAAGTTCTAAGGCAGGAGAAGGCTGATGCAACAGCTTGGAAACAGGCAGAGAGAGCAACATTTCCCCTAGTCATTCTTTTTATTCTATTCAGGCCTTCAATTTATTGGATGATGCCCACACACATCAGGGAGGGCAATCTACTTTATTCCGTCTACCAAATTAAATGTTAATCTCATCCAGAAACACCCTCACAGACACACCCAGAAAAACCTTTAACCAAACATCTGAGAACTCCATGGCCGTGTCAAGTTGACACAAAATTAGCAATCCCAGTTGGTTATACTGATAGCCACTAGTGTTTACGATTACTTATCTACACAGTGTGTGTGTGTGTTTATTCTATGTTTAAGAAGGAAAGTTGAATTAAAAAACAGAACTATGGCAAGCAGCACTAGAATTCATGTTATCAAATGCAGTAAAAAATAATAAAGACCTAAAATTGGGTTTTGAATAAATAAATGGAGAAGAGACAAATCTTCTTGATGGAAGAATTCTATTTAATATATGCAGACACTCCACTCTCCAGAAGGTGGACCTTTTCTTCCCTGCATTGAGGGTGAGACAGGTTTAGTGACAGAGTTGGGCAAAGGAAGAAAATAGAAACTGTACAGTGGAGAAACCTGACAAACATGACTTTAACCAAGTGATAAAGGTTAACATTATCAGTGATGTCATGTGGATATCATGTACCCCTACATGACGTGATAAGAAAGCTACTTCACTTCTATGGTATTCTTCCACAAAATCTGTAACCCCAGTTTAATTATGAGAAAGATATCAGATAAACCCAGATTGGTGACCATTCTACAGGATACCTGGCCTGTATTACTCAAGATGGTTAAATCCATGAAAAATGAGGAAAGTCTGAGAAACCATCACAGACCAGACCCCCAACAGACCAGAGGAGACTGTGAAAATATAACAACAAAATGCAATGTGCTAGAGATTGAGTCCTGAACAGAAACAGGACATTAATGAAAAAGACTGGTAAGTTCAAATCATATACCAATGTTGATTTCTTAGTTTTGACAAATGTACCATGACAATGTAAGATGATATTATTAGGGGAAAATAAATCTGGGTGAGGCAAACTGTGTATATTTTGCTACTTTTCTGTAAATCTAAAATTATTCCAAAATACAAGTTTGTTAACAAAATATATTAGGTTGGCTACTGAAACTCTTGCTAGGGTCGTATCATCTATGAAGGACAATCTGATTTCAAAACTAGAAAGATGCATTTGTGCTTGTCTCCCTCGTTCTGCATGTTAAGTACTCCAGGAGACCAAGAATAGATTTCAGTCATTAGAGATGGCAAACCAAGACCTCTGCTCAGCACTAAAAGTTTTTAAAAGCAAAGAACCAACAAGAATAGAGATTTATACATGAGATAAGCCCAAGTTTGCTGTTGACCTTGAAGGACAAAATAGATGAATCTATTTGGCTCAATAGATAAACATTACACATTTGTCCTGGGTGGAAAAGGTGGTATATTGAGGCTATATAATTAAATATTTTTCATTAAAATTTTATAACAATTGTTATAACATGTTAGAAAGTCCAGTGCATTCTAAAGAGCAAGAGAGTCCAGGACTATGCTAATTAGTGTAAAGGAAGGGAATAATATTTTAACTTTAGAAACCTAAGAATACATGGACTTAAACTACACTGCACTATTTGGTAGTTAAGACAGCAATTGACAGTCACACAGTTATAAACTAGATCCAACACAATATACAATGCAAATACAGAAGTAAATAAGACAGTGGAATAATGTGGGTTTTTTTTTTTTTCCTTCACTAGTGGTTAGAAACCACTACATGCAATATGAAATGAGAGTCACCACAGAATTTTAACTTTGGGATTTTCCAAATATATTAACTGCTTAAAACCAAATTTAAATTTTTAAAAATTGAGATCCAATTATGAAATCTTAAATTGCCAAGCAAACATATCAATCATGAACAAGTCTTTTCAGAATGACTACCTTCTATCTGGTACTGACCTGTCATATGGATCTTTTAAGAACCACAGCTTACAGTCCTTGTTCTTTAGTTAATCTTGATGGAGACATAAGGTAAATAAACGCCTATCAAGTAAATCTATTTTAGTAAGTTTGTGTCATGCTCAACCATTACTTTTCATGCCCTGACTTCATAGAAAGAAAATAATTTTTTACAGGTCGATTCTCACAAATATAAATTATGTTTTTAAGTCTGTGAAATTCACATGATGAAAGATCTCATGTGGGATCACCATTAACACACAGCCAAATGAATTCAACTTAGACCTTTAAACTTATATGAATATTGAAAAGGATTAAGCAAAGCAATTTCAAACTATCCAACTTTTGCTCCAGAACAAGTATGTCTAACTCACTGTGAAGAAAGGTGTTTTTGGAAAGTAATACCAGATCTTTATTGTTTCCTAACACCTATCATTCCCAAATAATGTGATTGCAGAGAGCACAGTGAAACAAAAGGTAGCTTTTGCATTTCATTTTTCAGCACCACAAGATTAGTATGTGGGAGAAAATTCTTTTTTTTCTCTTCATCATTTTTTTCCCCTAAATAGGGGACTAACTAACTGCTTGCCTCATTGAGAATTCTCCACACAGCTCTACATGATAAGTTTTTCTCTGGATTAACAAGTTATAATGATCAGAACCTCAAGAAACTTCTGAGGAAAATAAAAATAGGATAAGATGAGACCCAGGGTTAGCCAGAAATTTTTCATTTTCTAGAAACTGAAAGGCTGAAATTGCTTTTAACATGAAAAATAATTCAGAGCTGATTCAAATCCCAATTCTTGTATTAAAATATATGTACTAAAGAAGCTATTTGGTATATTTATGTGTCAACTTTAAGCCTGAAGTCAGCACTGGTAGCAGACTGTAGATGTCTTGAATGTTAAAAAAGTGAAGGTACAAATACATTCTGGTGTAGCATTGCTCTTTTCAAATACATTTTTCTATTTTATTCCTCTATACTGGCATAATGAATAGTGCTATTGCTGTTTAAGACTTAAAACAGCTGCATTTCTAATTTTGGCAGATTATGAGGGATTTTTATATGGGTTGCATGTTAAAAGCAAATAAATGACATGCCAACCAGCAGAATGAGAGTGCTGGGCAGATGGTGGCATGGCTGAGTTATTGAACTGAAGTGTTATGCGCCACCAATCATGGAACAAAAGGAATATCTGGCAGCTTTTCAAGTGAAGCCCAATCTTTTACCTCCAACAAAAATAATTAATGTCCATGAAGTCTTCAGATAGCCATTTAGTAGCCATTCTCCAATTGGCTTTGTTAATGTAGGCAGCTTTCAATGACTTTTAATGATCATTGATCTTGAGAGTATGAAGTATTCTGCCATTCCTTCCTTTCCTCCTCCAGGATCTTTTGTCATGTGTGTGTGTGTGTTGGGGGGGAGGGGGCGGTGGTGTGTGTGTGTGTGTGTGTGTGTGTGTGTGTGTGTACAGAGAAAGAGAGAACTGAATATGGAAATAAAGTATTTGTTATGATTTTTCAACACTGCATAGGAAGAAATCAAAAGGCATTCCAATATGACCTCTTAGTAAAAAAGAGCATCTATCCACATAAAACCATAAAACAATCTTGATCGATATTGACCTTCATTGACCAATCCTGATTAATACATTTTTAAACCTGCATTCAGAATGCTACTAGGTACATTTATCCAAAATCTAGATGATTCGTTTGTGAATAAACATCAAGGAATTCACCAAAGAAAGATCTGGTCTTTAAGAGCAGGTTTTTATATGATTCAAGGCAGCTTATGAAGTATAAAAATAAAGTTATATGACTGTTTTTTAAGTGGATATTCTAGAATTTATATACTTAACCAAATGTTGTCTTTTCTAACTGAGACAACATCCATTGTCAGTTACTGACATTTTATTATATTTTGTATGTTTCTGTAAGCCACCAAAACTTACACCATGCATTTTGGGAAAATATGAGATAAAACAGGGAAACAAAGCCATCCATAAATGGTACTAATAGGCTATATATTTAATCATAATATTGCATTGCTCTTCCTGATCTATTTCTTTTTCTCTTTTCTACTTTCCCTGTATCCTTTCTTTCTAAGATGATTTTACAAAATCCTTATGTCCTAAGCAATGTGCTCGATACTTTACATCATAACCATGATCAATTCTCAGTTTGCAGATCAGGAAACTGGTACTCAAACACTAAATAATTTTCCTAATGCCACACAGCTAGTAAACACAGCAGCTACTGAAATTAAACTCAGGCAGGTTACTTCTAGACCTGTTCTTTTAAACAGTAGGGTATTCTATGTAGCACAGAATTAAATAAGATATAGAAAATTTAAAACCCTGGAGAAATTGGGAATTATGCCAAATACAACAAGTTAGTATAATAAAAGAAATGCAGTATTAACTTATACCATTATTAAAAAGAGCCTACAAATTAGATTTGAGAGTCCAAAACCAAAGCAAAAACAAACATTAGATGTAATAAAAGTAATATTTCTCATAAAATAGAGCTGTTTGGGGTACTAAGGTATGAGGAATTTGTGCTGTAAGGAAATCACTAGGTGATATAGTAAACAATTTCTTCCACGAGACTTCCACAATATGCTTCCACAATAAATATGAGCGAAGGATATGAACACTTTTCAAAAGAAGACATTTATGCAGCCAACAAACATGAAAAAATGCTCATCATCACTGGTCATTAGAGAAATGCAAATCAAAACCACAATGAGATACCATCTCACACAAGTTAGAATGGTGATCATTAAAAAGTCAGGAAACAACAGGTGCTGGAGAGAATGTGGAGAAATAGGAATACTCTCACACTGTTGATGGGACTGTAAATTAGTTCAACGATTGTGGAAGACAGTGTGGCGATTCCTCAAGGATCTAGAACTAGAAATACCATTTGACCCAGCAATCCCTTTACTGGATATATACCCAAAGGATTACAAATCATTCTACTATAAAGACACATGCACACGTATGTTTATTGTGGCACTGTTCATAATAGCAAAGACTTGGAACCAACCCAAATGCCCATCAATGAGAGATTGGATAAAGAAAATGTGGCACATATACACCATGGAATACTATGGAGCCATAAAAAAGGATGAGTTCACGTCCTTTGCAGGGACATGGATGCAACTGGAAACCATCTCTCTCAGCAAACTAACATAAGAACAGAAAACCAAACACCGCATGTTCTCACTCATAAGTGGGAGTTGAACAATGAGAACACACGCACACAGGGAGGGGAACATCACACCCTGGGGCCTGTTGGGGGATGGGGGGCTTGGGGAGGGATAACATTAGGAGAAATACCTAACATAGATGATGGATTGATGGGTGCGGCAATCCACCATGGAACATGTATACCTATGTAACAAACTTGCACGTTCTGCACATGTACCCCAGAACTTAAAGTATATTTTAAAACATAAAAATAAATAATAAAATAAATAAATAAATATGCTACTGAAATTTACAAGTGTGTTATTTATAACATCATTCAATATGTCACATTGAAGGTCATTTTAGTAAAAGTATTTCTGCAGGCTGTGCATGTGTGTAAACAGTGTGATCCAGGTTTGTACCCTCTTTGGAGTGACATTTGATTTATCTAGTTGATCTGTCCAGTAGAACTTTCTTCAGGTAGTGAAAATGTTCTATATCAATATGGCAGCCATTAGCCACATGTCTCTATTGAACACTTGAAATGTGGCTATTGTGACTTAGATGTAAATAGTCACATATGGTTTAAAGCTACCACACTGAACAGTGCAGACCTAGATAAATGGTTGCACTGTGTATCTCTCAGCCAATTCTCATCAGTGGAATTTCATACTTTTGTAACAAATAGACAAAATAAAAACCCAAACATTGTTATTCTCTAGTTTAAGCCTCAAGCACAAGAAATTTGTGCTGTCCAACTCAGCAGAAAACCAAAGGTTTTCTCAAACATTCTAACTAAAACCAAATCCTATCACCTCTTTATTGAAGTGAGCCAAAATAATCCCTCTTTGCAAGATACTGTAATTGCCTAAAACATTTTTCATAGTATTGTCAGATTCTACAACTCATACATTTCATTTTATCCTATGTGTCAAGCTTTCATTTTTGACATGGATTGTGATATTTTTGAAAATAAACCCCAAATAATCCAGAATCAAATTGAATAAATAAGCCACGTGTGTTTTAGAAGCCAATTTATATAAAAAGACAAAAATAACAAGCTAATGCCTTACTATGTATTTTTTAGAATGATTCTTAATATCCCAAGTCCTGTTGTGCCATCAAGGCCCTAACATGGCACTTATGTAAATTAGACCAGACCATTAAACTTCCATTCTAAGAAGCAAATATAAGGAATTTTTAGCCTCACAGTAACCAGAGAATAGAGACAAAAGTCCCCTTTGTGTGGTTTTCATTGCCCTCATGTTCTTTTCCTGTTTACATGGGTGACAGTTATAATACTGTCTTCAATTAGCACAGTAATAGATGAAAAGAGGAGAGAAGGAGAAACAAGAATTTCTGGCTGAAAATCCACTTGCCAGATGTTGAGGAACTAGGCCTTAGGCTAATTCTGTGTGAAGAGAGGAGCTTGATATGTTCTTCCATGAAAACCACAGCATGTAATGCTGACAGAGATCTATGGAGATTTCGAATCCAGTTCTGGAGCACATGACTCAACTTTTTCTGTAGGTCTTGCCGGCTGATCCGTAGGTAGGGACAGCTGTTCTGCTAAATGGATAAAACTACAGAGCTCTAATATGGGTAGGAGGAGGGGAAGAAGGAACAGCAGGAGAGGTCAGCCAGCCTTCAAGATACCAATCCTCTTTCCTTCCAGACTCTTGAAATAGAAAGGCCAGAGCCCAAGGCCATCTTCAGGGCCACCTCTTAGGAGCTGTAACGAAGATATGAAACACAGAGGCTCCAGAAAGGAAAAGACAATGAATAAATTGACGAAGTCAAATGAAATGAGAACTGGGGGATACATCAAAAAGGAGTAACTACTGAATATATCTCAGAAAGCAAGCAAGAATATTTAGGAAGAAAAGAGCAATGGTTGGGAAAACTGATTCACTGAAGAGTGAATTTAGTACAACAGCAAATGGGGTTATTTGGTCATGGTGATGAACACAATCCAGGAGTCATAGAAATTAGGAAAACAATTGGTATTCCATGAATTAAGTATAATTTTGCTTGAGAAATACTGTGAAAGAAACTGCAATGTTTGAAAACAGGACTTTTTAAAATAAACAATTTTCTAAAAGATATTTTTTGACAGTATTTAAGTGATAACAAGAGTCCAGAAAAAAAAAGAATTAATCAGATGATAATATTAATTTTACTAATAGATGATGTCAAGAAGAACTAATGGTAGACACTAAAATTCAATTCCTATACAACAACATTAATTTTTGGATATCATATATAGGACATCAATTTAATTATTCATGTATTTGCTGGCTTGTACATTTCACTGATTTAAGGATTCCTTCTTTCACTCAATAAATAGATATTGATCACATGTGATATACCAGATCCTAAAGATTCAAATATTAAAACAAATCGTTCCTATTTCAAGAAATGTGTAGTGCAGTGGGCTGGAGGTGGGGTGAGAGGATTGAGTACTTTACATTTGGCAACCATCTTGTGAAATGCTTTATATTTATTCTCATGAATTCTACAGACCAACCATGTATTAGAGATACTGTTAATGCTATTTTACAGCAAATGGATCAAGATTCAGGGAAATGAGGTGGACTTGCTGAACATCATATAAGAAATAAATGACAACTCTGGGACTGAAACCAAAGTACTGACTGAAAATCAGCTACTTATGAAATTGAAGCTATGTGGAGATATAACATAAATATGATGCATATTTCTGAGTTAATATATGTGAAGCCCTTGGAACAGTGCATAACAACATATTATAAATGCTATATGTCCTTATATTACCATCACTATTGTTACTATTATTTCTAAAAGAACAATATGTGGCAAGAAATATTATTTATTTAAAAGTATACAGCATGAAGAATATAATGCAGCAGAATGGAAAATGTGCATAAAATTTTCATATGAAATAAAAGGCTTCAAAAGACTTTTCACTTCGGGGTTTGTCTTATTCCCCAATTGACCTGGACAGAATTTCCAGCACTACTGTGTCATTGCTGTTCCATCTCCTCCCTGGAGAATCCGCTTTATAAGGAGATAAATAACCAAGAAAACTATCAAAGTGAGGAAGAAGTGCTCCAAGCGCAATATCCCTACTGAAGTCACAAGTAGGGAAAAGTGGGAGTCTATGGAAACATTCCAACCTGCTTGCTGTCTGCATTCTCTTCTCTGAGAAAATGGTTTAGTGTGGCACAAAAAAATTAAAACCATGTTGATAGAGTTAGGTTTTGTGTTCCCACCCGAATCTTATCTTGAATTGTAATCCCCACGTGTCGAGGGAGGGAAGTGGTTAAATTATGCAGGCAGTTTTCCCCATGCTGTTCTCATGATAGTGAGTGAATTCTCACAAGATCTGACGGTTTTATAGACGGTAGTTTTCCCTGAGCTCTCACAGGTACGTCTGCTACTGCCATGTGAAGAAGGTCCTTGCTTCCCCTTCTCCTACTGCCATGATTGCAGGTTTCCTGAGCCCTCCCCAACCATGTGGAACTGTGAGTCAATTAAGCATCTTTTCTTTATAAATTACCCAGTCTCATGTAGTGTCTTTATAGCAGTGTGAAAATGGACTAATACACAGGTTTACTTGAAAGATAAGAATGGAAAGAGAATATTAACAGTCATAAAAAGGAAACGTTGAAGACACATTTAACATAAGCCATACTTGGGAGAAAAGAGAAATGATGTATATTTTCACATTTAAAGTTTCCACTGTTACAAAACCACCTGCAAAGATAATTGCAACTGAAGTTAGATAAGAATTGGCTCTATTCAGCCTGTAACACTAGTACAAACACAAAGAAATATAAATTGAGCATTGAAGGCCAGGTCTTATAAAACCTTAATTGCCCAAGGAGTAGTAGGGCTGAGAAGGTGTTGCCTATAATTAATTCTGCTTTCTTAAAAGCAAACAAACAAAAACTATATCTATGTAATGTACTTTTGACGAAATAATACAGTGACTTAATATATCACTCTTGGGGTTTTTATCTTCTGCCTAAATTTCAGAGAAGATAAAATATTGCTACATTGCTAACCAATGTTTTATATGTAAGAGAAATTAATATAAATGGTACAATGCTATACAAAGTCAGTAATTTGTACCTTCTATAAAAGAAAAAATAAGCTTAATAAAATGTTGTTACCACATATTTTTTTTCTGGTTTCTGGTTTAGGCACTGAATCTTAGTAAGAGAAAAACACGCTTATAAGGATTTCTTAAATATAGTGACCCTAAGACACTCTTTCCATTTTGATCAGAATTGTGAACTCATGATGGGATCCTGGTGATGCAGTGTCACTGTTATACTGCTTTATATTTTGTATTATAACTACAGAGAAGAAGCTTCAGGGTTTCTTAACCTCATTAAAGTTTGAGTATATGAATTAAATATTTACATTTTTATGAGGAAGAGGATAATAATGGTCTATGATAAACATCATCTCAATGGTTCCTGAAGCTCACTGCTACCTTTGCTGTTACAAATATCATCAATGGTCCCTGAAATATAAACTCATACTGTAGTAGGAATTCTTTGAATAGGTCCTCAACTATTTCTGCTTACTTGTTCAAATTCAAAGGGCTAAATGGTATTGAAATGGTATTAATAGTGACTAAACACTTAGATTCAGACTCTGGTGTTACTCCTACTATCTGCAGGACATAGGCAAGTTACAATTTATATTCTATAGCTTCAAATATCTGACTTCTCTACTTTCCAGAGTCATTGTGAAGGAAACAAATTACTTATATAAACTGCTTCAAAAACCTGTGATATTATGTAAGCAAAGATTTCATGCTTCCTAACTCCTACTTTTCTATGGCTCAAATCTTCTGTGTAGAGAAACTGGATCATCCTCTCAGACAATTTCTTCCATGGTCATAACCCAGAGGAGTATCTCTAGAGTGGCCTGCTGAACCAGGACTCACCAAATGCTCAGAGAGGGGAAAAAGTATTCCATGAGAAAGTGAACTTGGGCAAGATTTTGGAGAGTTATGCTTCATATTAGCATGCATCAAAGGTCTGAAGATTCTTGCAGCAAATAATTCCTTTAAAGTTGTTTAGTACAACATTTCCCAAAGTTAACAGACCAGGATTCCCTTTTGTGGGATGTTTAATAAGCATACACATCACATTTAAAGGCTGCTTAGAGTGTGAGGAGAAGAAGCAATCTTAATAGTTTGCATTTATTGTGGAGTTGCTGTGTATAGAAACTGTCTGAGGTGCTTTACAAGCAATAATTTATTTTAATTTATGTAAACACCTTACAATATAGGTGCTAGGGTTATCCCCATTTTACAGATGAGGAAACGTGGGCACAGAATGATTACACGTCTTGGCAATGATGTAAGTAGTGAAGAATAGAAAAAGGATATGAACTCAGATGTTCTGGCCTTGGAAATTATACTCTATCCTCATGCCTAATGCTTTATTTCCAAAATGAAAACAAAAATAGAATGCATGTAATATTATCACTGTATGATACTTTCATCTAGTAGAAGCTTTTTGTTTGATTAAGAAACAAACAACAAAAAACTTCTGAAGCCCAAGCCAGGCGCTGTGGCTCACACTTGTAATCCCAGCACTTTGGGAGGCTGAGACAGGCGGATCACAAGGTCAGGAGTTCAAGACCAGCCTGGCCAATATGGTGAAACCCTGTCTCTACTAAAAATACAAAAATTAGCCGGGCGTGGTGGCGTGTGCCTGTAATCCCAGCTACTCTGGAGGCTGAGGCAGGAGAATTGCTTGAACCCGGGAGGCGGAGGTTGCAGTGAGCCAAGATTGAGCCACTGCACTCCAGCCTGGGTGACAGAGCAAGACTCCGCCTAAAAAAAAAAAAAAATCCCAAAGCTCAAAGGTTTTGCAATGTGTACAAAATCACGAAGAAAATCAATGGTACTACCTTCCTGGGAAATTAGTTCTTCAGCCCCTCAGATAAGTACCTGAACCATTTGGCAAACACATTGAACAATGTATGAGGGCAAGACGTGGGGTGGGCCAAAGGAAATGCCATCACACTCTCACAATGCTGTAGCTCTCCTGAGAGTTCTATTCATTTTTTCATTCCTCCTTCATCAACTCCATCAAAAATGGTTATTATGTTTGTTTAATTTTACTTCTAAAATATTTCTTGACCTCTCTGCCTCATTTTCAGCTCTTTCGTCATGGCCCAAGAATAGACCCACACCTCTTCTGCCTGGACTACAGTGCCACCTCTCTAATGAGGCTCCCTTCTCTTGATAGTGAGGACCAAGTAACTAACTACATGTGAAAACCGCTTTTTGTAAAAGTTATAATACAAGATAATCTACTGTAAATCTATAATGAAAGAAGCCCAAGAAAAACATCTATTTTTTAACCTTAAATGTAAGAAGGAAAGATTCAACATTTATCTCTCAAACTTTTAAAACTGTGACTTTATTTGAGGAATTCTAGTAGTCCTTTTCTAGTCTCTATTTAATGACCTACAAGATCCATACACATACGTACATAAACACACACATATACACACTGATAATTATTAGAGATAAAGCCAAAACCAACCAAACAGAGTTTGAGTCACTTAAATGTAGTCCTGTTACTAATTTGTTTGCTAAGGCTGAATTATCAGGATTTGATAGAGGCCCACCAAGAAGAAGGCTTCAAATACATTACATAACCTTGATTTTACAGTTCAGTACCATACACTTGAACTTGACTTTGGCTTTGGTAAAAAAAATTTCCATGTTCAGTGTTTTCCTACTTGGTAACAATAGCAAGAATGCTAGTCCTTTGTTTAACACACAAAGAGAATTTGCCAGAAGTGGGGATAGGTGGGGTAGGGAACTTTCACGTAGCTGTTATTTTTTTCCTCAATAACCCAATCCATTTACTCATGAGCAATCTTTTCCTGGCTTACTGTGTTTAAATGTACTAGCTCACACTAGTCATGTTTTTCAAAAAGAAAGGGAGGGAGAAAAAAATCAGCAAATTAGCCAGAAGCAGCTTGGTTAGTTTCCACTCCCAAAGCAGTTAAAAGATGATGAAAAGTCTGAGCAGAAAATGATATAAGCAAAGAAAAAAAAATCTTGATGTTGTCTGAAGAAACAAAATTAACCTTGAAATTTTTCCCATTTTTTTCTCTCATTTTTACTGCAGTCCTATGTCAGAAAATTGTTCCTGCTGGTAGATTGTTAAGTATAAAAACAACCAGGTTATGTTTATGTCAAACTACAGAGTAAAATTTAATTTGTGATAAGGAAAAGAAAGTTTGGATAAATAAAATTTAACAGTAAAACTACAGGGCTTCAGAAGGAAAATGTCCACAGCTTGTTTATTCCTTTACCCACTGCAGTTTTGGTGAAACTGATGCTTAACTACACCTCCAGGAAACAGCATATATCCCAGGGCAATCAGCACCCTTCCTGGGACTGGGTCAGGAATGAATATGTAATCCAAGCTCCCCTGCACCTATGGCCTGAAGTGTCCTTGCTGCTATCACTTGCCTTGCCTCAAATTATAACATGGTACAATGCTGCTCACTTGATAGGCCCTAATTTCTCTTATGTGGGCCAAAAGAATGCATAGCAAGAAGACTTGAAGTTCAGCTTATTTTTGAGGATATATCTATAAATAATATTTTACAACAAATTGATATTTTTATAAAATGTTGTATATGTGGTAACTTTATTCTCATAGCCAGTAGTTAATATGTGAACTCACACATATTTATTGAGAACTGCATATCTATGGATAACAAAAGGATGAGGTGGGGAAAATATTGCTGAACAAGGGTTAGGCCAGGTGCAAGTTGGATCTGCATTTACTTAGGTAGGCTGGGAACTGTGTGTCCTATGTGGCTCAGGAAAAGAATGGCAAAAATGGGTGGTAAAGTAATTCAGATTACTAACAGGTATTACAGGCCCTGCCCGGGTATACAAGGTGACTGAAATTTCATCAAAGTGTAGTGTAAGACATGAATATAATAAGCCGCATGCTACGTGAGAGAAAAGAAATAGAAAAATATAGTCAAAAATGGTAGGGAGTTAATGATTAAAATACAGTGAAAAAGACAGGGAACAGGAATGTGTACTTGGTAGAGAGGGACAAGATGGACCAGGCTAGAGTAGGAGAAGAAGAGTGCTACCAAGTGGAGATTTTGAAGCTGGAGCCTTGTCTTATTGGTGAAGTCAGGAATGGCACTATGGGTGACTGATAACAAAAATAAGCAATAAGGAATCTGAGGAATCATAAACATGAATGTTAACAAAACCAAGGATGAATGGGTACTTAAAATGGAAAGTAAGATTAGAAATCTGACACCGATTATTGCCATATTTAAGTGGAAATGAGTCTTCAAGGAAAATAAATCACTTCACTGCAAAGAAGATGACATAAATAATTAAATGGCAATGGGAAATCAGAAGAAGGCCATATCACTCAACTCCTCAACTAAGAGTGGAGGAAAATAAGAGGCAAAGCCTCTTGGAAATGGGACATCACCTTCAGGGGAGTCAGGATGCAAGGAAGACATAAAGACTGGGAAAAAGAAAGGAACATCAGGCATTTGATCACAATAGACTCAGGGCCTAAAAAGGCTAAGGGAAAAGAGATAAGAGATATGAGTAAGAAATAGAGTTGTAATACAGGGTGGTGGAATGGTTTAAAAAAACTATTATAAACATAAACATTTATGGAGCAAATCACAATGTTAAGCAATAGAATGGGAGAGGAGCTGGGAGAACACTGCTGCCGATGGTTACGGGAAAGCGCAGGCGATCTAAACATAATTGTGTGTGTGTGCAACTGATATACATAATTGAATAATTTAAAGGGTCAATGACATTGGGAAAATGGCACTATGTCATTCAAAACTAGAATTAAACTGTTACAGAATAGCTCCTTTTAAATACCAGCAAAATAGCTGGTAAGAGTAAGGGAGCCCTTCTGGAGTCTGGTGCTGGGAAAGCAGGTAAGGAAACGGACTGTTCTTAAAGGCCCTGTCAACAACTGTGGCCAGGAAAACAGGAGAGATGGAACATAAAGGGTAGATGGCAGGGGAGGTGGGGCATACGCACAATGAAGTTCTCAATTTGCAAAGATGGGAAAGGAAAAGCAGAAAGCTGTTCTCATGCAGCAAGGGAATTCTAGAGGGCTATATCAGGTCAACACAAGGGAACAGCAGGTCTGGCTCATTAATGCTGGGATAATATGCAAATAAGCAGTCCTCTCCTACATAAATACACCCACACACAGGTTGCATTCAATCTGTCTGCTACTACTCTAAAGTGCTTGACAACAAAAGTAAAATGGAAAGAACAATGCATTATATTTAGAAATGCAATTTTAAAAATCCTCATATACTTCTGGACATTGACACAAGGCAAAAGGACTCATAAAACATATTACATTATTTACAAAGCAGCCTAGCTATGAGTTTAATATGAATTATGGCAAGAACTGATCCAGTGCATGACTTCCCTGAATAATTAATTTAGTGTTCAGAAACAGGAAACTTAGAAAACAACATGTCTAGGCTGTAGTTTTGAGAGGTCAGGTGCAGTAAGCAAATGTCAAAAGAGCCAAAGGAAAGGAAAAAGGAAAACCCAGACAAAGCAAGTGACTTCTTCAAAAAAAATTAATAAAAAACCATCAAAGCTTCTGCTTTTTTAGTTTGTTTATTTAACAACTGGCAACCCTATAGACAATAGAAAAATAATTACTTTTATCTAGCAAAAAAGTTGTTTTATAGGATCCATCTACACAATGAAACTGTGGCAATCCCAGGATCTCACACAACTGTAGGCAACCAATAAAGATAAAAAGATAACTAGACTGAATCAAAGCAAAGTGAATAAAACAAAGATAAATTGAATTATAATCAGTGCATCCAATTACTGGGCTCTGAACAAGCTGAGGAACTTGAGGAAATAAAGTTGAGACTCTATAATGCTACTGGACTTCCTTTATTCAAAGAGACAGTAAACAAACAAGTCAGGAGAGGAGAAAAGAGCAAGTCAATCCAAGTTTCTCAATAATTATTATCTTTTTAACAAAAGTTAACAATAAAAATTTGGACACATTATCATTGCATTGAGTATCACTGCAAGGATCTCCACTCTAGCTGTTGTTCTCTGGTGCTTTTTAGGAAAGTTAAATACATCCTTTTTTTTTTCTGTTTGGATAGGCACAGTCCTATTACTAACTGCTAAATCCTAAACAAGAAATACAAATGTGAGCAGAGGCAAATGTAGCCATTTCTCAGGGACTGAGTTAACTAGAGTCACATGGCATGACCTGACCTGCTCTAACTCCTAGGTCTTGGCTTACCTCACAGCTACTGGACTTTTGACCTTAGTAAGTCAATGGCTTCTTAGCCCTGGTGTTACTTCTTGGCTTCCACACACTCTGTACATTTGCAGCCCTGATGGCTAATTTAGCTTCACTGTTGGTGAGTTTCTTGTTTGTTTTTGCTGCTGTCCAAATGATTCAAGGTGCTGAATGACGCCATCTGTACGTTGCCAGAGGTTGAGAGGGGGATGGGAGGAAACGTTAGGTCAAGAGACCTGATTGGAGCAGTACTGGGTATGGACACAGCCAATTAAGGGGAAACCTTTTGTTTCCCTTTTTCATGTGGACAGAGCTCCAACATCTCCTCTTGGAGCTGAGTTTGAGATATGCTTTTTATGTTTCCTTAAAAACATATGCCTAAGAATTCTTCAAATACAACTTCTAATCTACGGATAAAGAAAAAGTATAAAAGTATACTACCTGACAAGACCACTTCAATAAGATCGCCTTCCTGGATATCACTGGCCGTTTTCACCAGCTGAAGGATGTTTTCAGAGGTAGGGTCATGACGAAAAAGCAGGATCTTATCATACATTCCATAGAAACCACATTCAGGGAACTGCAAATACAAATACCATGAGAGTGTAAATGTCAAAATCCTTTCAAATATTTTGTTTTAAATATTTCAGGGCACAAATACAAGCTAATGAAAAAGTTCAAAGTATCTAGATCATTAAAAAAATTTTTAATTAAAAAATAAATAAATGGTAGAGTTGATATTGGGAAGACTCCAAATCAGAAGGAAAGAAATCACATGGATCATGGGGGCAGTAATGGTCAAGTGGTTTTCTAATTAGAGAGCAAGAAAACAAGAGAATATGAGATAAGATTAAAATAAGTTCTGGCAGTAAAGTGGTTAAGAAATATAGGTGGGAAGAGGTGTACACCTTCACATGATTTAGAGCAATCCAATAACATAAAAAGTGGGAGTCGCTTTATTCCAATTCTATTACACATAATAATGGCAATTTGTTTGCAAAAAACCGGGTCTGTCTGTTTTGGCATATTCAAAAATAAGAGATGACTCAATAAATCTAAACATATTCTGTATGTGAGCAGTAGCATTATCGAGGTCCTTTGATCAGGAGACCAGGGGAGGCAACCCACCTCTCCCTTCTGCTGCCCCTACTGCATTCCATTCCATTCCGTTTTCATGCAATCTGTCAATCCACAATCTCATGAGCAGTGTAAGAAAAGGTCCATCTGCACAGCATGGAGGGTTTTTGTTAAAGCAAACAACCTAGGCTAATTCATTATGTGAAAAGGGCCCTTTTCTTGTAATGACTTTTTCACACAATTATTGAAGAATGCTATTGCTGCCATAAATTGACATTTGTAATGCAGTGGGAAAAGATGCAAACTCAGGGAAAAAGAAAATTATCTTTCTTCATCCTGGAACTGATGACAGATCTGGCACTTATGTCAATATAGGTGGACCTTAAGAAGCTACTGTCAGGGAGAAATGTCCAGAATCTAATACCTTCTGGAGATAAAAACAACGCATTATAAACCTCTCTTTCTTTTTCTTAGTCTTAGAATTAGGGGTTAAATTCAAATGAATCATTTTGTACGAACTAAAAATAAATATAATGAGAACATCTTATTGCTCTTAAGAGTCAGTGCTGATGACCAGGCTTAAAACTATTTCTGCATGTCACTTAGTAAAGTTAACTTCCTTTAAAAAAACACAACAGCTGAAATGATGTCACTGCTTCCAGTGTGCTAATTAAAAGAATAAAACCTTAGTTCACTTTTTTTTTTTAAAGAAATATCTACAATAATACTATTAGACCACAAGGAAACAAAGAGAAAATAAAAATAACATTTTCTCCACTTTATAAAACAATGGATACCTCATGTACCATTTAAAAAATCAACTTCATTGAAGTATAAATCACATGAAATAAATTGATATAAGTGGATGAATCTGTGAGTTTTGACAAATATAACTACCCATATAACCAAAATCACAATCAAGCCATGAGACATTTTCATCAACCCCAAAAGTTTTATTGCAATCTATGCAACCCACAATCTTAACCTCAGGCACAGATCTACTTTCTGTCACCCTAGTTTACCTTGTCTGGCATAGAATTTCATGTAAATGAAATCATACAATATGTTATATGTACCCTTTTCTGGCTGTCTTTTTTTGCTTATTATAAAGTTTTTGAGATTCATACATACATTTGAGTTCTTTCTCCTTTTACTATGTATTAGTATTTCATTAAATGGATCTAGCATAATTGTTTATCTGTTCACCCACAGAAGGACATTGTAGTCTTTTTGTGCAATTTGCAGCTATTACAAATAAAACTGCAATAAATATTACGTACAAGTGTTTCAGTGGGTACATGTTTCCGTTTCTTGTGGGTAAACTATTGGGTCATATAATAAATTCATGATTGAACTATATGTCTATCTTTAATCAATATAACACCACATTTTATTTATTATTGTAGCTTTATCCTAAGCCTGCAATTCAGGTAGTGAGAGCCTTCCAATGTTTTTTTCTTTTCAAGATTGTTTGGGATATAGGACCACTGAATTTCCATATACATTTTAGAAATGCTTTGTTGATTTCTACAAAAAGTTGTGAATTTATAAAAAGCCCACTCTATTATGTATTTCTTTATAGACCATGCTTTTGCTAATACATCTTTGCATAACCAAATATGACACAGATTTTCTCCTATACTTTATTCTACAAATTGCATTATTTAAAATTTTACATTTGAGTCTATGATCTACCTCGAGGTAAGTTTTGAATAGGGCAAAATATATGGATTGAGGTTCTTTTTTTTGCATATTCTGGAATATTTATAAGGACTTGGTATTATATCTTCCGTAAATATTTGGTAGAATTCTCTGCTGAAGCCATGTAAGCCTGGATTTTCCTTTGCTGGAGGGCTTAAAACTTCATATTCAATATCTGTGTAGTACACTTTAGACTTCAATTTCCTCTTAAGTGACTTTTGGCAGTTTGTTTCTTTTCAGAAAACTATGCATTTCATCCAAGTTGTCAAATTTATTGGCATAAAGTTATTCATGCGATTCCTTTACTACCCTTTTAATGACTATCTAGTTTGTAGTGATATCTCTTCATTAATTTCTTATATCCTTTCTTTTTTGTTTGGTCTGGCAAGAAATTTGTCAATCTTATCAATTTTTCTTGTAACAAACCAGCTTTTGTTTCATGGAATTTCTCTCTTATTTTTCTATACTTAGTTTCATGGGTTTCTTTTCCTATCTTTATTATTTCCATTCTTTAACTTAACTTTAATTTGTTCTTTTCTTCCTAGATTCTTATAGTGGAAGCTTGTATTATTGATTTGAGACATTTGAGACTTAGTTCTAATATGACCATTTAGTGCAATAAATATTTCAGCAATATTTCACAAATTTTGATAAAGCTGTGTCTTATTTTCTTTCAATTCAAAATATTTTCTATCACATCATATATAAAAATAAACTCAAAATAGATTACAGACATAAAGATAAGACCTAAAACTGTAAAATTACTAGAAGATGTGGTGACAACTCCATGACATCGGTATGGGCAATGATTTTTTTTATATGACCTCAAAAGCACAAACAAAAAAAAAGCAAATATAGACGAATGTTAAGACATCAAACTAAAAAGCCTCTGCACAGCAAAGGAAACAATCAACAGAGTGAAGACATCATCTGTGGAACAACCCAATGGCAAGAAAACAAATAATCCAATTAAGAAATAGGCAAAGGATCTGAATAGACATGTCTCAAAAGAAGATGTACTAATGGCCAATAGGTATATAAAAAATAGACATTTCTCAAAAGAAGATATACAAATGGACAACAGGTATATGAAAAATTGCTCAGTATCAACAATCAGAGAAGTGCAAATTAAAAACACAATGAGATATTACCTCAACCCTGTTAAAATGGCTACTATAAAAACAAAATGAACAGGTAACAAGTATTGATGAAAATATGGAGAAAAGAGAACCCTGTACACTCTGGGGAATGTAAATAGGTACAGCTACTATAAAAACAGTATGGAGGTTCTTCAAAAAACTAAACATATAACTACCATATGATCCAGCAATCTGACTTCTGGGTATCCATAAGGAATATCTGGAGGAATTGAAACGAAGATCTCAAAGAGAAAACTGCATTCCCATGTTCACTGCAGCATTATTCACAATAGCCAAGATATGGAATCAACCTTATTGTCCATCAATGAATAAATATATAAAGAAAATGTGGTGTATTGATACAGAATGGAATACCACTCAACTTCAGAAAGAAATATTAACATTTGGGACATGATTAAACCTGGAGAATAATATGCTAAGTGAAATAAGCCAGGCACATAAAAACAACTACCATATGTGGAATCTAAAAAACCTGAATGCATAAAAGCAGAGAGTAGAATAGTGGTTACCGGGACTAAATGGTGGGTGAGAAATGGTCAGTGATGTTGGTAAAAGGATATAACATTTAAGTTAGGAGGAATAAGTTCAAGATATCTATTGTATAATGAGGTGACTATAGATAATAACACTATATTGTATTTTTCGAAAGTCACTAAGAGAGTAGAAAAATGTAAGTGTACTTACCACAAAAAAAGTAAGTATGTGAGGTATGCATATGTTAACTACCTTGATGTAGCCATTCCACAATGTATACACAGTTCAAAACACGATGTTGCATATGGTAAATATACATAAGTTTTGTCAACTAAAACAATTAATTAATTTTAAATATATGTAGTCTAAATTCCCTTGTAAATTTCTCTTTAACCCATGGGTTTATTCAGAAGAGTGTTGTGTAATTTCCAAATACTCAAGAGATTTTTCCAGATATCTTTATGTTCTTAATTCTTCATTTAATTCTGTTAAGGTCCAAATCCTATTTTGCATAAATCTGACACTTTTACATTTCCTAAGATGTTTTATGGCCCAGGAGGTCAAACTTGGTGAATATTCTATGTGCATTTGAAAATAATGTGTATTCTGTTGTTGTTGGGTGGCAAGTTCTATAAATATCAATTAGATTAAGTTGATTGATAGTTTTTCAGATTTTCTATTTGCTTAATAATTTTCTGTTTGTTCTACAAATTAATGACAAATATTGATGTCTTCACATATACTTGTGGATTTTTTTTTCTCTTTTTCCTTTCAATTCTATTATTTGCTTTAAGTATTCTGAAGCTCTGCTCTTAGGTGTATAAACATGAAACTTGGTATATTTTCTTGAATAATTTATCCGTTTCATAACATGTGGTGTCCCGCTTTATATCTGGCATTATTTATTGTCCTTCATGAACATATAACCATTTTAAACTTCTAAGAATTAATATTTCCATGGCACTGTGTCG
>NW_012115178.1:1941358-1973778 GCF_000951035.1 Colobus angolensis palliatus
TGGAGTGCAATGGTGCGATCTCGGCTCACAGCAACCTCCAACTCCTGGGTTCAAGTGATTCTCCTGCCTCTGCCTCCCGAGCAGCTGGGATTGCAGGCATGCACACTACGCCCAGCTAATTTTTGTATTTTTAGTAGAGATAGGGTTTCACCATGTTGGCCAGGCTGTTCTTGAACTCCTGACCTTAGGTGATCCACTCACCTTTGCCTCCCAAAGTGCTGGGATTACAGGCATGAGCCATGGCACCCAGCCAACAATCTTTACCTTTTAACTTGTTTCTATCGTTTATATTTTAATGTATATGCAATTAAGGATACTATCTTATCAAATTTTTGTTTGTTATATCTGTTTTTTTTGTTACTTTTTTTCCTTTTCTATATTATTTGACATTATTTGTTGGTACTTTACTTCTTTTTATCTTCTCTCCTGGTTTATTACCCAGTTGTACTTCCTTGGATAATTATTCTATTTCACATACAATACAATGACCTTAAAACTGTATATTTCCATTTCTCCTCTTCCTTCCTTTATGTTATTTTTCTATGTTTTTTACATACACAAATGTTAGAAAAACCAAAATAGAATGGTATTTTTGCTTTAAATAATTAATTATCTTTAAAATAATTTTTAAAATAAAAAAGTATCTCATTTTGCTATTTCTGTCTCACTCTTTATGAATTTGTATAGATCCAGGTTTTCACATGGTATCATTTTCTTCAATCTGATGAATTTTCTTTAGTATTTCATATAAGCTGGATGGCAAACACTTTTCTCAGACTTTCTCTCTGAAAATTTTTATCTCATCTTTTTTTGGAAAGCTATTTTTGTTGTATATAGAGTTGTATGTTAATGTTTTTAGCTCTTTAAAATGTAATTCCCTTGTCTCCTGCTTTGAATTATTTCTGATGAGAAGTGTGCGTTATCTGTTCCCCCGTATGCAATGTTTTTTTCCCCTAATTATTTTACAGTTTTAATCTTCATCAATGACTTTAAACAATTTGATAGTGATGTGCCTTTAAGTTTTTTTTGTTTTTTCCAGTTTATCTTGGTTGAGGTTCACTGTGCTTTGATCTATAGATTTATACATTTCATGACATTTAGAAAATTTTCACCATTGTTTTTGTCTTTAAGGGGGGGTTCAGTTTGGATTATTTCTATTGCTATACGTTCACTGATATTTTCTTTTCTTTTCTTTTCTTTTTTTTTTGAGACAGAGTATCACTCTATCACCCAGGCTGTAGTGCAGTGGCACAATCTTGGCTCACTGCAAGCTCCGTCTCCCGGGTTCATGCCATTTTGCTGCCTCAGCCTTCCAAGTAGCTGGGACTACAGGCTCCTGCCACCATGCCCAGCTAATTTTTCGTATTTTTAGTAGAGACCGGTTTTCACCATGTTAGCCAGGATGGTCTCGACCTCCTGGCCTCATGATCTGCCCACCTTGGCCTCCCAAAGTGCTGCGACTACAGGCATGAGCCACCATGCCCAGCCAGTTTGCTGATATTTTCTACTATAATGTCTAATCTGCCATTTAAATATATGGTGTTAGTCGGTTCTCACGCTGCTATAAAGAAATACCTGAGGCTGGTTAATTTCTAAAGAAAAGAGGTTTAATTGACTCAGTTCAGCATGGCTTGGGAGGCCTCAGGAAATTTACAATCATGGCAAAGGTGAAGGGGAAGGCAAGACACCTTCTTCACAAGGCAGCAGGAAGAAGAAGCGCTGAGTGAAGGGAAAGAACCCTTATAAAATCATCAGATCTCATAAGAACTCACTCACTATCATGAGAACAGCATGGGAGAAACTGCCCCCATGATTAAATTACCTCCACCCGGTAATCCCTTGACACGTGGGGATTATGGGGATTACAATTCAAGATGAGACTTGGGTGGGGGACACAGAGCCTAACCATATATACCCAGTAAACTTCTCATATAACTATGTTTTTCAGTTCTCAAAGTTGTGTTTGATTCTTTTATATGTGTTCCATTTCTCTCCTTAGTATGTTCATGTTTTCATTTAAATCCTTGATTTATTTTTCCGTCAAGTCTATCACCTTTACCGTTTCTGATCTGTTTCCATTAACTGTTTACATTCTGGTTTTGAGTCATATTTTCCTGCTTTTTTTGTTTGTTTGTTTGTTTTGTTTTTGTTTTTGTTTTTTTTTTGTTTTTGTTTTTTTTTTGAGTCTAGCTCTCTTACTCAGGCTGGAGCGCAATGGCATGATCTCAGCTCACTGCAACCTCCACCTCCCAGGTTCAAGCAATTCTCCTGCCTCAGCCTCCCGAATAACTGGAATTACAGGTGCCCGCCACACGCCTGGCTAATTTTTGTATTTTTAGTAGAGAGGGGTTTCACCATACTGGCCAGGGTGGTCTCTTCAAGCTGGTCTCAAACTCCTGACCTCGTGATCCACCCGCCTTGGCCTCCCAAAGTGCTGGGATTACAGGTGTGAGCCACTGTGCCGGCCTCCTGCTTTTTTGTATGTGTAAGTTAGATGCCAGATATTATAAATTAATATGAGCAGTTGGAATTTGTTGTCTTCTTTTAATGGATATTGATATTTGTCTTGGCAGAACATTAAGTTAATTGCAGATCAGTTTTATCCTTTCAAGGCCTATTTTTAAGCTTTGTTAGGACAGCTCTATAGCAGTCTTTGTTGTGGGGATAGTTTATTCCTAGTACTAACGACTCTTTGAACATCTCTAAATATTCTCCTGAGTGTTTAGTGAACTTTCTCCTATTTGCTTTATAGAAACTCAAACGCCTCTCAGCCCTATGAGAGCCCGAGGAAGAGGTCATTTCACAGGTTACCAACAACTGCTCTTTCTCCTGCTTTAGAGTTCCACCCTATGCATACACAGATTTGTATACAGTCAAATACTAAACCAGATCCTTACACAGATTGCTGGAGTCTTTCTTTGTATAAGTCCAACCTTTCCATTATTATTCCCCCAAAATCCTGTTGGCTTGGCCTCCCTGAGCTCTTACCGCTGTCATCTTTAAGCAGCGAGACAATTAGGCTCTGCTTGGGTTCTCCCTTTCTATGCTACACTCTGGTCCTGCTGCTAGGCAGGAAGCTCGGGTGTTTGTAGCACTTACTTGTTTGTTTCCCTTTTCTGAGGGATCACATTACTGCACGGTGTGTTGGCCAATGTCTAAAACAGTATTTTATAAATTCTGTATTGTTTTCCTATTTGTTTAGACCAAGAGGGCATGTCTCAAACCAGTTACTCCTCATGCACTTTTAAAACAGAGAATAGTAATGCTGTCTACTTAATATTTTGACTATTTATTTCTATGTAAGCTGCATTTTACAAGAAAAGTGAAAGAAAAAGGTAATCTCCATAATTGGTAAGAGTACATTTTTAGGATAAGCAATAAAATGAAATAAAAATACAAAATGTATGAATTATCACATAACTCTCAGGCTCCAGTTTGAGCTACACTGGGTGGAACTTTAAGTAACAGTTATAAGGTTGTCCCTGATTAGAAAACAAATACTTATTAAAATGCAGGACTGTAATTAAGACACAGATCCTCTTTCCATACCCTTTCCCAAACCTTGCGTAGCTAATTCTGATTTAAAGAGTAGAGAAAAAATTCAAGGGATTTAGTGTTTGGGCTGGGGTGTGTAAGAAAATAATAGCTAGAGAGAAAGATGAAAACAGCAAACTGAATAGCTGCTCTTTATAGAGACTTCTAACTCATGTGTTGTCAATTTGCTTGTGTGATGCAAGAGTCAGGTGAGAAAACTGAAGAGGCTTAGGAGGCAAGGGTTCTACCAGCTCAGCACCATTCCAGTGCAGTCTGCTCTCATTCATATGCCTCTTGCTTTCTTCAAGGATCCCTCTATATTCCATTTCTCTGTTTCTGTACTGCTGACATTTAACCTCACACGTTGTGTGGTGCCTCTTTGTAAAACGATGGTTACAATGTAATAAATAATTTGGTGTTCAAGTAAGGCTTGAATACCTCAAATCCTAATTATTATTATGTTTCTTTTTAAGGGTGGCTGAGAAGACATTAAAAAAAAATTAGGTAGAATAATACCAAAATATGCTGCACATGTTAAAGTTATTTAAACACTATATTTTTCAGTGAAGATAGTGTTATAAGTGATCATAAAGGTAACCTGTAAAATGACTAAAGTATGAATATTCTCTCTCCTATATTCATCTGTTTCATAGACATGGCTCTTTCCCTTCAAGCCATAAAGAAACAGGTTGTAGAGCCCTATGAAGTAGGCTACACATGTGAACGTGGAGGCCTAGCCTCTTAGGACAGTTCTCACGGTAGCAGAAGCTGAAGGTTTACATTTTTTTAGATTGTTCCTTTTATTATTGGATAAAAATATGCATATTAGTCTTTAACTGTTAAGAGAAACATCTGTTTTATTGAACATAACATTCTGCCTAAATAGAAAGTATATACAATAAACTTAGCAAAATCGTACTTTAAAATGATGTCTGGAAGGCAAAAAGTGTACTGAAACAATGCCTGACAACTGAAAAGAGAACATATTGGGGGAACACACTCAGAGAACAACATTCCCTAATTTGGTCATAATCATCTGTTTTTATGTGAAGGTGTGTGAGCTTTGAAATCTGAAAACCCTCATTAAACTAAACAGGCTTTCAGAAAGGCTCAGAGGCTTGGAAACTCAGCAGGCGCTTATTACAAGATCAGTTCTGTGTTTCTCAGAGGCTTTGTGGCTGTGAGTGCAAACATCTGAGACAAGTGATTTCAAGCTCTCTCCAAGTTTGAATCGAACAAAACTGGCCACTGTGAAAATATGGCCAACAATCCAGGCACTGGTCCTAAGCTCTTTAATTCTACCCTATGCTGGAAACCTTTATGCTGCTGTGTGTATCATTTGGCATTTTTGACCACAGAGCACAATTTACTGTTACATTTCACTATAAATTCATGGTTGGCCAGACAATGTGCTCCAGAGTAGAGTAAATACATGTTTTAATGAGTAGCTGAAATGTGACCTGGCCAACGGGAAACCTAAGGAACAAAGGGTGCTTTTCCATAGTTGGGTCAATCACAAAAGGAAAGCAATACAAGAAACAAATTAATCCATGACTCAGTCAAGTGGAAAAAAAGGGAAAGAGAGACATGGCCCAATTAGGAAATGAAAATACTCTACCAGTTTACTTTTGCTAAAAGGTGAGAATTCAATAAAAGTCCTGAAATTAAATTATTCTGATCAATAATGCAATACATCAGGCAGTTGAATATTGCAACCTTCTCATTAAATATGATTCTCAAGTCATTTTCCAAGAACTCTTCCTTTCCACAATAATTAGTGACATGACTACTCCTTAATGAGCAAAGAAATTTAAAAGGTACTTTCACTTTCTAATATAGCCGAAACACTCCTTAAGCATTGTGTCCCAGGAGTAGGTGGACGATAAGGACACATTGTGTGATCAACTGTTTTAACAGGAGTGCCTAAAAAATTGGGTGAAAATGTCTCTTAACTCCCTTGTTGGAGTGGTTCTAGTATTCAGCTGTAAGGGACAGTCCAAAGTTGTTCTGAAAGCGGTAGATCCTGAGGTCTACTGGATCGTTTGAGAGAACCAAGATAGCAGTCATAAACTTGTATTAACTTCTGCCCAGGAAATAAAACCATCCCCTTTTTAATCACCCTTACAATTTTTAAAAAATCATCTAACACCAGATCATAGAGATTTAAGTATATCAATGAAAAGACAATAAATACTTACCAAACTGGGTGGTTATCAAGTATGTAGCAATATAGCTGCAACAACAAAAATGTACGGGATGGTTTAAGCCCGCCAATAGCATTAACACTAGAGTTCCACTTAGAAACCATGTTTTAAAGTATAAATGAAAGGAAGTCAAGAGAAAGTGAATAATCCAGTATTATTTGGAGACATATTTCTGAAATGTCTTCAAGTTTGGGTACAGGCTTTTATTTAGAGATTTTATATCCTCAAAAGGAGGAGCAATAAAAAAGAATTCCACACTGTGACCACATACCTATGTGTCTAGTTTCTGAATGTAATCTTAACAAACAGAAACCAGAAAAAAGATTTTTCTTTTCCCTCTCTTTCTTCCCCCTTTTTCCCTCCCTCCTCCACTTATGCCAATTCCCAACCACCACTACCACTCCCTGCCAAAGTAGGCAGAAAATGATGTTCTATCATACAATAATTAAAAACCACCATCAAAGATAGGGCTTTGCTATCTCTCCTAGTGGCAACTTACACTTTAGATTCTTGGTTGAACTACTGAGGTCTCTGTCCAGAAAATCTGATTTGTGAAGATAAATCTGTAATACCTATTTTCATAAAATATAAAATATTATTTAAAATATTTTACCTTTTTAATTTTTTTAACCCATTTTACTTTGTTATTTTCTGAGCCATGAGCATGCTGTTCAAATGCAGATAACTCTGAGAAAAATCACACACCTTGTAATGCTCCTTCTGTAGTTGTTTCACACCAGCACCTGCAGTCACCTAACCTACTGCTCCACAAACCCAGTGCCTCCTTCCTTCCTTCCTTCCTTCCTTCCTTCCTTCCTTCCTTCCTTCATTCCTTCCTTCCTTCCTTCCTCTTCTCCTCTCTCTTTCTCTCTCTCTTTCTTTCTTTCTTGATGTTGCCCAAAGCTGAGGTGCAGTGGCACTGTGATCTTGGCTCAGTGCAACCTCCACTTCCCAGGTTGCAGTGAGTGATTCTTCTGCCTCAGTCTCTGGAGTAGCTGGTATTACAGGCGTGTGCCACCAAGTCTGGCTAATTTTTGTATTTTTAGTAGAGACAGGGTTTCACCATGTTGGCTAGGCTGACCTTAAACTCCTTGCTTCAAGTGATCCGCCAGTCTTGGCCTCCCAAAGTGCTGGGAGTACAGGCATGAGCCACCATGCCGCCCCAATGCTTCTTTTGAAAAGGAATGCCTGACACCAGGTGTCTATCAACTTCAGAAATCTTTAGGGTCCAAATTTAGAAACACAAAAATCACTCTAGTTAGTCTTCCTCTCTTCACTGTATTGACAAAATAACTTCCTTTTCTCATTCAAGACAAGACTTTAATTTACTCCACTCTGTTTTCCTAAAGGCAGAGCTAGAATCTGACCCATATACAATCTTCTGCTTAGATCTCTTTTTTATAAGCCACTCTCCTTTCTATTAAGTTCAAAATCTGATTGTTTAAAAACTGTTTTCCTTCATAATTTTAAATTTGGACCTTAACTTTACCCCCTCTATATGCATTACAGCCAAAATAAAATAAAATAAATGGCAAAAGGAATCTAAGACAAAAAGGAATATATCTAATTAAAGAAAGGTCTGCCTGGAATCTTTTGAAACTAAAGTTTTGAATATGAAATGGCAGATTTTAGCTATGAGATTCTAAAGTTTGTTGTACTACAAGATATAGAAATACACGTATAACTTGAACTCCTTTAACCTTTGGGGAATAAAGCTAGACTGTAAATCCTCCTTCCTTGGGCATATACAAATATTGATGTTTTGTATCAAGTATTGCTAAAGAAGTATAATAAATTAGAGGTTTCTCTTTCAGGCAACAGATAGCAGATGTGACTCAGTGAGATACTTAATAGTTGGCAAAAACCTTCTTTTATTTTAATTTGAATAACATGTCATCTACTAAAAAGATAAAAGCAATAAGATATGACTTAATAAATCATTAACTCTAATGCAGCAACTTCTGTGTATAGACTTCCTGACGGTAGTTTAAATCATTATTTTGTTGTATATAATTTTTAAGTTTTAAAATAAATGTTCACATCAAGCAATTACAGGAGGTACTAATTAATGAGAGCCCCACTATTGTTGTGTAAAAACATATTATCTTGCATTATACCTTGACAGATTACTAGTTAGTGATAGCTATTAGAAGTCTTAGTAGACACTTTGAAATTATCCACACAACAGTAATTAGGCGTGTGGATATGCAGCTTGGAAATGAAAAAAATGTACTTCACACTCTTTGTCTCACTCTGAATAAAACTGTCACTATAGCATAATAAAGACTTTTTATATTTCATAAAGGCTAAATGTTTATTACTTTAACAAATTAAAAATAATGGACGCATGTACTGAACAAAATGAATGCTATGACAGCAACTAAAAAAGTTTAACCAAAAGTTAAGAATCATTAACTTTAGAGAAGAAAAACTCATTTTAGATGAGTAAGTTGATGTCCAGAACATATTAAGGAATATGTTCAAGGTGGCAGGGCTAGGTAGTGCCAGAATAACAGCTAAGAGCTAGTCTCCTGAATCTTACTCCTTGATCTTTCCTCTCAGTTCTGCTTCTCTTACAAAGGAAATACAGAAAGAATGGCCAAATGTCCAACAAACAGTGATTCAGAACTGAAATCCCTGAGCACTTTTCTTTGCCAGAAAATCCTGGACCCAGGCTTTTGGATTTTGAATAAAACCAAAGTAAACGATTTAATGAGCTTTGTAGCAGCTGTTCCCAGCTATCTTCAATTCTACTATTTGACCCAGCAATCCCATTACTGGGTATATGCCCAGGGGACTACAAAACATTCAACCATATAAAGACACATGCACATGAATGTTCATTGCAGCACTATTCACAATAGCAAAAACATGGAATCAACCTAAATGACCATCTATGACAGACTGAATTTTTTAAAATGTGGTATATATTCACCACCGAATATGATGCAGTCATTAAAAAGAACGAGATCATGTCTTTTGCAGGACCATGGATGGAGCTGCAGGCCATTATCCTTAGCAAACTAACAGGAACAGAAAACCAAATACCACATCTCACTTATAAGTGGGAGCTAACTGATGAGAACTTAGGGACACAAAGAAAGGAACAACAGACATTATTGGGGCCTAACTGAGGATGGAGGGTAGGAGGAGGTAGAGGAGCAGAAAAAAAAAAAACGATTAGGTACTAGGCTTAGTACCTGGGTGATAAAATTGTCTATACAACAAACCTTCACAACACGAGTTTATCTATGTAACAAATCTGCACATGTACCCTGCAACCTAAAATAAAAATTAAAAAATGACTACGTTCACCGTGCATATTATCGTAATTCCTGTTTATAAACTTGCCTCTCAATCATATGTCTATATTTTACACGTTTATGGATACATACATGACATATGTCATGTGTATATACTTGCATATATACTTCTACTTGTTGGTATACTTATTTCTTCATTGACTGCCTCCCAGGACCACTGCAGAGATTAGATGAACAAACATATGTAAAGTAATTACTATTGGCCCAGACTCATAGTGAATGCTTCATATATGTTCGTTGTTGTTATTATAAGTAGCTATGACCTTGAGAAGTTCTTCTAGGCCATTCTGTTCTATTAAAAACGTCAGATGAGGAACGACACAGCCACGTACATCAGGCACACTTGGTGGTCTGCTATTTCTGCTTGGCTTCTATAACTGCAATACAGCTCCACAGGATTTCTAATTGGCTCTACCTAAGTCCTAAAACCTAAAAAGGCTAAAAACAAAGGTTTTCGTAACTTCCATTTTGTTAATTTTACTAACACATATATTCATTATATCTATATATCTTGTTTTTCATCAAAATCAACCTACATTCAATGACAAACTGATTTTTTTAAAAAAACTCCCTTTATTTTATTAATATTATGACATTTTTACATTAATTCCATGTATTGTGCCAGAATCAAACAAGGGCCATAGATTTGGATGCTGGCATTGATTCAGTGGAATTCCATTGTTCTGACTGTGCTACAAATGATCTTTTGGTTCCAAGGATAAAAATCTCATTTCCCAAGGCCAAATCCCCAAGGAGGTGGTGTATTTCTTTCTTCTTTGTACTGATAAGTGGGCAGTGCATCTGATTTAAAGGATCAAAACGAAAACAATTTCTCTCATTTACTTTGATGTTCCTTGAGATAGGAAAGAATTTCTTCTCCCCTTGTAAAATGCTATACGGCTTCTGGAAAAAAAATGCCGTAGTATGTAGGAGAGGAAGGGAGAGCCAAAGACAATAAAACCACCTGCCACCCCAACATAAGTGACGTTTATTATTTTGGTCTTTCCGTTCACTCCCAAGTGGCCAGATGTCCTCAGCTGAACTGACAGCCAATAGCAGATTTTGGACCCGCCTACAAAGACCTTTCTATGCTTGTATTAAAAGGGTATCTGCAAAGGTTCTATGAATATGTGATGCCTGGGATCTTGATTCAGGTTAGTAGGTCATAGAGAAACGTATCATACTTCCAGCAAATCTGACTAATGGTCTGTCACTGTCTCTCTTAAAGGCAGATATAATTTACAAAGACTAAATCTAAAGAACAGTGAAAAATAGCAAGTTACACTTGACCCCATGAAAGGTTGAAATAAAAAATGAGATATTGAGGAAAAAAAAAACTATAGATGTTCATGTTCTTTGCTTTAGGATACAGTAAAAAATGAGTATCAAGGTAAAATGTTATCCTGTGACTATGCATAAAATAGTTAATTCCTTTCATTTTTCATGCATATAATTGATCAATCTATATCTATACTAATATGAAATAACTTCAATTTTGTTAGAGAAACAATGGCAGCTTACCTACGTAGAGCCAGATAAACACCTTGTCACATAAGTTACTCAGTACAAGTTCATATCTTCATTTTACTGGGTAACTGGGAACACAGTAGTAAACAATACAAAGAGCCCTTACCCGTATGAAGGTCTGAGATATGCCTAAAATTCTTGAGTTTCATGGGATGGTCAGAGTCAATCCCCAAAAAGCTAACATCTTGACATTCTTCATCCTGCTCCCTTTATACTTCTGTAATCCAATTTGCTTATAATCACAAAACTATAAAGGAGTCAGAGTGAGAATGTTTTAAGCAAGATATTTTGAGAGAAATTTCTTTGCCTTTAAAAGAGGGCAGAACAAACTTTTCTTGAGAGAAATCTAGTTTACACCCGAGATACCTGAGAAATCTAGGCTTGTGAATAGGCTGGTAACTGGAAGTTCTTAAAAATCTTTATGATATTCTAGAAGAAACCAGGAGTGCAGAAGATGCTGGCTGCATGAGTGTGTCATTTCATCTAGATTCAGTCACTGCACTAATTCACATGCCTTTTCACTGGAAGGGAGAGAAAGGGTATATATAAAAATTAAAGTTGAAATATTTGAATTAAACATGGTATTTTATATATATATCGTATATATGGAGAGATATATACATATACATATACATATATAAACACATATATGTGTATTTACATATATACATATATATGGATATATACATATATAAATACATATATATATATGGAGAGAGAGAGAGAGAGAGAAAGCTAGTTTGAAAACAGAGAACCAAGAAGAGAACCAAAAAAATTTTTAATGTCTCACTCTAAATTCATAGGACATAAAATTCACTAGTGGAGACAAGAACATGTTAGGAAACAGAACATCTTGCCTCACAAAACTTCAAACACAACAATCAAAATTCAGATTGCAGACAAAACATTCAAGATATATTGCACTTCAGATTCCACCCCATTTATAGAAATACTCCTTACAAGAAGGATCTGAGTTCCCTGCATGCACGTTCCCTTGAGTCGACTCCAGGCAGGCTGTCTGCCCAACCTCTACTCTCAAATCTCTCTCTTTAAACTGCCAATCAATGCCTTTCACATTGCCAGCTTCTACGGGTAACTCTCAGTTCCTCACAGACATTTTAGCGGCATGTGACCCGGTGGATCACTCCCTCTTTCAAACAACACACTTTCTTCTCTTGATTCCAGAATAGTGTATTCTTTTGTCTTTCCTCCCACTTGACTGGCTATTACTTTTTAGTCACTTTTACTGAACCCTCTTCTTTCCAATCTCTAGATAGGTGCTGGAGTGTTCAGGACTCACTCTTCAGAAAGTTGACTTTCTCTATTTATCATCACGCTCTTAGAGGATCTCATCCAGTCTCCAGGCTTTAAATATCATTTATACTCGGGTGACACAAATTTCTAACTCTACCATTGAGCCTCCCCTTAAAACACCGACTCATCTATCTAACTGATATACCATCTCTGTTGAGATATATCTACAAGGTATCACATATTAACATGTTCAGAACAGAACATGTTATCATGCCCCCACTGGCATTTTCCTTGTGGATGGTCAGGGAAAGCCTCCATCATGCCCCCATTATCAGCCCCCACTGGCCCTCTTTGCTGCTCCCCATCTCAAGAAATGTCACTACCATACAGTTGTTCAGTTAGAAACCCTGGATTTACCTTTGAATTTTCTTTTTCTCTCTCACATATCTAATCTGTCACCAGATCTTATTGCCTGTACATTAAAAGTACAATATACTCCAAATCCAAAGTTTGTCACCATCTCTACTACTGTCTCCCTAGTCCAAACCATGACCTCTCCAAAACCCCAATTAACTGCACAAGCCACCTGCCCCTTCTCTTGCCCCCAACAATCTACTCTACATAGAGGAATTGGAGTCATTCTTTTTTTTTTTTTAAGACAGAGTTTCGCTCTTTTTGCCCAGGCTGGGGTGCAATGCCGTGATTTCAGTTCATTGTAGCCTCTACCTCCCAGGTCCAAGTGATTCTCCTGCTTCAGCCTCCTGAGTAGTTGGGATTACAGGTGCCTGCCACCACATCCAGCTGATTTTTTTTTTGTATTTTTAGTAGAGACGAGCTTTCACCATGTTGCCAAGCTGGTCTTGAACTCCTAGCCTCAGGTGATCCACTTGCCTTGGCCTCTCAAACTGCTGGGATTACAGGTGTAGCCACTGTGCCCAGCATGGAGTCATTCATCTAAACATGCATCAGATCAAAGCCTTCTAATGGCTTCCCTTCACACATAGAATCATCCCAAAGTCAACCAGAGCTCATAGGGTCTCATCCAAACTATTATATCACCGCCTCATCTTCTTCTACCTCTCTTCCTCCACTCTGGCCTTATTACTGTTTTTCAAATAAACAATTCTACCTCAGGGCCTTTGTGCCTGTGACTCCTCCACCACCCCAGGATTGCAATACGCTTTTCCTCTAAATTCACATGGCTAATTCCTCATTTTGCTCAAGTGTCACCTCCTTAGAGAGGCTTTCCCTGACCATGCACAAGGAAAATAACAGTTCCTCTTACTCATTTCCGTTGTCCTGCTTCCTTTCAATCAGATAAGTCATGACTACCTATACTTGTATGATATATCTAACTTTTTAAAAAAGAATTCTGTCTCTTAACTTGAATGTGGGTCCATTAGAGTGGGGGCTTTTTCCATCCTAGTCACTGTTGTTTCCCAAAAGACTAGAACAGTGTCTGGTACACTGTACATGCTCAGTATATATTGTTGAATCAATAAATGAATGAATAAGTCACAACGTGAGCTCTTTTATCTCACAAAGCATTAAAGGAATTAGTTAATTATTGTTATTATTTTCGAGACAGCATCTTACTGCATCACCCAGGCTGGAGTGCAATGGTGCAATCATAGCTCACTGCAACCTTTAACTCCTGCGCTAAAGCAATCCTCCTGCCTCAGCCTCCTGAGTAGCTAGGACTGCAGGCACATACTGCCACACCCAACCAATTATTATTATTATTATTACTATTTTTGTAGAGACAGGGGGGTCTCACTATGTTGCCCAGACTGGTCTCAAACACCTGGCCTCAAGTGATCCTCCTGCCTTGGCTTCCCAAAGCACTTGGATTACAGGTGTGAGCCACCTGTACCCAACCCATTTTTTAAAACATTACCAACCCAAGCAACACTGAAAACAGACTCTTGATTTATCAATGGAAGTTTTAGGCTCCCTGTATCTGGAGACATTTTAAGAAAATGGTATCTAACTATCTATAGGTTGGAAGAGATTATCTGTCTTCCTATTCCAATTCCACAATTAAAACATTTCAACGACCTGTATTTACTGGGACGGCCTGTTCCCCTTTGACTCTTAAAATAAAAGCAGTATTTATTTTTAGAAATCAGGATTTCCTTTCCTGCAGAGGTTACAGCTCAGACACATTTGAGCACTCAAATGTTTACGATGACTTTGGGAGACTACTCACACTAAAGCAGCACACTTCCCCAGTGTGGAACCTCCAGGTCTCTGAGGGCCTAATTCTCATTTTTGGTGCCACTGTGGGAATTTCCTTCTTTGCCTTATCAGAGTATCTTCATCTTACCTTTCTAGAAAACTTTAGTTACGCAGGGAAAAATTGAATGCTCTTATTCCTAATATCAACAGATAACCACACCAACTTGACTTGGTTCACCTTGCTAATTTATCTACTATCACCTGCCATGATCCCCTCAGTCACTCTTCTCTAGAACCTTCAAGCACCAAGCACCTGGCTTCATGGCCTCTGTTCTTACTGTTAGCTTGGCTTGGAACATTCTTCCACATAAAAGTCCACTGGTACACACTGTCATCTGATTCAGGTTTCTGTCTAAATATCCTTCTATTATTTATCTCATTATATATATATACACACACACACAATACTTGTAAACACATGTTCATAGCAGCACTATTCACAATAGGCAAAAGGTAGAAAGAGCCTAAATGTCCATCAGCAAATAAATGGATAAGCAAATTATGTTATATACATACAATGTAGTATTATTCAGCTATAATAAGAAATAAAGTACTGATCTACACACTACAATGTGAATGAGCTTCAGAAACACTATGCCAAGTAAAATGAGCAAGATAGAAATGTCAAAAAATTCACACATATATATATATAATCTCTTTACTCATCAGCTTGTGAGCTCATTTGGGGAGCAACTGTGTGTGCTTTGGTTCATTACTGTATCCCTAGTACCCAGGCTCAGGGCAGTCAATAAACAGTCATCAAATGAATGCTCAATAAGTAGCTAGCATATTTTCATCATCCCTTCCCAATTCTGTTCATTATTCAGCGAACGAATTTTCATTTAATTCAGAACCTACTAAAAGCAGACTATTTTGATACCAACATTAGAATATAACTTCCTTTCTCAGTGATGAAATGATTCAGTTTATTGATTTGGAGAATAAGACTGGAATGCAAACAAATATTACTCAGAGCTAACAAATATTAATATATCTTATTAATTTGTAAACTGACATATTTTAAGCATCTGTGATTATGTTTCACTACTTCTCTGGAATAATTTCCTAATTTTATTCTACAAGATTCTATTGGCAATATACTGTAAGTAATTTCAATGTAAGTAGCTTCAAAAGGTTACATCAAAAAATTAAAAATCCTTAGAATGTTCCTAACCCAAAGAAATGATTTATGCTTGAGGTAATGTATACCCCAATTACCCAAATGTGATAATTACACATTAAATGCCTGTATCAAAACATCACATGTACCACATAAATATATAAACCTCCCATGTACCCATAAAATTAAAAATTAAATTTTTTAAAATGAGGTACCCAGTAACAGTGCTACAATGGCTCTAACAATAATAAAAACAAAAAGGGGAAAGGAACAAGTGTTAGGATGTAAAGAAATTGGACCACCTGTACATTGCTGATAGAAGAGTAAACTACTTCCAACCATTATGAAAAACAATTAGTTGGTTTCTCAAAAAGTTAAACATATCATTACCATATGACCCAGCAATTCCACTCCTAGGTATATACTCAAAAGAACTAAAAACAGGCACTCAAACAAATACTTGTAAACACATGTTCAAAGCAGCACTATTCACAATAGGCAAAAGGTAGAGAGAGCCTAAATGTCCATCAGCAAATAAATGGATAAGCAAATTATGGTATATACATAAAATGTAATATTATTCAGCTATAATAAGAAATAAAGTACTGACCTACACACTACAATGTGGATGAGCTTCGGAAACACTATGCCAACTAAAATAAGCAAGATAGAAATGTCAAAAAATTTACAATTTTTCCATTTTTTACTTTATTTATCTAATTATTTATTTCGAGAGCCCAGTCTCGCTCCATTGTCCAGGCTGGAGTGCAGTGGCACAATCTTGGCTTACTGCAACCTCTGCCTCCTGGGCTCAAGCGATCCTCATGCCTCCACCTCCTGAGTAGCAGGGATTACAGGAGCCCACCACCACACCCAGCTAATTTTTGTATTTTTAGTAGAGATGGGATTTCATCAGGTTAGCCAGGCTGGTCTCAAACTCCTGACCTCAAGTGATCCTCCTACCTCCACCTCCCAAAGTGCTGGGATTACAGACGTGAGCCACCACGCCCGGCCAAAAACTTTACAGTTTTTCTTAAATAAATATCCAAATGCACCTGATACTCGACATACTTTCTGTAACATGTCCGTGAGCACTGTACGATCTCACCAAAGAATTATTATTTGCAATATTTTCCCAATAGAAAATATTCTGATTCACAGCTATAATTTATTGAATGTATGTAATATTCTACGGTTTGGGATTTCAAAATATTTTGGGAAAAATAAATTTAATGTCTACAACCAACCAAAATGCATGCTAAATGAATTAAATATAAATAGCTAAATAAATAAATTAGAAAGAAATATGAATGTATTTATCTGATTGGTGAAAGTCTTTTCAAATCACATAAGCCAAGAAGCCTTCTGGTTCAAGTTGGCAGATGAAGCATACACTTAACCTTTCATCATTTCCGTGACTGAAACAACAGTAAATTACACCGTATCACCACTGAACGTGGGAGCGGAGAGAGCTATCAACGACCAAAACTTTTGACAGATATTACGAAGATGGACATCTGATGGGATAAGATCTCACATAGGCCCTCAGCTCTTCTGTGCATATAACTATGTTTACTTGAAGCCCCTGTCTACCATTTCCTGCCATGTAAGCTTCCAGGAAGCAGGGATCCTGTCTACAACATTCACTGCTGTATCCTTAGCACCTAGGACATGCCAAGCACATAATAGGTATTCAGTAAATATGTGACAATTGAATAAATATAGCCAATAGAAAATTAAAGAAATAAAGATGAATCATCTCAATGTACTATACCATCTTCAAAATCCAGTGCCTATCACACATTAAGTTTTCAATCAAAACATTCTGAAGGAATGAGTAAATGAGAGAGTGGTGAAAAATGAAATCCTTAATATTGTTTGGTCATGAGATTCCAGTAAGTAAAAATAAAATTATAAAATTATATAGATTTTGGAGTTCAAATTTTATTAAAAAACAAATGCACTCATAGATAAACGACTTGAAATCAAAAATGCTAACTGTAAGTATATATAGGAGTGGGATTATATGTAGGAGTGGGATAATAAAGATTGTATTATCTTTTATGCTTTTCTGCATTTTTCAAACTTCCCATTACATATATGTAACCCCTCTGTAATTAAGGAGAGGGAATAAGCTTTTGCACAACAGAAGGACTTCATTCTCCCCTTATCTTAGACCTGCTACACTATCGCTTCTCCAACTCTTCAGCTAGCTGGTTCATGCCATGTTATGTGCTAGTCTGTAGTCCCATTCTTCAAAAAAGCATGAAAGAAGTGGGGAAAAAAGGAGGGGTGGTAAACAGGTTGTTACAGAGACAGGCAAGAACCAGGCTATGGGTTGTGCTCTGTCTTCTAGGATAGAAGTTTTGCAGCCTATTCAGGTTGGAATACATGCCAGATATGTCTGTAGTATGTGTGTGTGTTTGTACTGGGGACGGCACACAGGGGTCACTCTTCCAGTGACTCATTTCCTACCAACATTTTGGAGTGTTCTCTCCACCCACAGTACAGTTACCAGCACCAAAATGCAATCATGGGAAGAATATGACTGAGGCAGAGCAAGTCAGGCACATTTAACTCAACTATTTACTTAATGGGTCATTACTGATCCATACAGGGTGTTACCTCCCTTATCCATGTGTATATAAATCACGTAAAGTCGCTGGTACAGCTTTACATCTGTAAAGTTGTTAGTACAGGGTCTGGTCACAGTAAAGTTTAATAAGTAACCATTGTTATCATAATTATTATATAAGACAAGGAGATGATATAAAAAATTCAGTGACTAACAGATAAAACCCTATACCTCCAAATTCTTATTTAATCATAAATTCAGTATTTATTTTCCTACTTGTGCAAGTTGCTTTAGAGAAAATGTAAGTTGCTGGCAGAATTAGTTGGGGATGTATGCCATACAAACATGAACACTTACATAGCAAAAATATTAGAAAATGTGTTCAAGATTATAATTTAAAAAGTTTCACAGAACAGAATCTGATCAATGGCCAGGGGAACTATCTCCCCTTCCTTGCTCTGAGTAGAACAAGGGTCACTGCAACACAGGTCATGATTTGAGGACTCTCACTCCCTCAGAGGCAGGATCAATATTCTACGAAATGTGAAACAAAGGACGCTTCATAAGAGGATCCATTCATTCTAGTAAAGCAAATTTGTTAAAAAAAATCAACTATGAATTTTTTAAAAATACTAAGTCTGCCAGAACTCCAAATTATATACAGTAACTCCTCATTCAATGTCATTGATAGGTTCTTGGGAACTGCAACTTTACGCAAAATAATGTATAACAAAACCAATTTTACCATAAGCGAGTTGATATAAACAAAACTTTAGTTCCTACAGCATATTTCTGGTTACAAAAACATCACCAAACTTCTAAGTAAAGACCAAAACACTTCTAATACTAAACATGGAATTAAATGTGAGCTATACATACATTTAAGAAAGATGAAGAAAAACAAGTAAGATATGTATTTACCCAGTTTTTCCAGTTCAGGATCACGAATGGCCAGAGCCTATCCCAGCAACTCAAGGACAAGGCAGGAACCAGCCCTGAACAGGACACCATCCTATCCCAGGATACACACACACACACACACACACACACACACACACACACACACACACACACACACACTCAGACTGGGGCCATGTAGACATGCCAGTTCACCTAATGTGCACATCTCTGTGATGTGGGAGGAAACTGGAGTACCTGGAGAAAATTCACACAGACAGTGGTCCCGGCTGGGAATTGATTCCTTTTTCCCTCAACATTATAATGAAATAATGTTGAATGAAATTATGTTCTTTGAGGATCCACTGTACTTCTGGGCCAGGAGAGTAGGAAATGAAGCATAGGAGATATTTGCAAGTAATTTTTAAAAATGTATCTTCCCATTCAAAAGATGTGTTTTCCCATGACGGTGGGCATTTATTGTTGCCATTTTACATCCATTCCTCTTTTGGGGACTGGCATTTCACTTTTTGGTGGACAGAATTACTCTTCCATCTGTGTGCACTGAATGTAAAAAACTGGAACTTTGTTCTCTATGGTCAAGGGGTAATAACATGAACCAGGCTATGCAAATTAAACTCTGTTGTGCCTCTAATCCTTGACAGAAAGGCATGAGAGGGGACACTGACTCAACTTTTGATCAATTACAGAATCCTACGGTATTTTCAAGTCCTTCTTAAACACTGTTAGTTGACATATATCCATTAGGTATTTCCACTGCTTCTTTGAAAAAGCCTGAAAACTGCTATTCTTGTTTCCCAAAGTAGGTGAGGCCATGTGATCTGGTTCTGGCTGATGAGACACAACGGGCAGTCTATAGCTGGCTTCTGGGGTATCTTTTTCCTTCCTGATAAAAAGATGAGGCATGCACATTAAGCTCTCTCACTGCCTTAATGCCTCAGATGCCTCTGCCTTTATTGAGAAATTTATAAGGACATGATGTCTAGATGCTGGCAGCCATCTTGTGACCAAGAGGATAAAGTCAAGGGTATCAGAGATACCAACCTTGCAACTGAAGACTGTGGAGCTGAAGAAGATACTCTAGAACCTCCTACCTACTAACTCCATGTGAAATACATTAGGTATCTTTACAGTTTAACATTGTTATGTGAGCTTTCTATGACATATGGCTGAAAGCATCTATGATGGATTGAATATATACATAGCCAAGAATTATTTCTTTCCTGTATCCATATTGGTTCCCTCACCCTGTAATTCTGACTTCGAGATTGGCAATGTGATTTGCTTTGGCTAATGGGATACAAGCAAATATTCAAACAGAAGTTTGAAAAGCTCCATGGATTAGGGTTTGTCTCTCTTGATGCTCTTAAAACTTGACACCACCATGTGTAAACAGCACATACACATGTGTACACACAAACAAATGGGGATATTTTCTTCCTGTATTCAAAGCTGTAATTTAAGTGAGCAAAGAATTCACTTGTCACTTATGAACATTTGAGGTTCTGACAGAAATATTTGCTGTTTCCTTTTCATCTTACTTGTTAACATAAATAAAATTATCAACCAATAGTCATGTCCGAACTACACTCATTGATACTTGCAATCATAGGATCATAGGTTACCTACAGATACAAGACGTTAGAAAAAAAATCCCTGAGATATATTTAGCTATACAGAATTTACAATAAAAGTGTTTTGCATTTTATTAATATTTGTAAATCATATGCTACATACCTCTTATATCAATAAAATTTATAAAGAAATTTTTTTTCAGAGAGTCAGTTGTTAAACATTTATTCCCTCAAGGGTCAATATGCTGAGTTAGAGAAGTGATTCTTCCAGTTCTCCATTTAAAAAAAGGATAATAAATTATTTTTCCCTGAGAGAATGCTGCTCAACTCTATAGGAAAAGAATGACATAGCAGTGGAAGTAGGTTGTAACTTCCCTATAAACCTGCAGGGAAAGATAAAGTAATGGCTGGAAGTGAAGTCAGTAGGTGGATTTCCATATATGAGCACTTTTTATTTGTATTCCTCCTTTTGAATGGACAAGTATTTCTTATTATATCCATATATATATATATAATTTCTGAAATGTTTGTACCAATTAGAAATAGGAATCAGATAACACTTTCTCATGCAAGCTGCATTTTTAAGAACCCATGAGGGCATCACCAACTTAATATGATGAGGTCAAAGGCCAAAAAATGATGCCAATTGACACAGTGATTTAGTTTCACATTTCTGTTTGTGTGAAATCATCAAAGAGCAATCTATGGTACTTAAAAAAAGTAAAAAGAATATGTTTAGAAACAAACTTTTCTGATTTCCTGTTTTTTTTTTCATAACCTTTACTTTCTATTGCTGAAATATGTGCATGAAAATAAGATCAAAAAACCTAGTAGTTTTTGCACTCCTACCACTTTCCTCCCAAAGTCATATTAGGAACAGAGTGTGGGAGGTGTGCAGGATAGTTCTGCAGGCTGAAGAAAATCTCTTAGTAGAAAGAAATGAGGGTATTGAAAGAGAAATAATAAGACAATAGAATTTTCAAAATATAAACAAAGGGGGAAAATGCAAAAGGAAAAAGCAAGTCAATATGGTTTAAAAAATTGAGAGAACCAATAAATGTGAATGATGGTGTAGAAGAGCAAATAAGATTAAAAACAGAGAAAGAGAAAGAAACAATCACGATGGCCGGGCGCGGTGGCTCAAGCCTGTAATCCCAGCACTTTGGGAGGCCGAGACGGGCGGATCACGAGGTCAGGAGATCGAGACCATCCTGGCTAACACGGTGAAACCCCGTCTCTACTAAAAATACAAAAAAACTAGCTGGGCGAGGTGGCGGCCGCCTGTAGTCCCAGCTACTCAGGAGGCTGAGGCAGGAGAATGGAGTAAACCCGGGAGGCGGAGCTTGCAGTGAGCTGAGATCCGGCCACAGCACTCCAGTCCAGGCGACAGAGCCAGACTCCGTCTAAAAAAAAAAAAAAAAAAAGAAACAATCACGATGAAACAAATTTTACAGAGCTGGAAAGAAATTTCTGCTTGTAAAAATGATGACGGTGCCAGGGCTTACTATGTCATAATGAGTGTCCACTGCCTGCAATGCTTGCCATACTTTAAACTTAAGTAGCTGCTCATTTTCTCCACATTTTTGATGTCCCAGTCCTTGGGTGGCTCTATATGTGAAAGTGACTCTAGGTAAGAAGTCAACATCATGTACCATAGGCTGGTGTTTCACACAGTATTCTTACATACTCTGCCTATTTGGGTCTACTTTTGACTTCTTGAATATAATTGAAACAATACACGTTTGTCATTTCTGGCCAGACAGAACTCATTTCCCTTTTTTTGGGAAATGGTGTCTATGCCTACTCTCTTGCCTTTATTTTTCTCCTTTATTTCTACATATCCTTTCTCCTCCCCAGCCCAGTGCAAGCCATCATAATGTTTCACGTGTATCTTTTGTTTGTATGATGCATTTATTTTGATTTACATAAATACCAGTATGCAACATATCATTTTGTTCCTTTTTAGCTTTTGAAATGTATCCATATTGCCATAGGTACATAAGTCCATAGCCTCTACCTACTGCATCATATACCTTGATGTCTAGAATATTCTACTTACCCACTGTTCCAATGATGTACACCTAGATCTCTACTAACTTGCTGCCCAAACAATGCTGCAATGGATAGCCTGATGCATGCCTCCTCTTGTACCTGTGTGAGAAATTTTGGGGAACATATGTATGCAAAAGGACTGAGTTACAGTGTTCATTTATCTTAATTTAATTAAATAGTGCTAGACTGTTCTGTAGGATGATGGCAACAGTTTACACTTTTACCAACAGTGCCTAAGGCTTCCTAAATACAAAACTCTTTGCCAACATTGGCTATTACCCAACTTTTCTAACTTTTTGCAGCTTAATTGGTGAGAGATGACATGCCATAATTCCTTTAGTTTGCATTTATCTAATCACAAAATAGTTTGAGATTGTGGGCATTAAAAGTTTCTTCCTCTATAAATTAGCTTTTCATGTTCATTGCTTATTTTTAGATATTCCAAATAACTTCACCCATTTAATCATATGTTTATTAATGTTGTCCAAGCTGTCCTTTGATGAGCAGAAATCCTATAAGTGATGTCATCAAATTCATCAATTATGTATTTTATAATTTTGCTTACAAAATTTTGTTTAAGATGGTCTTCTTCCAAGTTAATTACCAAGGTGGTCTCCTAAATGGTCTTTGATTCAATTTACAATTTTAGCTTTCATATTTAAGTCTTCCATCTACTAGGAATACAGCTTTGTATACTGTATTAACTAGGCATCAGTTTAATTTTTTCCATATAGTAAACCAATTTTTCCAATCATCTATTAATCAATCTATATGTTCTCCATTGATTAGGGTATAACTCTTTATCATATATAAAATTTTCCTGTTTATATCAGTTTATTTCTAAGTCTTTTATTCAATCTCTTCAGTCTATTTCTCTGTTCTTATACAAGTAAAACACTCTTTTAAAAAAAGTTTACTATGACTTGGTATTACATCTTAATACTTAAAGACCAAATACCTCTGCCTTTCTCTTCTTGAGGTTGATTCAGCTATTTGTGGAATTTAATTCTTTCATAAAATTTTTGAAGTTTAGTATTTTTTATCCAACTGATATTGAGATCAAGGTTAATTTAGGGAGATTGATATTTTTATGATACTAACTTATATCATCCCCAAAGCGTGGGTAGTTTCTTCTTATATACATTATCTATTATATTTTTATTCGGGTTTTAGTATTTCACACAGACATCTTACATAAACTCAATTAATTCTTAGATACTTTATATTTTGTAGTGGTGTTTTTTCCATTAAAATTTCTAGTTGATTTTTCCTGGTATAGAAAAATATTATTGATTTATAAAAGTTGATCTTGGATCCAAGACCTTGCTTAACTCTTCATAGCTTTTAACCATTGATCTATGAATTCTGTGTCTTCTTTTTAAGACAGGTGGTCATTTCATCTGCAAATAATGAGAGCCTTATCTCTCCCATTCTGATCCTTCCATGTTTTTCTTTTTTTAAAAGTGCTTTCCTGTATCTATTACCTTTTTCTTGTTTCATAGCTTTAAAAACATGTGCTAAATTTCTCCATAAAATATAAGTATTTCTCTAGGTTTCTTGTACCTCACATTTTCTAAATTAATGATGTAGCCTTCTATTCCTTTATTCCTAAGATACATTTTTCATTAGCAGTTATCAAACCTGTGAGTCACATGCTAAGTCAACAAAGCCAAGAGACAAACCCTGGTGACACAGGGTGCTGGAAAAAAAACAAACTTACCCCTGGTTGATATGGTTTTGTATCCCAAGAGAGTCTCTCAAGAGACATTTTTCAACTGGTTTCTGTCACTTGTAATCATAGGATTTCTAAAACTTTGCTCCTAACTCCGTGGCCTGAATAATGGATCTTTCCTGGCTCATGGTTCATTTGCCCTCCAAAAGATTGCCCTTTTTCTGACCAGAGAGAAATTGTTAACTCTGTAGCCTTTGCCTTGATATCAGGAGAACCCATTTTCTACTTGTTCTCATATGTGCTTAGACAAGGCATTATATGCAGTAGCTTTGATCTCACTTTCAGACCTTGACTTTCTTTGCAACCTGCGAACAACCATCTTTCTCTTTAGTTCTCTACCCAGTCAGCCCAGGTCATACAGTCATTGATTTGCAGGTAACATGGAGATTTACTATTATCACACAAATTCATCACTTAATTTCCATAGCTACTCCCCAATTGTGACACTCCTGTTTCACAAACCTAATGAGAAAGAAATAGGGAAAAAAATCATGTTTATATATAGTCATATCTATATCTATATCTATAAGGTTATACATATGCATTTTTCCTCTAGTAAGTTCTGGCACTCTCAATACCCCCATTGAGTTTCCAGAACATATGATATCATTTCAAAGACATATGACAGAGAAACAATGTTTAGATTTCCAAAAGTGACACAAACTGAATTTTAACTGTAACAAACTGTTGTACCAAGCTATGTTTAAAAACTTTACATTTAGAAACAATGACACATGCTGCCAAAGTCTGTTTGAAGTGTTCTTTCTCTGTACTATGCATAAGGACTTTCTATGTTCTTAAATCAAAATTTACTCAGTGATGAAGGTGTATTCAAAATTTCAGGTATTTTGTGTGTGCATGTGTGTGTGTCTAGAATTTTTAAATATGCATGCATATTTAATAGTTCATCTCTACAATTTAACTTTTAAGAATAAATGCTATGTGTAAAAAAACACTAATAGCACAGCTAGCTCTTTGGAACGTTAAAGTAAAAAGCAAGACAAAACTCTCACCAGAAACTGCCCAGTGTCTGTCCTCGATCCCTCTTGACGGCACTAGAACCAGTGTGGACCCTGGGTACTCACGTGTTTTCAGGAACAATGACAGTAGTCCCACCTGTGCTCCACAGCAGACTAGGGACTTTGCCACACAATCAGAAAGTTCAAGGTCCTACAGACAGAGCTATGTGAGCCTGCATGGTTGCAAAGCCAAGGTGGTAGCCCCAGATTGGGGGATACAGTGTTTCAAAAATTATCTGAAAGGCTCAGGACTCCTCATATGAAAGTGCTCTTTGAGTTAGCTGTTCACAACTTCATGAAAAGGGCAGAGTGGCTGGGACCCCTATGTGTCTTTTACTCTAATATCCTCTGGTAGAACAGATTATTTGTCTTTGAAGTAATTGATAAACTCTGTGTTTTTTAACTTTAGATTTGTCAGTGTAATTAAAAGAGTAAATTATCATTTATTTGTAACCCAAAGTTTTCAATGATATTTAATTGTAATATGGGTTAAATGAATCAACCATGTGTGAATTGTTCTTAATAAATACCAGCAGCGTTAACACATCATATTGCTAGTAATGGGAGCAGCTCTACACTGAAGGAAAAAATAACTGAGGTCTGTTAGCTATTATCACCAATCTTAGAGTCTAACACAGTGCCTGGCCATGTAGACAAACATCATGTTAAACCCTAAGGATTCTGGGATGAAAGTTATTTCTTGCTTTTGAGGAGTTTCAAGTCTAGTGAAAGAGTTGCAGAACCATGCAGCTAAATGTAAGGTGCCAAGGAAGTACAGATGCAGGGTACCTAGCCTCACCTGAAGGTTACACGGAGAAACTATCATCTCACCTGAGGTTTGAAGCATGATGTGTAGCTGAGCAAAGGGAGAAGAGGCATGTGCAAATACATAGCAATCCCGAAGACTGACTGATGGTTCAATGTGCCTGGGATAAATCATATTACAGGAAAATGGCAGGAGAGGTGGCTGGGAATAGTTCTGAGTGCCAAAAGAAAGACTTTGCATTTTATTGTGGACACGAAATTTAATTCGTTTTATTGTGGACAGAAAAATTAATTGGTTTTTAAAAAATAAACCAATTAATTTTTCTGTCCACAATAAAACCAATTATTAAAAAACAATTTTTTAAAAATAAAACACGGCCTGATCATAAATGAGGTCTTTCAAAGACTGGCTTAAAGGGAGTGAGAGTGGAGACAAGGGTCAATGGCAACAATCCAAATAGAGAGTTTTGGGGACCCTGCCAAAGTCAGAGCCAGTAGGGATAAAGGGAAGGGCAGCAGATTTGATATGGAGGGTGTAGTGTGTACCAGGAAATGACAGAGACAGGACATGAAGCTTTCAGATCTGTGGCTTCACCCACCAAATCATGTTGACATTATCTACAGCTGGGACTACAGGAGGAACAGTAGACATAGGGGAAAAGATGAGGAACTGTTCTAAGGACCTATGAAATGCAGAATGCAAAATTTGTTTCCTGGGTGTGTCTCTTTCTGATTGCACTGCATGGAAGCCAGTAATTTTCTGCCAAAATTATAGTTTCCTAAGGGAGTAAATAAAAATCTCTCCCTACCAAGAGAGGGAGATTAAAGCATGGAAGAGAGAGAGAGGAAAAAAGCTACTTCAATGAGTGGATTGTGCATTGTGGAAGAAAAAGAGGGAAGTGGTAACCACAGAAGGTAGAGAGAGAATAATTAGCAGCAGCAGCAAGACTGAGCCAATCCTTAGCAACTACACAGATTTGACCGAGAGGTGGCTACAGTGAAAGTTTTCAAAAGCGTTTTGACCCAGGAAACCCCAAAAGTAAAACTTCCAGAGATGCCTGGCAGTTCAGCAGGAGGTCAGAGAACTCAGGCACCTCTTGTTAGTAAAGGCCTGTTCGTCTCCCTCTGAGCCAAGTTAGAAAGGATAGAGCAGAGCATATTTCACTCCTCTTTTCACAGATGTAGTCAGTTGGCAAATATATAGCTAGAGAAGGTTAACTGAAATATCAGGACATATTTACATCTTATTTGTAAAAGGTCAATTCTTCAACTGAGCTCTAGAGCACAAGAGAAAAACTCCACAAATACATTATACTTAGTCTATAGTTTGTCAACCATATTTTAAAATATGGTTGTGAGATTTCACATAATTGCTGATTCCTCTTCAAAAATTACAAGATCTGGCTACATAAAGCCCACCTTCCTCTATGTAAAGCCAGGGTTAGAGAAATCCCCGTCTCCAGATGGAGAACATGCAAATTTTGGAGCCTCAGTCTATCACACTTTAAGAATTCTCTTGTCACATCAGTTATTTTCCATACTGTAAATACATTTATTTGGTATAAGCACATTCACTTCTATTAGAGAGTTTCTATACTTACAAACTCCCAATTTATAATGTTTCACATATAAGAAGAAAGCTGTGCTCCAAAGCAGTAGTGTCTCAACATTTTAGAAATAGTGACTGTTATTCACATGTGATCATTTTGGTCTTAACCATCATCAAAGCATTCCCCAGTATAAGGAGACTGTTGTAACTCTGCTGGGTTCTGTGGTGTTGTACAATAACAGTTAACACATTATATTGAGATTAGGTGCATAGGCAGTGAATGTGGATTAGTTGCGTAGGCAGTGAGTGCTAGTAAGAAGAAGTATATTATTAGGATGCAAAACAAAAAAAAAGAAGAAGAAGAAGAGAAGAAATGAACAAAGAGAGTAATTGGGAATATTCCATGTGCACACCTGAAAGAGCATGTCAATCACCTGGTGTGTGGAAAGCACAGCGCCCACGAAATAGATCCTAATTAATTTAAAAACAGCAATCTTTCTATCAGTGTGAAAGTAAGCTCGCTCATTAAAGTGGTCATATTGATAAATGTGTTAAGTATCTTCATACTTCAGATAATTTTAAACACTGTCATAACATTAACACAAAAATGTAAATGTTCCAGAAGCCACCAAAGCCCAAGTAATAACTACATAACTATCCCTCCATATTCTAGCAGTAGTTTAAAAGTTGTGCAATTTAGTGATTATTGAATTAAGTTTGAGTGTCATCTGAGCACAATGGGAAAGCTTCTATTAAAATGTGTAACATAGTACTTTGATGCAAGAAATATGAGAGCTTACCAAGCAAATAGAAAATTTGAGAGTCACAGCACGGTGGCAGAAATTGGCATTGTGTGCTAAAAGTCATCGGGCTCATCTAAGTGAAAGCCTTAGATGAAAGTGAAAATTCATTAAGTGAAAACTCTCAAAGAGGGCATTCATATGGAACATTCTGCATGTATATTCTCATTGTGACTAAGGGAGACTGCGTATCAGTCACAGGCAAAATATTTTCTATTTATAAAAGTAATGTCAACTTTTTCATATTCAGAGGTTTATGGTCAAAAGTTAAAATAGTCTGGCCAGCCATACCGTTGACTATAAACACATGCAAAGGCTTTAGAAATACAGAGCTACCCAAAGTTATTAAATAAGATGCCACTGTGTGCAGTTCATGGGTAAGAATCATTGTTTACTATTTTGGTATGATGGTAGTTTTCAATAGCTCTTTTATTTTTCCCTTTAATACATAGCATTCCATTCAGCCAACTCTAAATTCCCTCTTTACTCATATTGGAGAGATTGTTCTGCATTCTAAATTTGCACAGTCACTTCATTATGCCAATAAAAAAGACCATACACGTTTCGGCCGGGTGCGGTGGCTCAAGCTTGTAATCCCAGCACTTTGGGAGGCCAAGACGGGCGGATCACAAGGTCAGGAGATCGAGACCATCCTGGCTAACACGGTGAAACCCCGTCTCTACTAAAATACAAAAAACTAGCCGGGTGAGATGGCGGGCGCCTGTAGTCCCAGCTACTCGGGAGGCTGAGGCAGGAGAATGGCGTGAACCCGGGAGATGGAGCTTGCAGTGAGCTGAGATCCGGCCACTGCACTCCAGCCTGGGCGACAGAGCGAGACTCCGTCTCAAAAAAAAAACCATACACGTTTCAATCCTGCTTGTACCACTGGTTCATTAAAACAGCTTCTGGATTTCGAACTCAATTTCAGATGACACCTAAGTCTCACTATCTGGGATTTTCTCAACCTTTTTTTTTTTTTTTTTTTTGAGACTGAATCTTGCTCCACAGTGCAGGCTGGAGTACAGTGGCACCACTTGGGCTCACTGCAACCTCCGCCTCCCAGGTACAAGCGATTCTCCCACCTCAGCCTCCCAAGTAGCTGGGACTACAGGTTTGTGCCACCACACCCGGCTAATTTTGTATTTTTAGTAGAGATGGGGTTTCACCACGTTGGCCAGGTTGGTCTCGAACTCCCGACCTCTTGATCCACCTGCCTCAACCTCCCAAAGTGCTGGGATTACAGGCGTGAGCCACTACACCCGGCCTTTTCTCACTTTCTTAAACATACCAGTTAAATGCATATTGATGAATTATTTCCGGATTACTACACCTAGTAGCTCCATTCTACCAGGCCTTACAACAAGTCATTCCACTTTGTTCTTCAGTTTTTCTAAACCCTTTTAAACACAGCATTTGCCTTGATAATAACAATCTTCTTGTTTATGTTTGGGTAGCTTACATTTATATACTTATATAATAAAAGTTTATCCTAATAGAATTGCTCATCCTAGACATATCTTTGTCAGCCAAAATCTTTACTTTTTTCTTTTTTAGAGACAGTTTCTTGCTCTGTCACCCAGGCTGCAGTGCACTGGTGTGATCATAGTTCACTGCAGCCTCAAACTCCTGCTGAAGCCATCTTCCCGTTTCACCCTTCCAAATAGCTAGGGCTACAAGTGCATACTGCTGCACTCAGCTAATTTTTTACTTTTAATTACCATTTTATTCCCTTATTTTAAGCAACCAGTATTAAAATCTTTCTAATATAGAAAACATGCTAATAAACTTCTGAATGGAGCAAGACCCAAGGATGGAACTTTGCTTGCAACCTATCACTAGAAACCTCCCAGAGGAAGACACATTGACCCATTAACAGTCATTGAATGGGTTAATTTCACAACTATAAGAACTAAGCTAATCATTTCAAGTTTATATTTTCCCATCTACTCTGTAGGACTATGATAAGAAATTTTGTAAAAACTAATCCAAACTCACCAAACACATAAAGTTCCCTGCATTTCCAATCAAGTTAACTATTTAACAAGAGATGTAAAGTTAATACAGCATGATTTGTTCTTGCATTTTTGGAAGCTAATTCATCGTCTATTAATCACTGCTACATTTGTAAATGCTCATTCAGTTTCATAATATGTTTTGAAATTTTGTTACAGTTTGAGATTAAATTTACCATTCAGTAATTTATAAATTCTTCCATTATCCCTTTTGGAAAATTATCTTTAATTTCTTAGAACCTGTTCAGTTCTTTGAATCTGTAAAGATGACCACTGATGCTTCCATGATCACCACATGTATATCTGGCCTCAAAACTGAACTACTTCATTTCCTACAAGTTCAGTCACTATTTCCAAATATTTTAAGGCATAACATTCGTTAGCTCCAGAGGTTTGTTTTACCTCTGGAGTTTGAAGTTCTTACTCCCTGATTAAAAAAAACAAAAAAGTCAAAGCAAAACAACTGAGCATTCTGCTTTCTCTTTGTCATCTACAAACACTACAAAACAGACCTCAAACATAAGCCTACCTTTCCATGGCCATGTTACTCTGAAACTGGGTTCAAAAGCCAGTTTTAAAAGATTTTCCCTTCTCTTGTATAACTATTCTTGGTTACATGCTGTCAGGACTAGCATGATGTGCATTATCCAGGATCTGGGAGCCCAAGTCAAGTCACCTGTAATCCCTGAACTCTACATTTCCTTCTGCCCACCCTCCCACCACTCTCACATTCTGAAACAGAGCCAAATGTTAGCCTATAAGGAGGAAACTAAAAGCATTACAGTAACTTGTACCAACACCAGGAAATGACAGAAGCATCAACAGATAAGAGTCCTGGAAAAAAGTGAAAAAGACAGACATACAGGTCAAGGGAAATTTATGTATCACCAACAGGTGAAACCCAAAGAACCATAGGCCTATCCTTCATGGGACATACTCAGTAACTCCTCCACATGTAACTCTTTTCTCTTTCTCTCTCTCTCTCTCTTTTAAATAAAAGAATCCATGCCAGCCAGGTGCAGTGGCTCACACCTGTAATTCTTTGGGGGATATTGGGATGGAATGCATGTATTTAGTATGTTAGAAGAATATTAATTTAGGAGATGAGAGGTGGCATACTATAGTCTCAATTTTTGTGTCCCTCTAAAATTCATATGTTGAAACCTAATCCCCAATGCAAGAGTATTAAGAAGTGGGGCCTTTAAGATGTGATTAGTACCCAAGAAGGTCTGTCATCCCTCCCACCAGGTGAGGATGCAGCTAGGAGACAACATCTATGAACCAGAAAGCAAGCACTCACCCAATTCCAAATCTGCTGGAGCTTTCATCTTGGACTTGGGAGCAATACATTTCTGTTGTTTATCAATCACCCAGTCGAAGGTATTTGGTTATAGCCGCCCAAATAGAATAAGGCAATACCGTATGTACTTTATATTTCATATTACTTTATGTGTATGAGTATACATTTTTCTTCCATTATCATCTGAAATGTTCTTGATACCTACTTAATGCCAATCACATCTTTACTGATATATTACAACTGACTCTAGGTTGCAAAGCTCTAACATAAAATGTTTCATGACTGTACATATTAGATCAGCAATAGAAAGCATCATATTTCCCTGCCTCCAAAGACTGTAGACTTAAATTTCTCAGGCATCTTAGCTTCTTTCACCTTTCCTGCAAAAATGATGCCATTTTTCTGTTATCCCCTGTATGTCTAACCTCACAATTTCAGCTCTCACACATTCCTTAGAAAGCACAACTGATAACAAGACTCTTCTTCATAAGATTTTATTCCACAGAAATCTGAGTGAATACATTCTTTATCTTCACTTTACAGTGTCTAATTGTTTTGGCTCATTTTTTGTTTTAATAATTTTAATTTTATTGGCACTCAGTGCCTTAAGATTTCTTAGTTCTTAAATTTTCCTCTAAAATCTTAAAATGTTTGCACTGTTGAACATATTTTAAAGTATCAGTAACAAACTAAGACACTTTTTGAGAAATCCTTCTCCAACCATCATTGTAGATGACCCTTTTATACATAACTAGTTTTTTAAAACAGTGAAAACGGCTGGGTGTGTTGACTCACGCCTGTAATCCCAGCACTTTGGGAGGCCCAGGCAAGTGGATCACTGGAGGTCAGGAGTTTAAGACCAGCCTGGCCAACATGTCAAAACCCCATCTCTACTAAAAATACAAAAATTAGCCAGGCATGGTG
>NW_012115178.1:1973858-2012367 GCF_000951035.1 Colobus angolensis palliatus
CTCAGGAAAAAAAAAAAAAAAAAAGAGTTAAAAACAATACAAAAACCATTATATTATGTAGGTAATACACATAGGTCTCTACATGATCCATGAATTACCCTCAAATTTATTTTTCTGATGAGCTGTCTATACTCATCAGATCTGTTTGTTGATTCCTTTTGAAAATATAAATATATAATCTCATACAATCCAATCCCATTTGACATAATATTTCTACAGAAAGGAACACAGCAATTTAATTCAAATTTTCTTTAGTTATGACCATTGCTTGTAAATGGATTTTTCCTATTTTGAGAGAATTAAATTCATAAGAGACTGCAAGTTGCACACAAGATATTGAAATGTACCCAGACAACCTGGAAATAGTTCCAAAGTGACTACTTCTGTACCATTTGTTAATAAAAATAAGCTATTATGACCAGGAGTGAGTGTGACACTGTGACTTCTACCCTCCAAGACCTCATTCTCCAAGTTAGATACAAACTAATAATATACATTCATAAAAGGAATAGAGCAATCCAGGGTTAAGTCTTATGTGTCATAAACATTAGATTGAAGACAGAAAAGATCAGTTGAGCTATGGTATATGGGAAATGCATCCCAGAAAAGGTGATATCTAAATGGATACTTGAAAATACTGGGGTGTGCATAAGCTCACTGGATAATCAACTGCAAAAATAAACACTTTATCTGCACTGAAAGTATGAATGTGCAGGGCAGTGATGAAAGACAAGAAGCTAGTGTGGCACCTGTTGGAGAGAATGAGATGCACTTGACTAGGGAGGATGGGCGCTACAGAAGCGTGAAATGGGACAAGTTTATATTTAAGAAATAATTTTATGATGTTTTTCTTACTTTCTTTATTATTAAAACATACCTCCTGAAAATATGTATGCCAGTTGACTTTGCAGTAGTAGTAGCAAAGTAAGAGGAAGAGAACAGAACAAGGGGAAAGAAGAGGAAAAGGAAGGGGAGGAAATCAGTGCAACCATTACTTGAACATTTTACTACTACTACTACTACTGCTACTACTACTACTACTACTAATAATAATAATAATAATAATAACATTTCCTGAGGGTTCCTATGACCAGCACCCTCCTAAGCATTTCATATGCATGAGGTAGGTACCGTTTTATCATCACCATTTTGCGGGTGGAAATACTAAGGCATAGTAAAGCAATTTGCTGGAACAGAGTTATTAAGTGATAGAACTGGAATTTAAGACACAAAGAGTTGACATCATTCTGCATTTTCTCATATCATTCAACTAAATTTCCACAGCAACTATACATTTTATAAGTCATTATCTTCATTTAAAGAGGAGGAAACTGTGCTTTGGGGAAATGAAGTACCCTATTCATGGTCACACAATTTAGTATAAAGAGGATGAGTGCTCACATTCACCTGATTCCAAAGCTTCAAAACAGTTAGGAGATATTAAGAAAGTGTGATTTGGATTCTTCCACAGGAAAGCAACATGATAATAGTGGTGCTTTATGAAGATGTCTGTGAAGGATAAATTAGGGGAGAGGTTGGAAAACCAGACATATTTACTAAGAAGTTGTAGTTATAATGCCTAAAGAAATGAGCAATTAGGTGTAGTAGAGGTCATTTTGAGGCATCAAATGACAACATTTGGTAATAGGTTGGATAGAAGAGTTTGTATCATTGAGGGTTCTTAGTTGGAAGCAGCAGAAACAAATTCTGTCTGATTTATGGGAAAAAAAATGAACATACTGAAAGAGATGTGAATAGCTTATAGAATCTTGAGAGGACTGGAAACCAAGTTTGGAAGTTCAGCAGCTATGAACAATGTCTCAAATTATAAGACAGAGGCCAGTGACACACCAGTTTACACCCTCAATATTTCCTAGACAAGCCTCTGGCTGGCCATGCCATCAGTTCAGCTACCACTGCTTTTACTGGAAACTGGATGAAACTACTACAGTTGCAGCCACCAAATGCCAGAATAGTCAGAGAGGCACCTGATTCACAAGATCAAAATTTATCTGGCCTGAGCCAAGGTACAAAGAAGACTGGAAAGGTGTCCTCAGTTTTGATAATGGCTGAGGTCTCTCCTTCAAAAGGCAAGGGAGGCTTTAAAATACAGGAGAACCCAAAAGAATGAGAAATGTCTACCACCAAGTTAAAGTAGAAACATTCTGAAAGTTCATTTTGTATACTCAGAGATTCTACCTCACATGAACATTTCCATAACATACCGTAGAACACACCTTTACTAAAGTAACTTGACAAGAGAAAAAAGAGCAGTCAACATATTCTCCCAAAGAGTATTTAAAAGGAGACAACTGTATCATTTGTGAATTCTTTAAAAAATGCACTAAGATATAGAATTCAATCTGCTGCCACTTCTAAAATGTAGCGGTTTTTAAATTCTTCCTCTGTGATTAAATGATCTTTTATCTTATCTTGTCAAGAATATCTATATTACATGTATACACAGATTTATGTCTACAATATATTCTTTATGCCCTAATATTCCTTGAATACCTAAAACCATTTGGTTTTCCTAAAACAGTGTATCATAATGCTCAGTTCAGTTGAGTACTGGAATCCTACTTGTTTTGAGAAGGTTCTGAATAAAGGAAAAGAGACATTATCAGCGGTACTCTGACGTACTAGTAAACATTTTTTAACATTATCAATGGTTTTCTGTGTCTTAGTCAAGTGGTCTGCTTTCAAAAGCACTTGCATTAGTTAAGTTCCGGTCTAACTCACAAATGTATTGAGGGCAATTTGCTTTATCTTGAAGACTATATTGATGATTTTCCCTGAGTTTTGAGCATTACTAGCAACAAAAACCAAAAGGTCCTAAACAAACTACCGACTACAATTTTATATAAGATAAATTATAACTACGAGTCTAAACTTTGAACAATTTTTTTTCATTTTTTATTAAAATGTTAATTCTAATGTAATAGTTAAAAATATTTCAATTGCTTTTGTTTTGTTTTTGTTTTTTTGATACAGGGTCTCCTTCTGTTGCCCAGGCTAGATGCGGTGGTGCTGTCATGGATCACTGCAGCCTCCACCTCCCAGGCTCAAGTGTTCTTCCCACCTCAACCTCCCAAGTTGCCAGGACTACAGACACATGCCAACAGTACCATCACGCCCAGCTAATTTTTTTTCTTGTTTTTTTTTGGTAGAGATGGGGTTTCACCATGTTGCTCAGGCTGGTCTTGAACTCCCAGGCTCAAGTAATCCACCGCCTTGGCTGCCCAAAGTGCTGGTATTACAGGCGTGAGCCACCGTGCCTGGCCTATATTGTTTTCTGCTGTACATATCTGATGTGGAAATTTTCAGTTTTTAAAACTGATATGTAACATTGTACATATTTATGATACAAGCATGCAATCTGCATTGATCAAATCAGGGTATTTAGGATATCTATCACCTCAAACATTTATTTCTTTGTGTTAGGAACATTTCAAATGTTCTCTTCTAACTATTTTGAAATATAAAATAAATCATTGTTAATTATAGTCATCCTACTGTGCTATCAAACACTAAAATGTATTCTTTCTCTCTAGCTGTGTGTTTGTACCCAATAACTAACCTGTCTTTATTTGCAATCCCACCCTTCCAAGACTCTGGTAACCATCCTTCTATTCTCTACCTCCACTAGATCAAATTTTCTAGCTTCCACATATGAATGAGAACATGGAGTACTTGTCTTTCTGTACCTGGCTTAGTTCACTTAACCTAATGACCTCCAGTTCCATCCGTATTGCCATAAATGACAAGATTTCATTTTTTATGGCTAAATAGTGTTCTGTTGTATATGAATTCCACATTTTGTTTATCTGTTCATCCATTGATGAATTCCTAAGTTGATTCTGTATCTTAGCTACTGTGAATAGTGCTGATAAAAATGGGATGCAGATATCCCTTTGATGTCCTGATTTCCTTTCCATTGGCTACATACCCAGTAGTGGGATTGCTGGATTATATATATATGGTGGTTCCATTTTAAGTTTCTGAGACACCTCCATACGTTTACCAAAATAGCTATACTAATTTACATTCCCATCAGTAGTGTACAAGAGTTCCCTTTCCTCTACTTCCTTGCCAGCACGCTATTTTTTTTCATAATAGGCATTCTAATCAGGATGAGATGATATCTCACTGTGGTTTTGATTTGCATTTTCCTGAAGATTAGAGAGATGCTGAGCATTTTTTCTTCTGTCTGTTGGCCATTTGTATGTCTTCTGTTGAGAAATGTCCGTTCAGAAGCTTGGCCAACTTTTAAATGGGATTATTTGTATTTTTGCTGTTGGTTGAGTTGGTTGTATATTCTGGATATTAGTCATCTGTTACATGAATAGTTTGTGAATATTTTCTTCCATTCTATAGGTCGTCTACTCATTCTGTTGACTGTATCCTTTGCTGTGCTTAAGCTTTTTCCTTTGTCTACTTTTGTTTTTGTTGGCTGTGCTTTTGAGATCTTAGCCATAAAATCTTTGCCTAGACCAATGTCCTGAAGCATTTTCCTTATGTTTTCTTCTAGCAGTTTTACAGTTTCAGGTCTTACATTTAAGTCTTTAGTCCACTTTGAATTGACTCTCTATATGGTGAAAGACAGGGGTCTAGTTTTATTCTTCTGCATATGAATATCCAGTGTTCCAAAGCACCATTTGTTGAAGAGGGCATCCTTTCCCCAGTATATGTACTTGGTACTTTTGTCACCAAGATACCATACTGTTTTGGTTACTATACCTTTGTATTATATTTTGAAGTCAGGTAGTGTGATGCCTCCAGCTTTGTTCTTTTTGCTCAGTATTGCTTTGGGTATTCAGGGTCTTTTGCAGTTCCATATGAATTTTAGAATTGATGTTTCTACTTCTGTGAAGAATGTCATTGGTATTTTGATAGAGATTGCATTGAATCTGTAGATTGCTTCATGTAGTATGATCATTTTAATAATATTAATTATTTTAATCCATGACCATGAGATGTTTTTCCATTTGTTTCTGTCCTTTTCAATTATTTTCAAAAGGGTTTTGTAATTTTCATTGTAAAGGACTTTCACTTTGAGATCTGAGAGACCAAAATAGATGTCCCTTTGTCAACTAAGATGAATCCTAAGCTTAAGGATACAAAAGTTGCCTATGGTCTGAGGGTTCAGGGTTTGGCGTTCAGGGATCAGCTGGCATGGTGACTGCCTAAATTCCTATGGCTACAAGAAAAAACACATCTTTGCTAAATTCTCTAACAATAGGCAATATCAAACAAATTATCAGATTGCTTCCTAACTCTGATTTACAACCCAGGCCACTATAACTCTGAATGAAAAGAGAACTGGCTTTACACATTGTTTAACTCTTTCCTGATAAACAACCGTAGACTTCAAGGCAGCTTCAACCAGCTTATAGAGGCTGCATACAAAGTGTCTCTGTGTCCTATTTTTCACCTTCTCATGTAAAGAGCCAAATTCCATCTCCTTTTACTGCTATAACCCCACTCAAAAGTGATCAAGGGATGTATGTTAAGTATGTTTACCCATTACACACACACTCAACTTCCCTCACAAATATGTACAGCTGTCCCTCCAAACCTGCTGAATAATATGTCTACTTTGTGATACAGGCCCTGTGAGGTATAAAACCCAACCTGCCCTTTCCATCTTCGAAGGGAGGTTTGTAAACCAGTATTGCCAATAAAGACTTCTTTTCTACTACTTAGCCTTTCTGGTGGTCTTTTGGATGGCGACCTCTTTGGTCAAATTTAGGTATTTTTTAAATTTATTTTTGTAACTATTGTAAATGGGTTTGCTTTCCTGATTTCCTTGTTTGACTACTTTGTTAGTGGTATATAAACATGCTATTGATTTTTGTATGTTCATTTTGTATCCTGCAACATTAAGGAATTTATCGGTTCTAAGAGTTTTTGATAGAATCCTAAGGTTTGTCTATATATATAAGATCACGTCATCTGCAAAGACAGACAATTTGACTTCCTCCTTTCCAATTTGGATGCTCTTTATTTCTTTTTCTTGCCTGATTGTTCCGAATAAGACTTCCAGTACTGTCTTGAAAAGGAGTGGTGAAAGTGGGCATCCTTATCTTGTTCCAGTTCTTAAGAGTAAAGGCTTTCAGTTTTTGCCCATTTAGTATCATGTTAGTCATATATATTTGTCATATTTTTTCTTTATTATATTGAGGTTTGTTCCTTCTATATCTAATTTGTTCAGAGTTTTTATCATGAAGGGATGTGAAACTTTATCAAATGCTTTTTTTCTGGATCTACTGAGATGATTGCATAATTTTTGTCCATTCTGTTGATGTGATGTATCATATTTATTGATTTATGTATGTTGAATCATCCTGGAATCCCTGGGACAAATCCCACTTTGTCATGAAAGATTATCTTATTGATGTGCTGTTGGATTAATTTTGATAATATTTTGTTGGGGTTTTTTGCACAAACGTTCATCAGGAATATGGCTTATAATTTTCTTTTTATGTTGTTGTTTCTTTGTCTAGTTTTGGTGTCGAGGGAATGCTGGCATTTTAGACTGGGTTAGGAAGAATTCCCTTCTCTTCAATTTTTTGAAATAGTTTGAGAAGATCTGGTGTTAGTTCTTCAAGTCTGGTATACTTCAGCAGTAAAGCCATCAGGTATTGGGCTTTTCTTTGGCTGGAGACTGTTACTGATTCAATCTCATTTCTTGCTAATGGTCTGTTCAGGTTTCCTTTCTTCTTGGTTCAATCTTGATAGGCTGTGTGTGTTCAGGAATTTGCCTGTTCCCTACAGGTTTTCCAAATTTTTAGCATGTAGTGGTTCATAATAGTCTCCAATGATCCTTGTATTTCTGTGGTATCAGCTGTAATATTCCTTTTTTGTTTCTGATTTTATTTGTTTGGGTTTTCTTTTTTGTTCTCATGGTTAGTCTAACTAGTGATTTATTGCTCTTTGTTTATCTTTTCAAAAAAAACTTTTCTTTTTGTTGATTCTTTTTTCTAGTTTCTTTTTTGTTTAGTTCTGCTCTGATATTTATTTCTTTCCTTCAACTGATTTTGGATTTGTTTTTTTTCTTGTTTATCTAGTTCCTTGAGCTCCATCACTAGATTGTTTATTTGAAACTTTTTACTCTTTCGGTTTAGACATTTATTGCTATAAATCTCCCTCTTGGCAGTGCTCTGGCTATATTCCATATGCTTGGTAAGTTGTTCTTCAATTTTCATTCGTTCTGAGACATTTTTAAATTTCCTTCTTAATTTCTTCATTAACTCAGTGGTCATATAGGAGCATGCTACTTAATTCCCATGTATTTGTATAGGTCCAAAGTGCCTCTTGGTATTGATTTCTAGTTGTGTTCCACTGTGGTCTGAGAAGGTACTTGATATAATTTGCTCAGTGTTTTCTTTTTTGTTTTTTTTGTTTTTTTTTCTTTTTTTGAGGCCTAATATATGGTCTTTCCTAGAGAATGTTCCATGTGCTGATGAAAAGATGTGTATTCTTCACCTACTGGATGAAATATTATGTAAATATCTGCTAGATCCATTTGGTTTACATATAGTGCAGATTAAGTCCAATGTTACTTTGCTGATTTTCACTCTAGATGATCTTTCCAGTGCTAACAGTGAGGTGCTGAAGTCCCTAGCTAGTACTATACTGGAGTCTATCTGTTTAGCTCTAATAATATTTGCTCTATATATCTGGATACTCCAGTACTGAGTGCATTTATATTTACAACTGTTATACCCTCGTGTAGAAGTGATCCTTTTATCATTATATAATGGCCTTCTTTATCTCTTTTTATATATTTTTTAACTTAAAGGTTATTTGGTATAATAATATTATAGCTACTCTTGATTTCACACTTTTGATTTGTTTGTGTGAAATATTTTTTTCCATGCATTCACTTTCATTTTATGTGTGTCTACAGTTTCTCATAGGTGAAGCAAGTTTCTTGTAGGCAGCTTATAGTTAGGTCTTTTTTAAAATCCAATCAGCCCAGTCTATATCTTTTAATTGGGGAATTTAAACTGTTTACATTCAAGGTTGCTATTGATAGATGAATATATACTCCTGTCATTTTGTTAACTGTTTTCTGATTGTTTTGTATTTGCTTCATTCCTTTATTCCTCTTTCATTGTTTACCTTTACAAACTGGTGGGCTTTTTGTTGTGATAACATTTGGCTCCTTTCTCTTTCTCATTTGTATATCTGCAATACTAGTGAGTTGTATACTTTCATATGTTTTCATGTGGTAGATGACATCCTTTTGCTTCCAGATAAAGGATTACCATAATATTTCTTGAAGAGCTGGTCTAGTGGTGATGAATTCCCTCAGTTTTTGCTTGTTTCAAAAATAACTTATTTCTCCTATATTTTCGAAGGAGAGGTTTCATGAGTATCATGTTCTTAGCTGTCATTGTTTTTTCTTTCAATACTTTGAATATAGTATCTCATTCTCTTTAATTTGTAACGTTTCTGCTGAGAAATCCACTATTACTTTGATGGGGATTCCCTTACAGATGACTTGACACTTTTCTCTTGCTGTTTTTAGAATTCTCTCTTTGTGACTTTTGGCAGATTGACTATAATGTGCCTTGGAGAAGACCTTTCTGAATTGAATCAGTTTGGAGATTTTTGACCTTCCTTATTTGAGTATCTATATCTCTTGTAAGACTTGGGAATTTTTAGCTACTATTTTGTTAAACAGGTTTTCTATGCATTTGGCCATATCTTCTCCTTCTGAAACTAAAATTTGAGTATTTGGTTTATGGTGCCCAGTATGTTATGTAGGCCTTCTTTATTCTTCTTTTGTCTTTTCTTAATTCTGACTTTGGTATTTCAAAAGACCTGTCTTCCAATTCAGAAATTCATTTTTCTGCTTGATCTAGTCTATTGTTGAAGCTCTCAACTACATGTTTTATTCTCCTCTTTGATTTCTTCACTTCCAGGATTTCTGTTTGGTTCTTATGATATCTAGCCTTTGCTGAACTTCTCATTCAGATCATGACCTGTTTCCTTGATCTCTTTGTATTTTTATCAGTGTATTCCTATATCTCACTGAGTTTCTTTATTTTCTTTTATTTCTTTATTTATTTATGAGACAAGATCTCACTCTATCACCCAACTGGAGTGCAGTGGCGTAATCATGGCTTACTGCAGTCTCAACCTCCTGGGCTCAAGCAATCCTCCCACATCAGCCTCCCAAGTAGCTGGGACTATAGGTGTGCGGTACTACGCCTAATTTTCAAATTTTTTGTAGAGACAGGGTCTCATATGTTGCCCAGGCTGGTCTTTAACTCCTGGGCTCGAGTGATGCTCCTGCCTCCGTCTCCCAAAGTGCTCAGATTACAGACATGAGCCACCACGCCCAGCCTTATTGAGTTTCTTTGCTATCATTACTTGGAATTATCTTTTAGGCATTTCATAGATTTCCTTTTTGGGGTGTCTGCTATGGAAGAATTATTGTGAACCTTGGGAGGTGTCATGTTTCCTTGCTTTTCACTTTTCTGTGCCCTTATCTTGATATCTGTATATCTAGTTTAACATTCACTCCTTCCAATTTTATGGATGGCTTTTTGGAGGAAAGACTTTTTCCTATAGATATAGCCATAGTGCTGGTTGGGTTGAGTGCTTAGGCTTTGATTCTGGGTGGCTGTGTTAGTATAGTGTGTTTATAATTTTTGTGACTCTATCAGCATTAGTGGTGTCTGTGAGTTCCTCAGTGACTTGGGCTGTCATGAGACTTTGCTGGTAGTGGGCTTGGCAGGCTGGTCTCCAGCCACATAGGTGGTACATTTGAGTGAATCCCAATGGCGGCAGGCTGGGCAGGCCAGTCTCTGGGTGCCCAGGAGGCACATGAGCACCAGTGCACATGGGCCTATCTTTACAGCCCTAGACAGCATGCATATGTATCGGTGGCAGCAAGAAGGGTGGGCATATTGTCAGGCCCCTGGACAGGAAGTATAGCTGGTAGTGCCAGTGAGTAAGGTGTGTCAATTCTCAGGCACCCAAATGACACGTTGAGTGCCAGCCATGACAGGTGGGGTGGACCTGTCTTCAGGCTCCCTGATAGTGTATGGAGACACAAGTGATAGCAAGCCGGGTGGATCAATCCCCAGGCCCTTGGATAACACATTTTCACTGTTTATTTCATAATAAAGATGCAAACTAGTTAGAAGCATTACCAAGGAAGTTTTTTTTTTTTTTTTTTTTTTGAGACGGAGTCTCACTCTGTCGCCAGGCTGGAGTGCATGGCACGATCTCGGCTCACTACAACCTCAGCCTCCTGGGTTCAAGCGATTCTCCTGCCTCAGCCTCCTTAGTAGCTTGGACTACAGGAGGCACACGCCACCACGCCCAGCTAATTTTTGTATTTTTAGTAGAGATGGGGTTTCATGTTGGGCAGGATGGTCTCGATCTCTTGACCTTGTGATCTGCCTGCCTCAGCCTCCCAGAGTGTTTACAGGATTACAGGTGTGAGCCACCGTGCCCGGCCTACAGTCTAATTATTACTTAGATTTCATCATTCCAGCTAAAAAAAACAAAAAAAGATTCATAATTCATTCAACAACATACTGATCATGTGCCATAAATACTGTTACTTATTTAGTTTTGCTTTTTGAATAAAGAAAGAGTTGATCCCTCTTACTGATACAAGCACTAATCAATTGATTGAGTTTAACGATCCCTGGAATTAGCCAGCCCCAGAGGATTTTTTAATTTGGCTTACCCTATCTACAACATCATGATTTTCCAATGTCTATGCTAGTTTTTAATCTCATTGCTCATATTTCTGTATAGTTTTCTTCAATTTTTAAGCTTAGAATGATCTCTAAACTATACATCCTTCTAAAGAACTTGAAATCACTGTTTCACAAGGCCTTTATTGCCCATACCATAATTACATTATGATGATATTTTATTCATTCACTCACAGAACAAACAGTATTAACTATACACAAAGCCCTATGAAGAAAAAAAAAATTAGTCTTGCATTTTAAAGAGTAGATCTTAATCTACTAATTATGTAATTCATTACATGATTATGATAGTCATAAGTGTTACAGAGGTGTACAGGATGTTATGAGACCATGTAAAATGGAAGCTCTGACATAGCTCCTTTTCAGTCTAGGTGACCTCAATGAGCCCCAGCCTCACCAGTCACTTATAGAGTCCATGGTCTCCTATTGTATTCACTCACATGTGTGGAAAACCAGGTAACCAAAACAGGGTAGGGGTAACTTTAATGAATACATACACAAAATAAATATGAAGCAGTGTGTAAACCAATCTTTAAGTATACACCGCGATTTTCCCATCTAAAGAGAAAACTATTGTTTGACCATTTTTTCCTTGTAGGGAAAGTGAAACTGCCTCTGATTTTCCCTCTACCTCATCATTTTATAATTTCCATGTAATAACGTGCATTATAATTCCAAAGCAACATGACAGGTGCTTTCATATGTGTTACCTTGTTTAATTATTTAAACTACTTAACCAAAGTAAAGTTGACATAAAGTACACATATTTAAAGTAGACAATTTGATAAACTTTGTTTTATCAATGTAACATTGAAATTACCAGATAATGAACATACCCTTCATCCCAAGGAAACAAATTCATCACCTCTCATATTCCTCTGTACTCTTTCCCTTAGCTCCTTCCTACCCGCCAGTTCCAGACAACCACTGATCTGCTTTTCCTCACCATAAACTGCACTTTCTAGAATTTTCTAAAAATGAATATGTACTCTTTTATGTGTAATGTCTTTCACTCAGCATAATTATTTTCAGATTCACCCAGGTTGTAGCACATATCAGTATTTCATTCCTTGTTATTGCCAAATAATATCCTATTGTATGGATATGCCACAATTTGTGCATCCATCTGTTGATGGACATGTCAGTTATTTTCAGTTTTAGGTTATTCCAAATAAAGCTATTTTAGACATTTGTATACAATTCATGGTATAGACATACTCAGGATTAGAATCGCTGGAATATATGACAGGTATTTAACATTTTAAAAAAATTGCCAAGCTGTTTTCCAAAGTGACTGTGGCATTATATGTTCTCATGAGCAGTGTATGAAACTTGCAGTTCCTTCAGATACTCACCAACAATGGGTACAGTAAATCATTTTAATAGTAGCTGTTTTAAAGGTGTACTTATTGATTTCTCACTCTACAAAAATGACATATAATCCCATGTTACAGATCAACAAAACTGAAGCTCTGCCAACATTTTCCCTCCAATGCAATAAATTACTAAAAGTTCCTTCAAAGTATACAAAATCATGTTCTAATATGAAAATATGAAACTTATAAAGTCAAAATTATTATGTTAGTTAATATAAAACTGAACTTCCTTTCTATAGATTTACGTCACTGTAAAATTAGCCCACAAGTTAGTTTCAATCCCAAGCACAGACTAGAACATGAAATTGTATTAAAATGAAATATCTTATGTAAGGTCAGAAGGTCCAAATTTTAATACTATAATTCTATAGATGTAGGGAGGATGAGATACTGCTTTGGTGTTATTATTCAACATTAGTTAACACTGTGAACACTTCACATATCAATTTGTCTCAAATGTTGTTACAAATATTTATAGAGAATAATTGTATTCACTATTTAAAGTTTCAAAGATCAAACCTTGGCACAATTTGTGCTTGTGAAATTTGGTGACCATTATAAATAAGTCAATAGAAGTGGGAAGGAAATAATTTTGTATCTCAGTGACAGTAGCAGTCAGGAAAATTTCTAAGAGCCAAGACATGACATTGTTGAAAAACTCAGGCAAAAAGACTAGGTTCATTGTCTATATGGAAACTTGCAACTCACAAATATCTGGACATAGCAATACTTGTGAAGAAAGCAATAATATGATGGAAACCAGACGGAAAAAATAATTCAAATTGACTTAGCAAGGTTTTAGTAAAATAACGAGTGTTAAAGTGCTGCCAATTTGAGGCCATTGCTTTAAAAAGCCAAACATTCCCCTAATGTTTGCTGGATCAAAGTGATATGATCACAAAATGCATTCAAAAGCATACACGGAAATGTCATGGCAAAATAGAGATAGCTACAAATCAGATTCTTTTTGGAAAAAACTTCACACTCTATCATGAAAAAAAATTACAATCTGCAGATTATTAGTGCTGCCAAAATTGGAGAAAGTTCTTGTGGTTAAAATAAAAGCAAAATATGCATAAATATACAAGGGTAACAAAAGCCTATTTTTTGCTTGTAGGAGCACTATAATTTTATTTAAACGGTAGGTGTTTCTACAGAATAGAGAATGAAATCACACTTAAAAAGACATCCAATTCTATACCTCATATATAGTAGTAATCTTTAAGCTGTTGACAAAAAAAATATCCACAGGAAAAAATAAGAAGAGAAAATTTTTAAAAAATTATCCAAACTATAATAACCAAAGAAACACTTCATCTGTTCCCTGTTCTTCCTTCAGATAAATTTGAGATACATTCTTCTTAAAGAAAACAAAAGCCACTAACACGAATTGATTTGTTCTAAGATACTGTGCGCCCTAAATCTCACATTCTGTAAAGAATATCACAGCTATCTTTTCCATGTGTGTTCTGTGGGAAGAGGTATAAACACTATTTGGCTTGCACAATTTGGTTTCTTACATTGATATGGGAGCAATGTTCAAAATAATCATGTGCATGAACAGTGGGTATTTCTTATTCAAATAGGAAGAGAGGAACACAAATTTTTTGGGTTTTTTTTTTCCTTAAAGATTTTATAAAATGAAGCTAGTCTCCAAAACTCTTCTACATAACTCTATTGAATAAAAGTGGATTTTAAAGGCTTCACAGCTGCTGTTTATCCACAGAAAAGGAAACATACAATTTGTTAATTAGAAACTTTTTCTTAAACATATACTATTATTTTTATTCCATGGACAGGTGTATCTTTGCACTAATGGTAAAATTAAGGAGAGAAAATGGAGGCAAGCTAGGGTAATATTTTTTCTGAACATAGCAATTCATGAGCTGTGTTCTGAATTTACTAAGATCCAATGTTTCCCCTAACACAAGCAGATCTTTACTGTGGCCATTTGAAATCAAGCGTATTAGCCGTGTGCAAGTCTCTGCTGCGTACGGTGATTAAGTCTGTTTCATTGCCATAGAATGCAGATGTATTATTAGGTATTTTAAGTTCAAATCTCACCTATAATTTTAGGTTACAATGCTGATTCTATAAAAGGAAGCTCAGAATTTTTAAAAGGTATTTTAGACTATTTTTGAGTTTTTATTTTATTCATACAAAACAAGGGCCATGATTTATAATGCACATTATTTACCAGAGTATACTTTATTATATAAAATTATTATATTCTTTTTAAAGTATAAAATATGCAATAATTATTATAAATATACATGTAAATTTGTGAAGTAAACAAAGACAAATAGAAATATAAAGTACTCTTGTCCCTAAATAACATCTATAAATTATCAGGGTTTTTTTTTTGGGGGGGGGGTTGGCAATTCCTTTCATTCCCCTTCTACATACACACTCTAAAATTTACAATAATTGTGTAAATAAAATGTTGTACAGTGATTTACTTATTTATTTAAAACATAGATTTTCATCAGGCTATACTATACATTCCTAATGGATATAAACAATTTACAAAGCATACTGAGCTTCTATCTGACTTCTTGATAGAATACATATTTGAAAGGCAAAGAGCTCACACACACAGGCTCATTCTCTCTCTCTCTCCCCTCTGCCCCTTCTTATCCCTTCCCTTCCCTCCCCTCTTATAACCCTCCCCCACGCTCCCTATATATATGTATCAGTCTGTCTGGTGACTAAGTCTTTGCTGCTGTATTTTATTTTGAGTTGTTTTCTTGAGGAAGTCTCAAAACAGAGCCAAAAGATAGAATCAAAGGTCTGATCACAGTTGTAACCCTCCCAATATTGATAAATTCTTCTAATTTATAATACTAGCAGCAATGTGTGAGTTCATAAACATCCCTACAGACTCACTAAAAATCAGATTTATGCTTTTTAGTGATTTAATAACTTAGTAGATGGACAGCAGTACACACCCTGGTTTTAATTTACATTTCTATAATATTACTAAGTTGAACATTTTTCCTTTCACATTTACTATTCGTGTTTTCATTTATACCAGCATTTGTTTTCATTCTCTGAATATCTGTCCTTTGAATATTACTCTTAAACATTTTCATTAATTGTCTAAATGACATCAGTATCAATTTTCTAGTCACTAAATGGATCAATAGTTCATCAAACTACTAAATTTATTAAGATTCTAAACATAGAGAAATCCAGAAAATGTCACATCCTAAATCCCGTTGCTTTTGTCTCTTTTTATATATTTGAAGTATATATTTATTTATATACACTTATTTAATTACATTCAGTATCTTTTATATACTAAATGTCATCCTGTCATTGAATCTAAAGAGCTATAGGGAAAGTTTATCTTCCTTTGTATTCTTACCTCAATTTTGCAAGAATGTGTTTTAAATAATTCATGTTCCCATTATATGCTCACCTAATTTTCACATAATAAACACTATTAAACATTTATGAAAGCTTTAATTAAACATTGTTTTTTCTTCAACATAAGAAGTATTATTGTAACTTAGAGGATGAGTAAACATTTTGGTGACTCTAAGGTTGAAATGAATCAGTCTGAAATTGCTTTCAAATCAGAGTCCTTTTCTACCATAAAACTGTAGCAAAACTGACCAACTAAGGAATAATGATAAATTCCACAATGTGCAATATTCCCCAATTCCAGATATTAAAACAATCATGTAAGACTCAGAATGCAAAATGTTCTGGAATGCTCATCATTAAAAATTTTTGGACATTTTTATGCCCAAAAATATAAGAAATAGTCCGTGGACTATGCATTTTAGTTATAAATCAACTTTCAATGTGTTTAAGCATTGTAGTTGACTGCCTATTGGTAGACAGGCAAAAAGGACAAAGTTTACAAAGGAAGGTAAACTAAATAAACATAATTTACTAAGATCACTTTAAATGTATCAGCTGGTCGTATCGGTATATGTGTCTCTTCTTTAGTTATAAATGCTATACTCTCCTTTCATCTATTGATATATAAATAACAGTGATACTCATATTTGTAACACTCTTCTAAACAAGCAAATGATTTATCTCACTAAATGACATCTCCCATTGGATTACATGGTACATTGTGTTGGCATGAATTAGTTTATTAGGTAAATAACCTTAAATATGAAATAGCAATCAACAAGTATGCATAAAAATTATGTAAATATGCATGATGCAGTTTCCTAAATTGAGTGATTCTAGTTTCTCTCTCTTATTTTGTCTGTCTTAGGTTAAACTCCCTAACTCTGGAATTTGGAAATTAGTATGAATGTTTAATCATAACAATATCAAAATTTTAAAATTATCACTTTATTGACTCTTTTTTGTTTCTGGTGGAAGATCCAAAACTTGTCTATTAAAATTTTTGATGTAGAGCTAAAAATTCCTATAGTTCCTGAAATAGGAAAATTGATTGTTTTGGAGAAATGTCTGGGTTAATGACATTAAGTTGGTAGTCATCGGTCTATAAATGATATTTAATGTCATGAGACTGAATGAGATCCCCAACAATAACTGCAAATAGATAAGCAGACTAAGTGCTCACCTTTCAGGGATTCCAAATTAAAAGGTATGAAAAATGTGGAGGAACAAGTGAGTCACAGGCCTCTAGGAAGATACATGTCTCTAATGCTCTGGATAGGTCAAGCAAGATGAAGGCCAAACACTAACCCACTGATATAGTAACTTAAAGGTCACTGTTTAACCTGACCAGAGTTCTAGCGGAATGGTGAGGGCAAGAGTCCGATTTAAGTATGTTTAGGAGTTAATTAAAGGAGAATTAGAGACAACAAGTGTAGACATGTTGAGTTGCACTGCAAAGGGAAATGAAGAATGGCACAGAAGCTAGAAGGGCAAGGGAGGTTAAGAGATGTGAGAGTTTTTGTTGTTGTTTTTTAAGACAAATGAAAATTTATAACAATTAATTCTTTATAAAGTTCCTAGATAACATACCTTAATCCAATTTAGAGTTCTAATGAGGGAGGCCATTAAGAAATGATGACTAAGGCTAAATGGAAGAAAATATTGTTGCCTAGAAAACTTTGGACCCTCCATTAGACCAGACCTATGATAAAAGGTAATTTACAGGCACTCTAATTATATATCAAAAGCAACAGCCAAGTGTTCTTTTCCCTTTTCTAAATGATAACTTGGGTAAAGGGAACTAGCCTGAGGGACTACTTCAAGAACAGTGAATATGCAAAGTCATATCAAAAGGTCTTTTAGGAGGATATCAGTATGCCTCGTAAACAAATTGTGTGTAAGTGATGGATTAAAATCTCTTTGGTAATAATTGATCAAATGCAATAAGTTTAAATCAATAAAACAGAGCAACAGGAATTATGTTATTATCTGTCACTGCTTCAATTTGATGTCTAAAATGTACTGTTAGGAATTGTTTAAACATCTGTTTGAAGTATCAGAATTGTACTGTTAAAGCATGTGAAACATGTAAATATCATGATTCTGCTCTAACCAGACCCTTACACCAAACCATCACTGAGTGACAAGGTTTTCCGGAACACCCTAAAACTTTTATAAAAGGGGGCTGATCATAACGGGTAATTAATTCAAACTACCCAAGGGGGCCACAATCAGTTGGTGCAGACCCTTCGTCCTCTTGGGCCCAGGGAACCTGGAAGCACGTGCACTGCTGCAGACACACACACCACCACAGGAGCTGCTACCGACCTTAGCTTTCCTGTTCCTCCACCCCAACCCGCCCAGGTACCATGACTTACAAGTGGTGCCCATAAAGTGGAACAGATTGCAAAAGTACTACCATTTATATTGTATTTCTTTTTCAAGATGAACATGATTTTGAGGTAATCAGAGGTTAATACCAACATCCTGGTGAAATACAGACACAAAACCACCCACTATAACTCAAGCTAGACCCAACCCATATACACCAGGAATTCAATCAGCTCTAACTGTAACTACAGAACTCAATGCCATATAAATCTCACTACATATCGAAACTTCAGGCATTCCAGAAACCATCTTGAAGATGTAAGTATATTTAAATATAAAGGATTGGCCTCAGAATATTTCCAAGTTGTGAAGATGTCAACAGAAATTTTAACAATTAAAATGGACAAATATCAGCTTTCCTTTTTGGGAAAATTTTATGTTTCTGCAGACATGTCTGAAATGAAAATTTGCCCCTATATTTTCTTCTTTGAGAATTGCACTTTTCTGACAGCAATATGCAGTTCCACGCAGTTCCACCCACTTCCCACTGCTTTTCAGACTCATGTGGCAGAAGCGCCACCAAAATACACATACATATTCATAAGCTGTCTGAAGCATTAATTCCACACATGGCAATGTATACTTGCATCTGTGGTTGGAGCTTCTAATTTGCAAAAGCAAATATAATGTGTCTAAAAATCTTGATGAGTGAGCCTTTCAAATTCAAGCCCAGAACATCAAGGATCCACGTATACATAATTTCAAGCAGCAATAGGCTAAAGTCCTCTGACTACCTAATATAATTCTCTCCAAGTCAGTGTCACTGTATGAATATGATTACTGCCCATGTTAATTTCTCTAATTTACTTCTTACATCTATTTCAGGTTATAAATATTCATAATTGTAGTCCTCTGGTAGTATCCCCCCATCACTAGTCTAAACTAAATTGTACTTGCTATAATATAAATCTATTTTTTCCCATTCTAATTTATGAAATGGCTGAGAAAAATGGCTTGCAATATCTTTTCAGAATAAAAATATAACCCAACCTTTTTTATTCAGTGTACAATGAGCTATTGGAGGAAATCTTGATTCACAAAAAAATTCAATAATCTTCCACATCACTGATTCTTTTTCTTTTCTTTTAATATAATCTCATCAGCAGTTGAGCTGTCATACCCCCTCTGTTCTTGAGTTCTAATTTTGCTGCAGGAGCGTAAAAGAGCTCATCTCACTTTTACTCCTCTTTCTTGGGTGGGAGTACCTCCATGATTTGGCAGCTGCTTAAGTCAAGAAAATCCCTGCTTTGCTAATTCAGAATTCTTAAGCAAAGAAATTTGCACATACTAAGTGTTGGACAAATAAAGAATTAAAGGATTGGCATCAACCTAAAAGTACTAAAATAGTATGCAAGAATCAAAGTTGTAGACTTGCTAATTTCTTGGCAAATTTCAATATGACAAAAGTCATTAAAAGGTGAAAACGTCAGTTAAACAAGTAATTGTTTTAACATGGTTAAACAAGTGATATTTTAATGAACTGACTCTGTAAATCTTGGTGAAAGAAAACAAATTGCTTCCCTACTAATATTTTGGAAAAGATAACAAATTACTTTGCTTGAATTTTGATTTTTCATTTATTTGCGCTGATTTTATTAATCATTCCAGTGGTTCAAAACAGACACCTGAAATTGCTCAGGGATTCCTGAGGAAAGCATATTGCCATTGTTAAAGTTTTGTTATTTACAGCACAGATTTTCTTCTAAAAGGCTGCAATAGCAACGATTAAAAATGTTTATTAAATAATCTTGCAAATGAACATAAAATCTTTAGAAGCCAAACACTGTTCTTTGGCAGCACTGCACTCTCTTACAGAGTGTCTTTGGGGGAGCTATTTAACTACAAATAGTTTTAACTTCCAGGAAGACCCAAACTACTTATGTAGATCCGATCCTCATTATTTGCCAATTTCTTATTTGCAAATTCATCTACTTGCTAAAATGTATTTATGACAGCAAAATAAATACTGCGGTGCTTTCGGGGTCATTTGCAGACATGCACAGAGTGGCAAAAAAATGAGCTGCCCAATGTGTGCATTCCCAGCTTACACTGCCTTCTTGTTTCAGTTCTCATGCTCTCAACAGTGTTCTTTTCATGGTCTATTTAATGCCACATTTTTTGCATTTTGTGCTTCTTCTTGGTGATCATGCTGCTCGAAAGGAGCCCCAAGCATAGTGTTGAAGTGCCGTCTAGTGTTCCTAAGTGCAAGAAGGCTGTTATGTGCCTCACAGAGAAAATACATGTGTTAGATAAACTCAGTTCAGGCATGAGTTTGACCGCTATTGACCATGAGTAGATTAAATAAGGTGTCTCTAAAACAGAAACACATATAAATGAGATTATGTATAGATTGTTCAGAAAAATGTGACAAGAGACTCACAGGAACTAACCTACCCTGTATTTCTCCCAGGAGAAATGGTTCGGCATTTGCTAACTAAGATGATGTGACAGAACAGAACTCCCACAAACAATAAGCATCAACTGTATGTCTCCAATCAACTTGGCTGTGATATCCCATTCCGAGGAGAGCTGCTACTGGTTGCATAGAGGCACGCTTGCATTTGTTTAACACTCTGTTCCTCCATGTGTCCATTTCTATTTCATTAAAACCTGTGTTCTAGACCCCGGGGTTTTATTGGTGGGTTAACTCTGATTTGCAACAGACAAAAAAACTCTTATGGATTCACCTGAATAACTTTGGGCCTAATAATGAAATTTTCGACTGAAATCCAAATTCCTAAAATCACTACTTTTTGCTTTTCAACTCTACATGCAGGAAAATATTTGACTTGCTTTACCTTATGAAACCTAAAAGTAAAATTGTGAACACCACAGACTATACACAGACATGCTAATGTCAAATTACAGGGAAAAAAAAATGTGTGTTTTTTGTTATTTGATTTTTTTTGAAATGAGTGTCTTCAACAATTTTATGAATCTTTCCCTGGACAGCTATAATGTGACCACCTTTAGGTCGTGACATCCCTCTATTTTTTCAGTCACCTTAAAAAACAGTCCCTCATCCCTTTCCTTCTATCTGTACACTTGGTCCCTTCATGATAAGACCTCTGGCACCAATCCTCCCTATTTAAAATAAAATTACTATATGGCATATACATCTTAAACTTTAAAACACTTTTAATTTGAGAGTTTCAAGTAATGCAGTAAAAACGCTAGTGTAATATTTTGTCTATTGAACTGTCAGAACCTGTATCAGCCCATTAGTCAAGGTTCTCCAGAGAAAGGGAACCCGTGTGTGTGTGTGTGTGTGTGTGTGTGTGTGTGTGTGTGTGTGTGTGTGTAAATGTCTCATGCCATTGTAGAGACTGGAAAATCCAAAATCAAAGGGCAGGCAAGCTAGCTAGAAACTCAGGCAGGAATTGGTGCTGCAGTCTTGAGGCAAAACTTCTTTTCAGTTTGTGTTCTTGAGGTCTTCAACTGATTGATGAGGCCTCCCCACATTATCAAGGCTAATGACTCTACTTAAAGCTTACTGAATGTGGACGTTAACCATACCTACAAAAAACCTTCACAGCAACACACAGATAAGTGTTTAATCAACAACTGGCCTCCACAGCCTGGCTAAGTTGACACTTGTAGCTAGCCATCACAGTACCTTAAACCATAAGATTGCCTCCAATGAATATGAATAAGCAGTCGGGAAAAAGAACCACTTGAGGCAACCGCCTTGATCTTAAATCCCAGCTATTTCACTAACTGTGGTTTTAAGAAAGTCAATTTTTTCTCTCTGAACCTCAGTATGCTTATTAGAAAACAAAACAAAACAAAAAACAAGTGGAGAGTATTAACACTTACCTTTTGGTGGTCTTACATTAATCACGTGAAGAGCTTAAGGCAATGAGTGGCAGTAACTATGCTATTAGGGTCTACGTCTTTTATACCTGTAATCTCAGACATTAACACATTCCTGGCAAATAGTACATGTTTCATAAATGTCTGTGACAGGAAGAAAGGAGTGAAGGAAGAAAGAAAGGAAGGGAGAGAGGGTGGGAAAGAGGGAAGGAGAGAATGAATAAATAAATGAAGAAATGAACGTAAAGCTACATTTCTGAAAAATAAAAAGTGACTCTACTTGAGACTACAGAAAAACCAAACAAGAATAAGTAATAGTCCCAGCTTTTAAGAAATTTAGATCTGACTAGTAAATAAGGCCAGTTTGCCAATAACCATAATACAAATAGATTAAGAAAGGAAGAAGGAAATACATCTAATGCACAAGGCAATTTAATAATTCTTGTGTAAGTTCAGATAAAAAGCACATTCTGAGACTACAAAGGCTCAAAAACAAACACATGATGTATGAGAACAGCCATCCAAAGATTTTGGCACCATAGTAGATGGACTAGATAGATCTAAATGGTTTTCTAGACCTGGATTACTTTACAAGTTCATTGATATGGACAGGAAGTTGCTAAATTTAAAACAAGGTAACAAAATGACATCTTTAGAATGATACTATCAGAATGGAAGATGTAAAGGAGAACTGTAATTCAGTCAGTTGGAGCAACAGATAAAAGATTGGAACCTGAGGAATCCTCCAGTGTTTACATCAAATTATCCAAGGAAAAGAATCTTATCAAGTGACTCAATAAGATTTTCCCATAACCTGGATGGAATATCCTTCAAGACCAACCAATTCCTTATGTTTCAATTCTGAGTCAATTGAGCAGCTTTCCAATTTCTGAATCTGCTTTGCAGACAACTTGCTGCAGAAAGGCAATATCCAAGAAAAGCACGTCACTTACTCTGTTAGTATACAGGCACTCCAGTCCATAAAAATAATTTTGGGGGGCTTACGAGCCTGAATTTGTCTTCTGGAAACTATAGCCACTCTGGTTTTATTTAAAAAATGAAGTTTCTAGAACTTAAAATCTGACAACCAGAAACTGCATTTCAATAAGCCAGTCATGAGACAGGCCAGGTCAAAGGCCACGCATGACTAGCCTCTATATACCCCTCCCAAATGGTAGTATTTGGGTCATACCTGAGTGTTGAGGGCTGAAAGGACCCACAGGCTTAAGGAAAAGGATGAAGGATAAGAAGTATTTCAGTGGGCAGAAATTATGAGTAGACCATTCCAGATGGAGGGAAAAACATAGCTAAGGTCCAAATATTGTGAAAAACAATGTGTACATATGGACTAGAATAAACAGCCCCATTTTGATGGCACACAAGGTTAATACTTAGAAAGGTCTAGCAAGAATATTTTAAGGTAAACTATGACCATTTTTGGGGATTTTAATTGACCACATTGGGAAATGATTTTTTTGTTTACTGACAATGAGTAGTCACCAAGTTTTAATTTTTTTAGCTAGTTAACATCAAAACTGTAACTCTATATTAGCATAATCAACTTGTTAAAAACATAGTTGGTAACTCTGAAGGAGTGAATGACCCATGAATTGCAACAGTTCAAGTAGGAGGTAATAATAATCCAAGCTTGAAACACAGCTGTTCTAATAAAAACAGAGGATAAGAACTTGAGACTCTAAGAAAAGGATAATTGTTGGGATTCACTGAGCATCTCATTGCATGTGAAAGGTGAGGGATGTGGAAAGGTTAACCCATACTCCAAGGCTAGTAATTAGGAGTAAAATAATGATCTTTTGTTTTTCAATTATTTATATGCTGTTCTATAACTTTTGAACATCATTTTACATTAATGGTTAGACTGACTTAATATCATTATTTAACATCTGCAACTGGGTTCACTTAAAGCCAAATTCAAAATGCCTAAACCCAATCTCTTTATCTTTCTTGCTATCCTGTAACCACAGTAAACAGTGAGCTGAAGATTTTCCAAATGTTACAACCACCCATAAAAACAAATGTATGTGGCCAGGCGCGGTGACTCATGCCTATAATCCCAGCACTTTGGGAGGCTGAGGGGTGCGGATCACCTGAGGTCAGGAGTTTGAAACCTGCCTGGCCAACATGGTGAAACCCCATCTCTACTAAAAATACAAAAATTAGCCGGGCATGGTGGTTGGCACCCGTAATACCAGCTACTGGGTGTCAGGCCTCTGAGCCCAAGCTAAGCCATCATATCCCCTGTGACCTGCAGGTATACATCCAGATGGCCTGAAGTAACTGAAGAATCACAAAAGAAGTGAAAATGGCCTGTTCCTGCCTTAACTGATGACATTACCTTGTGAAATTCCTTCCCCTGGCTCATCCTGGCTCAAAAGCTCCCCCACTGAGCACCTTGTGACCCCTACCCCTGCCTGCCAGAGAACAACCCCTTTGACTGTAATTTTCCTTTACCCACCCAAATCTTATAAAACAGCCCCACCCCTATCTCCCTTCTCTGATTCTCTTTTCGGACTCAGCCCGCCTGCACCTAGGTAAGTAAAAAGCTTTATTGCTCACACAAAGCCTGTTTGGTGGTATCTTCACACAGACATGAGTGAAATTTGGTGCCGTGACTTGGATCGGGGGACCTTCCTTGGGAGATCAATCCCCTGTCCTCCTGCTCTTTGCTCCTTGAGAAAGATCCACCTACGATCTCTGGTCCTCAGATAAACCAGCCCAAGGAACATCTCACCAATTTTAAATCAGGCCTCTCTTTACTCTCTTCTCCAACCTCTCACTATCCCTCAGCCTCTTTCTCCTTTCAATCTTGGCACCACCTTTCAATCTCTTCCTTCTCCTAATTTCAGTTCCTTTCCTTTTCTGGTAGAGACAAAGGAGACACGTTTTATCTGTGGACCCAAAACCCCGGCTCCGGTCACGGACTCAGGAAGACAGTCTTCCCTTGGTGTTTAATCACGCGGGGACGTCTGCTTGATTATTCACCCACGTTTTAGAGGTGTCTGACCACGCGGGGATGCCTGCCTTGGTCCTTCACCCTTAGCAGCAGGTACCCCCCACTTCTCTCCATGTCTCTATACTCCTTTTCCACTTTCCTGGGCGGCAAGCACCTCGCATCTCTTCTCAACTTTCCTGGGGGGCAAGTACCCCCCATCCCTTCTCTCCATGTCTCTAACCCTTTTCCACTTTCCTGGGGGGCAAGCACCTCCCACCCCTTTCCCACTTTTCTGGGGGGCAAGCACCCCCCACCCCTTCTCTCCATGTCTCTACCCTCTCTTTTCTCTGGACTTGCCTCCTTCACTATGGGCAAACTTCCACCCTCCATTCCTCCTTCTTCTCCCTTAGCCTGTGTTCTCAAGAAGTTAAAACCTCTTCAGCCCACAGCTGACCTAAAACCTAAATGCCTTATTTTCTTCTGCAATGCCGCTTGGCCCCAATACAAACTCGACAGTGGTTCTAAACAGCCAGAAAATAGCACTTTTGATTCTTCCATCCTACAAGATCTTCTCAGCTTAGCAGCTGAAGACTGACGCTGCCCAATCACCTCAGAAGCCTATAGGACCACCACAGACGCTTTGGGTAACTCTTACAGTGGAGGGTAGGTCGGTCCCCTTCTTAATCAATACAGAGGCTACCCACTCCACATTACCTTATTTTCAAGGGCCTGTTTTGCTTGCCTCCATAGCTGTTGTGGGTATTCATGACCAGGCTTCTAAACCTCTTAAAACTCCCCAACTCTGGTGCCAACTTGGACAACATTCTTTTATGCACTCCTTTTTAATTATCCCCACCTGCCCAGCTCCCTTATTAGGTCAAGACATTTTAAATAAATTATCTGCTTCCCTGACTATTGCTGGGCTACAGCCACACCTCATTGCCACCTTTTCCCCCAGTTCAAAGCCTCCTTCACATCCTCCTTTTGTATCTCCCCCCGCACCTTAAACCACAAGTGTAGGACACCTCTACTCCCTCCTTGGTGACCGATCATGCACCGCTTACCATCCTATTAAAACCTAATCACCTTACCCCACTCAATGCCAATATCCCATTCCACAGCACGCTTTAAAAGGATTAAAGACTGTTACCACTCGCGTGCTACAGCATGGGCTTCTAAACCTATAAACTCTCCTTACAGTTCCCCCATTTTACCTGTCCAAAAACCAGGCAAGTCTTACAAGTTGGTTCAGGATCTGCACCTTATCAACCAAATTGTCTTGCCTGTCCACCCCGTGGTGCCAAACCCATGTACTCTGCTACCCTCAGTACCTCCCTCCACAACCCAGTATTCTGTTCTGGATCTCAAACATGCTTTCTTTACTATTCCTTTGCACCCTTCATCCCAGCCTCTCTTTGCTTTCACTTGGACTGACCCTGACACCCATCAGGCTCAGCAAATTACCTGGACTGTATGGCCGAAAGGCTTCACAGACAGCCTCCATTACCTCAGTCAAGCCCAAATTTCTTCCTCATCTGTTTACCTATCTTGGCATAATTCTCATAAAAACACATGAGCTGTCCCTGCTGACTGTGTCCGACTAATCTCCCAAACCCCAATGCCTTCTGCAAAACAACAACTCCTTTCCTTCCTAGGCATGGTTAGTGCAGTCAGAATTCTCAGACAAGAGCTGGGACCGCACCCTGTAGCCTTTTCATCCAAACAACTTGACCTTACTGTTTTAGCCTAGCCCTCATGTCTGCATGTGGTGGCTGCTGTTGCCTTAATATTTTTAGAGGCCCTCAAAATCACAAACTACGCTCAACTCACTCTCTACAGTTCTCATAACTTCCAAAATCTATTTTCTTCCTCCCACCTGATGCATATATTTTCTGCTCCCCAGCTCCTTCAGTTATACTCACTCTTTGTTGAGTCTCCCACAGTTACCATTGTTCCTGGCCTGGACTTCAATCCAGCCTCCCACATTATTCCTGATACCACACCTGACCCCCATGACTGTATCTCTGTCATCCACCTGACATTCACTCCATTTCCCCATAGTTCCTTCTTTCCTGTTCCTCACCCTTAATACCCTTTGTTTATTGATGGCAGTTCCACCAGGCCTAATAGCCACTCACCAAAAAAGGAAGGGTATGCTATAGTATCTTCCACATCTATCATCGAGGCTACGGCTCTGCCCCCCTCCACTACCTCTCAGCAAGCCGAACCCATTGCCCTAACTCGGGCCCTCACTATTGCAAAAGGACTACACATCAATATTTATACTGACTGTAAATACACCTTCCATATTCTGCACCAGCATGCTGTAATATAGGCTGAAAGAGGTTTCCTCACTACGCAAGGGTCCTCCATCATTAATGTCTCTTCAATAAAAACACTTCTCAAAGCCGCTTTACTTCCAAAGGAAGCTGGAGTCATTCACTGCAAAGGCCATCACAAAAGGCATCAGATATCATTGTTTAGGACAACACTTATGCTGATAAAGTAGTTAAAAAAGCAGCCATCAAAAGGCATCAGATCCCACCACTCAGGACAATGCTTATGCTGATAAGGTAGCTAAAAAAGCAGCTAGTGTTCCAACTTCTATCCCTCACGGCAGTTTTTCTCCTTCTCATCTACCCACTCCCACCTACTCCCCCACTAAAACTTCCCCCTATCAATCTCTTCCTACACAAGGCAAATGGTTCTTAGACCAAGGAAAATATCTCCTTCCAGCCTCATAGGCCCATTCTATTGTCATCATTTCATAACCTCTTCCATGTAGGTTACAAACCACTAGCCTGCCTCTTAGAACCTCTCATTTCCTTTCCATCGTGGAAATCTATCCTTAAGGAAATCACATCTCAGTGTTCCATCTGTTATTCTACTACTCCTCAGGGACTGTTCAGGCCCCCCACCCTTCCCTACACATCAAGCTTGGGGATTTGCCCCTGCCCAGGACTGGCAAATTGACTTTACTCACAGGCCTTAAGTCAGGAAACTAAAACACCTCTTGGTCTGGGTACACACTTTCGCTGGGTGAGAAGAGGCCTTTCCCACAGGGTCTGAAAAGGCCATGGTGGTCATTTCTTCCCTTTTGTAAGCATAATTTCTCAGTTTGGCCTTCCCACCTCTATATAGTCTGATAACGGATCAGCCTTTATTAGTCAAATCACTCAAGCAGTTTCTCAGGCTTTTGGTATTCAGTAAACTAATGGTCTTTTTAAAACACACCTCACCAAACTCAGCCACCAACTTAAAAAGGACTGGACAATACTTTTAAGACTTTGCCATCTCAGAATTCAGACCTGTCCTCAGAATGCTACAGGGTACACACCATTTGAGCTCCTGTATGGATGCTCCTTTTTATTAGGCCCCAGTCTCATTCCAGACACCAGACCAACTTGGACTGCACCCCAAAAAACTTGTCATCCCTACTATCTTCTATCTAGTCATACTCCTATTCCCCGTTCTCAACTACTCATAAATGCCCTGCTCTTGTTTACACTGCCGTTTACACTGTTTTTCCAAGTCATCACAGCTGATATCTCCTGGTGCTATCCCCAAACTGCCACTCTTAACTCTTAAAGTAAATAAATACTCTTTGCTGGCAGGGCTATGCTGAACCTCCTTAGGCACTCTCTAATTGGATGTCCTAGATCCTCCCAATTCTTAGTCCTTTAATACCTGTTTTTCTCCTTCTCTGATTCTGTTTAGTTTTTCAATTTATAGAAAACCGTATCGAGGCCATCACCAATAATTCTATATGACAAATGTTTCTTCTAACAACCCCACAATATCACCCCTTACCACAAAATCTTCCTTCAGCTTAAATCTCTCCCACTGTAGGTTCCCACACCACCTCTAATTCCACTTGAAGTAGCCCCGAGAAACATCGCCCACTATCTCTCCATACCACCCCCCAACATTTTTGCCGCCGCAACACTTTACTACTATTTCATTTTATTTTTCTTATTAATATAAGAAGACAGGAATGTCAGGCCTCTGAGCTCAAGCTAAGCCAGCATATCCCCTGTGACCTGCAGGTATATATCCAGATGGCCTGAAGCAACTGAAGAATCACAAAAGTGAAAATGGCCTGTTCCTGCCTTAACTGATGACATTACCTTGTGAAATTCCTTCCCCTGGCTCATCCTGGCTCAAAAGCTCCCCCACTGAGCACCTTGTGACCCCCCACCCCTGCCTGCCAGAGAACAACCCCCTTTGACTGTAATTTTCCTTTACCCACCCAAATCTTATAAAACGGCCCCACCCCTATCTCCTTTCTCTGACTCTCTTTTCGGACTCAGCCCGCCTGCACCCAGGGGATTAAAAAGCTTTATAGCTCACACAAAGTCTGTTTGGTGGTCTCTTCACAGGGACAGGGGAGAAACTGGGAGGCTGAGGCAGGAGAATTGCTTGAACTTGGAAGGCAAAGGTTGCAGTGAGCCGAGATCATGCCATTGCACTCCAGCCTGGGCAATAAGAGCGAAACTAAAAAAGAAAAAAAAGTATGCAAAAGGCACGAGAACAATCTAACAACATTGCTATACAAGATTCACAAGAGTAAACTGTTCAAAAAACAATGTTCCCCAGCTAGTAAATCTAGCACTTTTAGTCCTTTCTTGAGAGCTGACACAGATACCAAGAATCGTTTGACTTCTCTTATGTCAGGTGTCTAACCCATGAACATGTCCACTGCCTCTTCTTTCCAGAACCTGGTCTCAACAAAGCAATATTCAGAAAACAACAGGAGCATTAGACTATCAAAAAGTAATTCACCAGTTGTACAACAAGCCCAAGTATGCTTCCTTGTGCTACTTTATCCATACACAATCCAAAAAAAAATGCATCCTAATGTTTAAAATAGAGTTACCACAGTAACAAAGTGAACAGTTAAAAAGCAATGAACTTAATCAATGCAAGTCATTGTTAAAAAGATTATCCCTTGAGAGAAGTGCTAAGATTATTGCTATTTATCTGAAGTATTTTCTGAAAAGCTAAGAATGACTGACTGAGGGCTTCAGATCAATGAGGTGTTTTGTTTTGTTTTTTGTTTTTTTTTCCTTTCAGTGAGCTAAAACTCCCAGAAGACCTAAGCTGTACTTTTAATCATGACATTAATCGATAACAATTACACCCAAGAGAATGTCAACATAGGTTTTCCAGGAAATCTCATAAGGCTTAAAGTGCTAAATTGTAGAAATAGTCAATATTATGTGTTATTAAAATAGAATTCAGGTTGGTTTCTTCCTGTTTCCCTACAGCAGAATTATGGTGCTCTAGACCTAGAAATGTTGGTATAGTGCTTCTCAAATTTTAATAGGCTTAAGAATAACATGGATATCTTGTTAGACTATAGATTATCATCCAGTTGTTCTGCAGTGTGGCCTCTGATCTGCATTTCTACAACCTCCTAGGTATTGACCATGCTGCTATTAATAGTAAGCAGGCGACACCTGCAGTAGCAAGATGCACACACATTGGCTGAGGGATATTAAGAGGGATTTGACCATAAGAGAGAGATTTTACTTCTAGATATTTCAACCTAAGTTGTCCTCCTTGCAAAATAACAGAGAAAAATGGCAACACTTAACTTAGTTCAAAGAGCAGCATTTTCCAAATGCATTACAAAAAAAGAAAATCAATTATCTGGGATATCAATAGGTGTTGCCAGAAAAATAGAATGCTAATAGAAAGCTGAATGAATGGTCATACGACTGAGCTAAATGAAATTAAGTCATAACAATGGCTAATAGTTGTTGAGCACTTACTACGTGCCAGGAATTGTCCTAAATCCATAATGTAGAATAACTCCTTTAATCTTCACAGCATCTCTATGAGGTGGGAACTAGAGCACTGCATTTTTCAGATGTGGAAAGGCAGGCAAGAAGAGGTTTAAAAACTTGTCCAAGTTCACAGTGCTAGTGAGCTGATGGATGGTAGAGCCAAGAGCCAGGATTCAACTCTTGGCAGGCTGTCTCCAGAGCATGGGCTCTGCTCTCTAGAACATAAGCACTTTTCATTATTAACAGAAAGTGTGATTCACCACAAGGTGATGTAAGTACTTGTAAGTTGCCAATGAAGGGGAAATATGCAATGAGGAGAAGAAAAGAAAACTTAAGTTATGGCAAGATAGAGCATGAGAACAAGTCAGAGAAGGGAAAAACAAGAAAGTGGAAGTAATTGTTAGTGAAATAATAAATGTAGAAGAGTGTACTGTAGTAGCGGAGATATCATCCACCCAGACACAGATGCGCTAAACAGATCAATATGCTTGGCAAATAAATGTCCAGGAGAGGAAAGCAAGGCAAGACGTGGATCTCATCAACCACTGGAGGACACAGTTTATTTCCACCAAATATACTGAAAAGCTCTCAATCACAAGAGCCATGATTATTCTTACGTTACATATGCAATTTACAGATTATCTGGGCCCATTGCTGGGTCTCTTTCTTCTTCCTACAGGATGGACTGGATATTTTGCTTCTAACTAGCAACTTTGTGAAAGTGAGTAAGGACAATTCAGATTATTTTGATCTCATTCTGAGATTGGGCAATAAGCTTGGGAGAAGGAGGTTATGCTGTGAAACTGATTAAAATACAATCTTATTAATCCTAGATTTCAATGAACTCTCTGCCTGGCATTCAGGTTGCTGGAGGAAAAAAATACACCAAGTAGATCCAATCTGAAATATGTAGTCTGACTCAGAAAACATCCAGTGCATTATGCAGATTACATTACAGGTCAGGCAGAACGATAAATAAACAAAGTAGCTGTTTGGTTAGATGAGCATTGGAAAATGGTTCAGACTGTTCAAGCAAGTATTAAAAAAAACTAACCTTGAAAACTCCTGAAGTATGCAGATTCCTGAAACATTCTACTGAAAACTTAAATGAAAGAAAAAGCTTAACTGGAGACAAAGCACTGCCTGTAAGCATCCTGAAGGCATCAGATTTGCAAATGTATTTACAGGCACCAAAACAGACATACTTTTGCAACTGAAACAAGAGAGGTCCTTTGGTCTCAAAGATTGAAATGTTACAAAAACGTGCCAGGAATACATTGAATATGTTACGGATTCCGTTCAGATCACAACAATAAAACCAATAAAAACAATAAAACCATATTGTCACAATATGGCAAGTCACACAAATTTTCAGGTTTCCCAATGCATATAAAAGCTATGCTTACCCTATACTGTAGTCAATTAAGTCTGCAATAGCATTATGTCTAAAAAAAAGTGCACATGCCTTAATGAAAAAAATACTTTATTGCTAAAAAATGCTGACAATCGTCTCCAGTGATCTCTTGACAGGGGATGATTTCAGGGTGAAACTGTTCCACCTCAGATCATCAGGCTGTTATGAGAATCTAATGTCACCAATCTGACAGAAGGCCAGAAAGCAGAGCTCAGACGGTAATGCTCACTGGCCCACCACTCAAGTCCTATGGTGTCTATGGTTTGAGGTTTGGGGATTCTTGATCTAAGTCTTCAGGGAGTCCTAATCTCTTTGCCAGTGGAGAATCTAGTCTCGATACTGGTGATTGCTGAAGGCTGAGGTGGTTGTGTCAATCTCCTCTTTTTTTTTTCAATTGAGACAGGGTTGCACTCCATGGCTCAAGCTGGAGTGCAGTGGCAATTTCTTGGCTCACTGCAACCTCTGCCTCCCAGGCTCAAGTGATCCTCCCACCTCAGCCTCCCAAGTAGCTGGGACCACTGGTGTGTGCCACCATGCCTGGCTAATTTTTGTATTTTTTTGTAGAGATGGGGTTTCACCATGTTGTCTATGCTGGTCTCCCACTTCTTGAGCTCAAGTGATCTACCCACCTCAGCCTCCCAAAGTGCTGAGATTACAGACATAAGCCACCACACCAAACCAATTTCTTTTCTTTTCTTTCTTATTTTTTTTATTTATTTTTATTTTTATTTTTTTTTGAGATGGAGTCTCGCTCTGTCGCCCAGGCTGGAGTGCAGTGGCCGGATCTCAGCTCACTGCAAGCTCCTGCCTCAGCCTCCCGAGTAGCTGGGACTACAGGCGCCCGCCAGCTCGCCTGGCTAGTTTTTTTGTATTTTTTAGTAGAGACGGGGTTTCACCGTGTTAGCCAGGATGGTCTCAATCTCCTGACCTTGTGATCTGCCCATCTCGGCCTCCCAAAGTGCTGGGATTACAGGCTTGAGCCTTGTACCGCGCCTGGCTCTTTTTTATTTTTAATTTTTTTTGAGACAGAATCTTGCTCTGTCTCCCAGGCTGGAATGCTGAGGCATGATCTCGGCTCACTGCAACCTCCACCTCCTGGGTTCAAGCACTTCTCATGCCTTAGCCTCCCAAGTCGCTAGGATTATAGGCATGTGCCACCAAGACTGGCTAATTTTCATACTTCTAGTATAGACGGGATTTCACCATGTTGATCAGGCTGGTCTCAAACTCCTGGCCTCAAGTGATTCGCCTGCCTTGGCCTCCCAAAGTTCTAGAGTTACAGGAGTGAGCCACCGTGCCTGGCCCCAGTCAATTTCTTAACGTAAGACAACAATGATGTTTGCTGCATCAACTGACTCTTCATGAAAGATTTCTCTGTAGCATGTGATGCTGTTTGATGGCATTTTACCCACAGTAGAATGTCTTTCAAAATTGGAGTCAATCCTCTCAAATCCTGCCACTGCTTTATTAATTAAGTTTATGTAAAACCCTAAATCCTTTGTTGTCATTTAAATAACGTTAACGGAATCTTCACCAGCAGTAGATTCTATCAAAAGAAATGGCTATTTTTCATCCGTAAGAAGCTGCTAGTCATCCATTCAAGTTTAATCATTAGATTGCAGCAATTCAGTCCTACTTTCAGGCTCTACTTTTTTTTTTTTTTTTTTGAGACGGGAGTTTTGCTCTTGTCACCCATGCTAGAGTACAATAGTGTTGTCTTAGCTCACTACCACCTCTGCTTCCTGGGTTCAAGCAATTCTCCTGCCTCAGCTTCCCAAGTAGCTGGGATTACAGGCACCTGCCACCACACTCAGCTAGTTTTTGTATTTTTTGTAGAGATGGAATTTCACCATGTTGGCCAGGATGATCTCGAACTCCTGACCTCAGGCAATCTGCCCATCTTGGCCTCCCCAAGTGCTGGAATTATAGGCGTGAACCACCTTCAGGTTCTACTTCTAATTCTAGTTCTCTTGATAGTTTAACCACATCTGCAGTTACTTCCTCTACTGAAGTCCTGAACCCATCAAAGTCATCCATAAGTGTTGGAATCAACTTCTTCCAAACTCCTCTTAATGTTACGGTTTTAACCACCTCTGATGAATCATGAAGATTCTTAATGGCATTTAGAATGGTGATTCCTATCCAAAATGTTTTCAATTTACCTTGCCCAGATCTATCAGAGAAATCACTGTATCAATGGCAGCTGTAGCCTTATGAAATATATTTCTTAAATAATAACACTTGAAAGTTGAAATTACTCCCTGATCCATGGGCTGCAGAATGGAGTTCTATTAGCAGCTATGAAAACATTTAACTCTGGTCCATTTCCACCAGAGTTCTTGGGTGACCAGGCGCATTATCAGTGAAAAACAACATTTTGAAAGGAATCTTTTTTCTCTGAATGGTAAGTCTTAACAGTGGCTTAAAATATTCAGAAATCACGCTGCAAACAGATGTGCTGTTACACAGGTTTTATTCCATTTATGGAGCACAGACAATAGATTTATTATAAATCTTAAAGGCCCTAGGATTTTCAGAATGACCAATGAGCACTGGCCTCAACTTAAAGTCACCAGCTGCTTTAGCCCCTAACAAGGGAGTCAGCCTCTGCTTTGAGGCTTTGAAGCCAGGCATTGACTTCTCCTCTCTAGCTGTGAAAGTCCTAGATGCTTCTTCCAATAGAAGGATGTTTTGTCTTCATTGAAAAATTGTTATTTAGTGAAGCCACCTTCATCAATGATCTTAGCTAGATCTTCTGGATAACTTGCTGCTGCTTCTACATCAGCACTTGCTGCTACAACTTGCCCTTTTATGGCTTCTTTCTTTAAACCTTATGAAACAAACTCTGTTAGCTTTCAGCTTTTCTTCTGTAGCTTCCTCACTTCTCTCAGCATTCACAGAATTGAAGAGTATTAAGACCTTGCTCTGGATTAGGTTTTGGCTTAAGGGAATGTTGGGGCTGCTTTGATCTTTTATCCAGACCACTAAAACTTTCTCCCTATCAGCAACAAGGCTGTTTTGTTTTCTTATCATTTGTGTGTTCACTGGAGTAGCACTTCTAATTTCCTTCAATAACTTTTCCTTGGCACTCACAGTTTGGCTAAGTGTTTGGCACAAGAGGCCACACCTTACTAAGCTTAATCATTTATAGCTTTTGATTTACAATGAAAGGCATGTGATTCTTCCAGTCTTTTTTTTTTTTTTTTTAAGACAGAGTCTCCGAAAGTGCAGTGGTGCGATCTCGGCTCACTGCAAGCTCTGCCTCCCGGGTTCATGCCATTCTCCTGCCTCAGCCTCCCGAGGATCTGGGACTATAAGGCGTCCGCCACCGCGTCTGGCTAACTTTTTGTATTTTTAGTAGAGATGGGGTTTCACCGTGTTAGCCAGGATGGTTTTGATCTCCTCACCTCGTGATCCACTCGCCTCCACCTCCCAAAAGTGCTGGGATGACAGGAGTGAGACACCACACGCTACTGTGATTCTTCCTTTCACTTGACACTTAGAAGCCAGTGTAGAGTTATTAATTGGCTTAATTTCAATATTGTTGTTTATCAGGGAATAGACAGGCCTAAAGAGAGGGAGTGAGATGAGGGAACGGCCAGTGGATGAACCAGTCAGAACACACACACTTAAGTTTGCTATCTTACATGGGCACAATTTTTGGTACATCAAAACAATTACAGCAGTAATTACAAAAATCACTCATCACAGATCACCGTAAAAATATGATAAAAGTTTAAAATATTGTGATAATTACCAAAACATGACACAGAGACTTGAAGTGAACATGTGCTGTTGGAAAAATGGCACCAATAGACATGCTTGATGCAACGTTGCCACAAACCTTGAATTGAAAAAAAAAAAAAACCACAATCTGCAAAGGACAATCAAGTGAACAGCAATATAAAGATGTGTGCCTGTATGTATTCTTCGCCGTCACCTCAGCACCTCTAATGTCAGGTTCTAAGGTAATGCAATCTAATTTTCTTATGCTAATAGTTCAATCTACATTTACAAACTTTTCAAATATTTTATCTAAATGTTTTCTATCAGCATGCTCCTTTTTATAAGAATCCTTCATTGTTCCAAGACACAAATCATATCCCTTTGAATTCCAGATGAAAACATTTTAGGCCTATTTAGGATTTATTTCAATAGATACGTATACACATGTAAAGCAGTTTCAATGTTATATAAAAATACACTTCATTGGTCTTATTGTGGTGACATTAACTTGGCACTCAAGAAAATGCTTCCAGGTGGCAGGCACCTGCTCTGGCTTTAAAATGCCAACCTCAAAACCTATAGTCAGGCACCAAAATGCAGAAGTGCAACAAACTACGTATTTCAGCACCTAGCAGTTTTGGCAGCTCATTTGGAACTGGTTATTGCCAGCTGGGCATTTTGCCATTTCCTTGAGGCAAAATTAAAGTGGAAGATGCAAGGGTTTTATTGTAATTTTCTACCACATATTTATATCATTATGGGTTTTGTGCTGCTCTAGTCCCCACACAGTCTCACTGAATATCTTCTTATTATGTCACTGAGATTTGAAGCAAATACAGGATGATGCAGTGAAAACAAGTGGGCACTGTGTATAGTAAATGATTGCTGAAGATAACACTATGCTTATCAGAATGGGCTACATCATTTGCAGGGCCCCTTGTTCATAAAGCAGAGGAAAAGTGCCATTAAAGGTACTAAAATATCAAGTGTTTTCCTTTCTTCCGCAGCTTCCCCTCAACCTGCCATGGGGTTATTTGCTACTTGATGTTGACATCCTTCAGGCACAGGGATATCTGCACAATAAATGCAGACCTTCCAGGGTTCTACCCCACATGCACACCCACCGCTCACACAAACTGCCCACTGGCTAGCAGCTGAGTTCTCTTTCCTTCCAGCTGCCAGAGCAATGCTCTGTGCACCACCTAGGAGAGGTGAACTGGGCATCTCCCTTCCCACACACAACTCTACTACACCAGCCCACAAGCAGAAGAATGACCCCCAGGAGCACTACAGTCCCTACACGAGGATGCATTAGGTATTTAGTTCAGAAGTGAGAGGTTTGCCCCACTGAGGCACCACGGTGGCACTCCTAGAAGGTGTGGTCACATCAATGCCCTGTTCTAAGACCTGTGGGGCTCTTGCTTCAGACCCTGACCCTCTCTGCCAGGGGCTGAGGACAGCAGCAGTTGTTGCACAGGATCAGGGAAGGAGGCCAGATTGGGCTTGTGATCCTAAGTGGTGGGGAAGTCAGAACTGGACAACAGCACAAATGGTCACCTGAACTAAGGCTTCAAGTCTTGGGCATGCTCCATTATCCCACCAGACTTCACTTATAAAACATAAATACAAATATAAAATCAAGGATTTCAAGACAGGAAATTCAGAGCATTACACCCCAAACAATTGTTCTCATCACTGAGTAATGAAGCCAGTCCTGATGCATAAGAACCCAAGGCCTGTGCCCACTTCTTTAGCACATGTACTAAAATTGGACAATAGAGAGATTAGCATCGTACCTACACAAGGATGGCATACAAATTTGTTACGTGTTTCATATTTTTATTTTATATAACTAAATACACACACACACACACACACACACACACACACACACAAAGAACACATAAAACTTGGGAAATCTGGATTGTGTGCCCATATCAATATCTTAGCTATGATACTAAACTAGAGTTTTGCAAAATGTCATTGAGAACAAACATGCAGAGTTACAAAGGATATCTTTGTATTATGTCTTACAATTCCATATTATAATTATCACTGCTAAAAAAAAGACCTGAGGCCTATTAAAAGGACACATACAACATACAGGAAATCAACAGCAAAACTACCTATACCTAGATATAACCAGAACACTAAATTGAATATGATTTGAGTTTAATATGTAAAGAGCAATCCTGAAAATAACTTCCTTGAATACAAAATCTGCAAACACTGTGTTCACCATGTTATTCCTCCTGTCAGAAGGAAAGTGTTCAGTTATCGTATTAGTTCATTTTCACACTGCTATAAAGAAATACCCAGACTTGGGTAATTTACAAAGGAAAGAGCTTCTGCATGTCTAGGGAGGCCTCAGGAAACTTACAATCCCAGCGGAAGGCGAAGGGGAAGCAGGCACCTTCTTCACAAGGAGGCAGGAGGAGAAGTGAGAGTGCAGGAAAAAGTTCTATGTATAAAACCATCAGATCTTGTGAGAACCCACTCACTATCAGGAGAACAGCATGGGGGAAACTGGCCCCATGATCCAATCACTTCCCTCCCTCCACACATGGGAATTACAATTCGAGATGAGATCTGGGTGGGGACACAGAGCCAAACCATATCAATTATATTTTTTGTTAAAACTTACCTCATCTAGCCAGGCATGGTGGTTCACATCTCTAATCCTAGCACTTTGGGAGGCCGAGGCGGGTGGATCACCTGAGGTCAGGAGTTCTTGACTAGCCTGCCCTACATGGTGAAATCCTAGTCTCCACTAAAAATACAAAAACTTAGCCAGGCATGATGCCACATGCCTGTAATCCCAGCTACTCAGGAGGCTGAGGCAGGAGAATTGCTTGAACCCTGGAGGGGGAGGTTGCAGTGAGCCAAGATTGCACCACTGCACTCCAGCCTGGACAATGAGAGGGAAACTCCAT
>NW_012115178.1:2012417-2064565 GCF_000951035.1 Colobus angolensis palliatus
GCCTGTAATCCCAGCTACTCAGGAGGCTGAGGCAGGAGAATTGCTTGAACCCTGGAGGGGGAGGTTGCAGTGAGCTGAGATCATGCCATTGCACCCCATCCCGGGCAACAGGAGCAAAACTCTGTCTCAAACAAACAAAAAAAATATTTCTCTCATCTATTTAAGATAAAACGAAAATATGCATTCTAGAAACCACAAAAATACTCTGGAAACTTAAGTGTCTATGCGAAAGCATATCTTTATTTATAAAAAGAGGAGACAATTGTATGTGGAAAAGCCCAAAATCAACTTTAAAATGTTAAATTCTTGAATATAGAAAACTGATCCACATACATTTTTAACTGGAAGTACATATTTGATGCTGCTACAGTTACTTAAATTTTATATACAAAAGATAAAACATTTTGCCCATCAGATGGTGAAACATCACAAATATAACAGGGAAAATCTGAATTCTTCAGGCTGACTTCCCAGAGGACCTGAGCCAGACAAGAATTCTATGCTGCTCTTTAGGACTGTGTATTGTGAATAGATGACCAAATGAGATTATTCTCATTACAGTTCTAGGGAGAGGGTGAAGCCAAATCTGTAGGGCTGCAGAGATAGACACTACCCAAAGAGCACCTATTTCTACTTAAACTGTTAGATGAAGTAATGGAAAAAACTCGCTTAATACCACAGGGCCTAGCACATTCGAAACACTCAACAGATATTAGCAATTAATATCAACAATGTCAGCATGCTTGCACTCTGACCTGTTAAGGGAACACTGACTCTCAATGTAAATTACACATCCAATTACTATAGCTACCATTTCTTGCTCTGTCAGACGATGTTCATAGCCAAGATCAACCCACCTTTTGGTTCTAGCCAGGACTTTGCAGAGACCTGAACTGTATAAACAAAAAATAAGCTAGGGATCAAATTAGTTTTGCCAGGGCTAACTCTGTACCTCTGGGTAAACACTGGGCTGTTCATTAGCAAAATGGAATTTGAATTTCAAAGATGAATGAATATTCATTTACTTTGCGTAATTACATACTAAGGTATTCAAAATATATTTGTTGAATGAAAGACTGAATTAATGAGTGGATATGTGCAGACTTCTCTCCAACCCAACTTTTTATTTTCTCTTTACCAGCTAAACTCCCTTGCAGCTTCATTTTAAAGTTAAAATATGAAAGTAGTAGAGAAGGAACCACAGATAAAACAGTTATTTTGCTCAGGACCTCACTTGACTATATTGTCCGTCCCACTACATAATTAATCATTGCCAACCCCAGTCAAATGTGGGCATGGCAACAACACTGTGACAGGGTTTGCCAGGTGTGGCAAATTACTGCCTCTTCCTCTTTCCAAGTTTCAGCCTGGAGTCTAACAAAAAGCACTTAAAAGCCTCCCAAGGCAGGGATCCTGACTACACCAGTGCACTAAGGAACCGGGCTTTTTCCCTGCGTGGTTGGGGGAACTCAAAGTTCTGAATAGCTAACCTCTTATGCCTGCATGTGCTCCAACTGCAGTCTGCATACCTGACTTTGATGCACTTTTTCAAAGGTATATGCAAAACCCTCTCCACTCAGCTTAGGCTCAGATCCCAGGCTGGCTGCTTGCCCTGTCTCGATGATTCCCTGCTGCTTCCATTGCTGGCACCGACACAAATGTAGCTTTGTATCTACTCACTACAAAAACCTTGAATCTGTTCTCTTCTCTCATTGATTCCTTAGCACTCGAAGCTAAGCTAATTATATTTTATGCAATTTAATTAACTATATGCAAAAATTTTAATGACTAAGCAAAATACAGGAAAGAGCCAACTTGAACTGTATCACCACATAAACAGTGTAAAGGATGGTTTAATATTTAAATAAGTGCCAGTCTAAAGGAAGATGACAGAATGCACGTATTAACATAGATGAACAAACGCAAAGTGTTTTGTGTTTATTCTCATTTTCTAAATTGTGTCATTAAAATCAACTGTGGTTAATTCAGATCTATTTGAGAGGTTTCTCACTGACTTTAAAATGAAAAGCCTTCTTTAAAAAGTGCATCAAATGACCTTTTAATCATCAAGGAAAAAAAAAAATTCCACAATTGACTGCACACTACAACAGTAAAGAATTAATCTTGTTATGGCAAGACTACCATTAGAAACATCTAAATTATTTAAGATAAATTAAACATAAGATAATTCGTTATTTCTTTCTATTCCTCTGGTAAATCATAGTTAACATGAATCCTGTAGAGAGTCTCATGATTTATATCCTTTTAGCATATTCTCACCTTTCCATTCCAGAGGATCAAAATGTCCCCAGAGGGAAATTGTTGAGAGCAACATGGAAAACATGACAGTGAGAGGGAAAATCCAGGTTTAAAATACATGCCTTTGGCACAAACTCATGAAAAAACAAAACATGGGAGAAATTTATTGATAGTAGTCTAACCGTTATGAGATCCTGGAACAATTTACAGAACTATGCAATGGAACATTCACTGAGGATTCAGCTTAACACATCTTGTAACATCCACCCTTTCCGGATAGTGGAACATGTCTCCTTGTCTCAAGGTTCTTCCTCAGTGACTATTAAGAACGTATACACTTTAAAAGTCTAAGTAGATGCATAGTCCATGAAACACTTCCAGCTGTGCTTCTCAAATAGCACAATTCCAGCCCCATGTTTATTTTCCAGTAAACTACAGAAATCATAATGGCATTTATGTCTACCAGTTTAAATGTGGTACCTCTTCTTTATATATTAATAATATTCATTTCTTCATTAGCTTAAGACATTCTTGCTACCTTCAATATAGGTATAAGCAAAGGGAGCATTTTGATAAACAGCTTAGTCATGTCAGGCCGGGCGTGGTGGCTCACGCCTGTAATCCCAACACTTCAGGAGACCGAGGTGGGCGGATCACGAAGTCAGGAGATGGAGACCATCCTGGCCAACATGGTGAAACCCTGACTCTACTAAAAATACAAAAATTAGCTGGGCATGGTGGCACGTGCCTGTAATCCCAGCTACTCAGGAGGCTGAGGCAGGAGAATCACATGAACCAGGGAGTTGGAGGTTGCAGTGAGCCGAGATCTCGCCACTGCAATCCAGTCTGGGCAACAGAGCGAGACAGAGAGACTCCGTCTCAAAAAATAAATAAATAAATAAATAACAGCTTAGTCATGTCAATAGCTCATTAAAACTCTTCTTAGAAGTTTTTATCAGCAGTTCTGGGAAATCAGTCCAGAAAGAAAACCAGGCTTCCTGAGCTACCAACAATGAACAATAAAGCAAATAAGTATGTGCCACACATTCAGGAATGACAACAGACACATGGTGGCAGGGAGATGATTTCACTGTTTTTAAAAATGTTTTATTGTTATTTAAATCTATTGTTATTATAGTTAAGAGAAAAACTGTTACCATAAATGCAACATTTAAATAAACTGGAGAGTTATTTGCTTTTTAAGTTCTCATGATATGAAGTCCAACATGTGAACTTCTTTTAATTGTCTATTATCCTTAAGTGCTAGGTGACTTTTTTCTCTTAAAATATAGCCTCAGCCATATCATGACAAATCACCAGAAGTTTACATTTACTCTGACTTTGTACCTCTTTGGTTTTAGGGTGTCTTTAGCTTCACTGACAGTTTTATATTTCAATGGATTGTAAAAGCTGTCATCCAGGATATTGTGCCCTCGATGTTGTAAATAATCTATTTTACGTGACCCTATGATTACTAAAAAATGGTTCCCACATATTGAAATGCCCTCAAATTCCTGGAATTCTAAGAGACCATATTTTTTCTCTGTTGCTTCCTTCAGCAGAAAATAAATGTAAACAACCTATATTTGTAGTATTTGGGGACCTACTAGGCCCCCAAAATGATTCATTTTAAATACATTTAGATAAAGATGACATATTAAGGCCTGAAGGATTACAAATAATTTTTTCAAATATATATTTATATACTTTACTTTTTATGTTGGCTTGAGCATTTTTGGAAGGTTGAGGACATGCTTCCTTGGGTCATCTTTGAAAGTATGTTTCTTTCAAGTTTACATACCTGGTATCTGTGAAATTTTAAACGAACATAAATGTTCTTCACAAGAACTATAGTGGGCTTCTGCCAAATCAAAATGAGGGCAGGCTGTGAGTGATCAGAGGCCCACTGGCACATAAACATATGTAACCTTTTAATAATGCCTTCTCCCAACTAAGCCAAGCACAAGGATGTGTGGCAAACTGACACATTTTGACTTTTGCAAAGATTTCAAAAAACATCCAGATTTCTTCACTGAAAGGTCCCCTATCGCTCTGAAGACGACCCTCTGAAAAGCTGTGAACATTAGCTTTCACTAACTCACACCACAAGGGAAAAAGGAAGAACATAATAAGATTAAGAGGAAGGAGACTTATTTTTATTTAACAAATACATACCATTTGCTATATTATAGACACTGTTTTAAGTATCTGTAAGTATTGGTTCAATAATCCTCGTGACCTCTAACTTTATAGTGACCTCTAACTTTATGGTTAGGTATCATTATGTAACCTCCATTTTACAAACGACAATACAGAGGACAGAGAGATGAGGTAACCTACAGGAGATCACTGGGCTTGTTAACTTCTAGGCCAGGATTTGAACCCAAGCAGCGAGACTCCAGAGTCATGCTCACAAGTGCCTTATCCTGCCTCTGCCAGCCACTGCTTCCCTAATTCTTCTTTTAAATTCCACCCAAAAATCCAATAAAGAAAGAAAAGAAAACATTGTGATTACAAAGGAAAATAAAATTGTATAGCTTTGCCATTTTTTTCTTCTCAGTTAAAGGCAACTATTTTTTCATTGAAAAAAGATTTGTCTTCCAAACACAAATGACAAAAACAGCAGGGAAGGAAATGCTATTTTCAAGTTTCTAGGAGGTTATCATAAACAATGAAGAGAGAAAAACAAATTAAAGTTGTAAAAAAAATGGCATTTGACAGTATTTCTTCTACCTTACTGCCTATGACAATTTGACTGCACTGCGTTCAGTGGCTGTACAGAGCACCCTATGGTGTGAAAATGAAAGATGACCACGCTTGGAAAGAAAAGAGAAGCATATTGTAAGCAAGTGTAAATGCACAGTAAGGTCTGAATGTTGTGGAAATAAGCCCAGGCTGCTTCTCAATTCATGAGTTTAGCTGAGATGGCAGAACAGATGACAAACAACAACAAACAGAAACACCATACCACACAATTCTCTCCAATATTGGGGATAAATATCCACAGCAGTTTATTTAATTTGATGCTAATGTTCTTTCTTGTTTAACCAGTCTAAATATTTGCTATCTATTAAATATTCATGTATTGTGTTTTAATACCTTCAGGTTTTCATTCTGTAAGGAATTAATTTTTAAGTACCTGTAGTCAAAATAGTGCACTTTCCTCAAAATAACAACAAAAGCCTTTATTCAAAGACTTAATATCAATTAATTGATCAAAATAAGGGTCTGAAAGAGAATTCGATCTTCTTGGCATTTAACATTTCAAAACTGAAAAGAATACTTCATTTAAAAAAAAAAAGAAAAGAAAAGTTAACCTATGCTCCAGTACAACTATTTCGTTTGGTTTTAATATCAATGGAAACTCAGTAATAATTATTTTATTTCTCCTTGCAGTATCAGAAAGAGCCTAGTTATTTACAAAATATTGGTATATTCAATCTGTTCCTCTTAGATGTAAACTTTTTAAAAAATGATGTTTTATTTCTAGGTGAAGTTTCATAATTAGTATCAATTTACTCTAAGAAAATTAAGCAATAACTTTAATGTACTACTTATTCATATTAGATATACTAATAACCCATTAGTACTTCAAATCTAGCTACCAGTTAGTTTAAGAAAAATTAGCAAAATCTACTGACCTATTAAATCCCAAAATAAGAAATTTCCTATTAAAAAGGGGGTGGGGGTACACTGTATTCTTCAAAAAGTCAATGTCAGAAAATACAAAGAAAGGCTATGTAAATGTCTGCATTAAAGTGAAGTAAGGAGACAACAACAAAATGCACTGCCTGACCCAAGGCTGTATCCTGTACTGGAAGGAAAAATATACTCTAAAAGAAGTTATTGGCTCAATTGATAAAACTGAAATATAAATGGTAGGTTAAAGTATTTTATTAATGACAAATTTATTGATATTGATCATTGCACTGTGGTTTTATAAAATAATACCTGATCCTTAGGAAACACATGTTGATGTGGATAGGTACAAAGGGCCATGGTGTGTAATATCCTCAGACAGCTCAGGAATAAAAAAAAGTCTGAGAAAGAAAGAGAGAGAGCACACAAATAATAAAGCAAATAGGGGCCAGGCACGGTGGCTCACACCTGTAATCCCAGCACTTTGGGAGGCCGAGGTAGGTGGATCACGAGGTCAAGAGCTCCAGACCATCCTGGCTAACATGGTGAAACCCATCTCTACTAAAAATACAAAAAATTAGCCAGACGTGGTGGCGGGCGCCTGTAGCCTCAGCTACTTAGGAGGCTGAGGCAGGAGAATGGTGTGAACCCAGGAGGCGGAGCTTGCAGTGAGCTGAGATCGCACCACTGCAGTCCAGTCTGGGTGACAGAGCAAGACTCCGTCTCAAAAAATAACATAACATAAAATAAAATAAAATAAAGCAAATGGGGTAAAATGTTTAGCTGAATCTGGGTAAAAGCTAGAGGAATGTTCTTTGTGTTATTTTTATTGTTGGCAAATTTTCTGTAAATTTGAAATTATTTCCAGATTAGAAATAAAAACAACAGCAATGAAACACTATTGACCTGAACGAACAGTATGAATTCAACTCCACGAAGAACACAAAAGCAGAGTCCCTGATGTTTGCCCTCAAGGTATTGATATTACTTTGTAGATGGTCGCAGACATTCAAGTTGCAAAAGATGATGGTCCACAGAGAGTGCCAGTTATTTCTAATATGAAAGTCTTTCCAGAAAGATTCATCCACTATAAACTCAGCCTCCACAATGAGAAGGTGAGGCATATCCACCCTAAACACAATGGTTACGGAATCATAAGGACACCCCACATTATCCCTGGAAATAAGGTTCATTCATACCACCAATATAGAGGCAATACTTTCTGGCTACTACCCGAGTGGTCTGACTCAGTGAATATTTATTTAATGCCTACTACATGCAGGCACCAGGCTATGTGCTAGGAAAAGATTAATAAACTTTGGCACTAGCTTTAAAGGAACTCACAGGCTAAGCAGAAAAAAGCACATACATTCTGTAATTAAAATAGAATCTATGAAATGCCGTTGTAACAAAGGTGTGTGCCAAGTGTTCTGAGAAGGCTTCAGTGAATAGATGAGACCAAACTTTTTTAGTTATTCAATAAATATTTACTCCGCGTCAGAGAAAGGAACCTTAAGGAGGAGTACGTGCTCCCATAGTTGACAGGAAAAGAAGTGAGAAGGGAATTCCAGGCAAAATCAACTAATAACACAAGAGAATGGCAGGAAGTCCACCAAGTAAAGGTGTTTTCATTGAATAATAAGCAGATCAGTATGGCTGGGAACACAGCATCTCCAGGGAATATGGATAATGGGGAAGATAAACCAATTAGGGCCAGATGCTGAATGGCCTTGTATATAACACGCTAAGGAGCCACAAGATCATCCTGTGGAGGGAATGGCAGAATATTTTTCAACATTAAAAAGGTAAAGAAAGGGGAGGGAGAAAAGGAACAACAGTTCACATAGTCTTCAAATGTGATCAGAGCTTGAATTGAGACAACATCAACAAGGAAAGAGGCACATATGAAGTGGAATGGGTTGTGCTCAGCAACCCACTGATTGTGTAGGATGAGATGTAATGGGGGAAGGGCGTTAAGATGATGCAGCTTTCTAGCTTAAACTCTGGGAGTCATTAACAGTGACGGAGGGAAATGGGAAAAGATGAAGTCAGTTTTGAACATGTTGAGTTTGAAATTCAAGTGTAGTATGCTTAGAGATGTTCAATAGAGACTTTATAATTACAGGAGATACACTGAACTTCAGAATCAAGTTAGGGTAAATATAATGAATTTTTACATGTTCAGAATAGATTTTAGGGTAACACTGAGGATGATTAAATACACGACTGTGTTCTTGTATTCTCTAAGGCTGATTGCATAGATTGAGGAGACAGTTGAGATAGACATCTTATGATTGTCAGAAAGATATCAATCCAAAGGGAGGAAGGAGAATGAGCAGCAGCCAGAATTCTGTGGTAACTCAGAGTACACAGCTCTTGGTATGTGGGTTAGGTACTCAGTGACCACGGTTCCACTAACACTCAATTCACTAAGGTCTATTAGTGAAGTGCCGGATGCTTTGCTAGATCCTGGCTGCTATCATATTAGCCTGTTTTCTGTTCTATCTGAATGACATACTGACTTTTAAGTTTGAATAGAGACAGAGTTCAAGTTAAGTTCTCAATCTATTCACTCTCTCCTTACACACTGAATTGCAAAATTAAACAAAGGACTTTATTTTAAAAGGAAGCAAAATCAGGGACACACTGGAACTTTTATAGACATTCAGGGCTTATAAAGCAACACAAAGGAAAAAAGGTTCACAAACTAATTCTTGAACACATTCACCCCTCTTTTAAAAATTACTGATGGGCAAAATATCATAATAAACCATTGTTAAAATAATACAAATGTTCTGATTGCAACATGGCAATTCTAGGCAATTCTGGGTTAAACAATAGCATCCTCCACATGAATGCCTGCAGATGCACAGCTGAGACCATGTGTGCCTGCACACACACCCACACACACAACCTCCTCAAGCAGACAGACTTCACAGTCAGAGCAACCTTTTAAACACTTTGCCTTTATCACCCACAGAGACCACCAGTCTAGTGCAATCATCTACCCTCTCATAGAGACCGTGATACCTGTAATCAGTAGCTCAGCATAGCAACCAGGTTTTACAACTAACTCCATGAACCAATTTGTTTCATATTTAATTTTTCTTTTTAAATTTTATGATTAATGCACTGCCCAGATCTTCAATGTTTTTGGCCTCCCAGGTCACTATGGAAAGCAATCTGTTTTTCTCGTACAATCATTTGAATAAATAATGCCCAGTCATCTGACTGCAAGTATTTATTACACATGAGCTATAGAAAATAATCACTCACAGATCAAGTTTAGTGGCTTCAAAAGAAATGATGCAGAATGATTTCTATAGAATTCTTGAAGTGGTTTCTTCAGAAATGATCTGAATTTCATCTTATAGGCATTGCACAATTTTCCTTTTTCATTTAGTGAATATTTGTCTTGGGTCAATATTCACTTTATGCCTTTCTAATTCGGCAAATAAAGGCTCAGATCCAAAATGGCTTTGCCGTTTGTCTAGCATGTTAACAGAGCAATAATTATTTTAGTGCTTCAATCTGGACAGTCAAAAAGATGACCTTATTTTGAACCTCCTGTAAGAGAGACAGTACTGTTTATAAATAAAATCTCATGCTGAGAAATCCTTAGCTTCCTAAGGAAGAAAGCAATCACTGTGTTTGCAGGCAGCTAATGTTCTGCCCTTTACTTTAGGTATATAGTATCTAGATTTTCATCAACATTTTTTAAAATGCAGATCTAAGTACAGAATCCTGGGTTTTGTTCATGCATATCTGGAAACTATTCTGTTTAGGGAATATCCCACAAGCAGCTAGGATGCAAAAGGGACATTCTTTACTGATCCTTTTTACAAAGAAAATACTCCCACAGTTCTAGTTCAGTCCCACGACATTCTTAAAGGGACATCTAACTAAAGAAGAGCTAGATATTTCTGTGAAGAATCAAAATGTTTTTTAAAAAAATTATCCAAAGAAATTTTAAAGTAAAGCCAAAAGTAAATTAACAAAAGATGGATTCAAAATTGGAAACAATGCAGCCAGGTTTAAAAGTCACCTTTTGAATTAAACAGGCCCCAACTCCAACATTTACAGGCTAGGTGACCTTAGACAAGTTGCTTGATTTTGCTTGGACTCCACCTGGAAATAATTGAATATACTATGTGTGAATCAACTAAACCCAGCACTGAGTACCCATAGGCACTCACTTTCTCCTTGGCTTCCCATTTGATACTGTAAATAACAACATCATTAGAGAATTCCATAATTTTCACATTATGTGAATGTGTGGTTTGGTTTATATTTCAGTGATTACTTGCCAGTCTGTACACAAAGAATATCACAAAATATTCCCTTTTGGTATATGTTAAATTACCATCACAAGTGAATTCACAAGCTGTTATTTTTAATATTCATTATTCGTAGAGCTTATGTGTTCCGAGAATAATGCTAAAGAAAAACCCATTCAAATGCAGATGTTAAAGTATGTATTTAATTAATAAATATAAACAAGCTCATAATTTTAAAATATCCTGGGTCCTGACCCCCATTGAATTGATAGCTCTAAATGATAGAATCATCGAATGAATACTGTATTACCACTTCTTTTGTGCTACAAATACAAATACAAAACACTCTTTAATGGAGCACTGTCCTCATTATATAACCGACCACTGACATAAAAGGGAAGAAGGTCAAGTCCACTTTTGAAAAGCTCTTAAGTAACAGGTCAGAGGACAGAAACCATATAGAATGAGACCATTATAAGTTGCTGATAGAAGAGGAAAGATAAAGTTTTTAATCTTTGATTCTCAATTGTAAAATTCCAAAATATCACATTCACATTACTAAACATTTTTCATTTGAATGATGAATAGCCACCTGCTGAAGTCGAAGAAATAGGAGCCCACTCTTAATTGAAAACAGCAAGATTGTGTGTATTTTCCATTGTGTATTTTGGCTCTCCAAATGTTCAATTTGAGAACTCTGGGGCTAAGCCTTAGAAACACCCCCTGTTCTCCATAAGCTGACACATTCTTCGGACACAGACTGCATGCATTCAGTATAATTAGAATACGCACAGTTGGAATGCAGTGCTTGAGGCCCTTGCATTTTTAAATCAGTTTGTGTGAATTTTAAGTGAGTTATCAGCCATGGCGAGGGTGCAGCAATTCTGTATTTGTAAGTTTCTTAAAAGGAAATAATAGGACCCAAATGTTCCAATGTTCCTTTATCGTTTCAGAGAAACAGCCTCTCTGTCACACTTGCTACCTTCTGCCAAAGTCTACAAGGATCAAACTTAGTGGTAGCCAACTAAGCTAAATAATGCTTGTCCAAGTTTCTAAAACAAGTATTCACAATTTTCCATTTATGAAAATTAGAGGTAAGAACTATACTTTATCATTTTGAACCACCACATGATTTAAAAAGTAAACTTAACTTTTAACTTTCCTATCCTCCTTGAAAACCCCAACCACCGCTTTTTAAGTCACAGGAGCAGGAACAGCATAGTGCCCTCTTTCCTTACCTGATAAATGAGATCTCTCAACTGGAAGTCAATTTAGAATCAACATCATTTTCTGTTCAGGGCCCAGCACCAATATTCAGGCAAAAAATGCTAGGCTCTCCAATTATAAACTGTGTATCAAATGATCTTTCAAAAATGGTACTTGAAAAACAAACAATTTGGCTGACATCAACAGAATATATTCATATGCAGGAAATTCACTCAGTATACTGATGAAACTATTCTATCAGATACCCTGTTAAATACATTCTTTACTGCTTAACAGTCTAGGTCAGTGATTTGGAGATAGTTATGAAATCGGCCATATGAAATCTGTAGGTATATCCTTGAGGATGTGTCTTGCTTACACATTTTTTTTAATTAGAGAGCCTTATGATTGCAGACATTCCAGCATTTGTCAGTAATGGTGACACCATATTCTTTCACTCAACTGGACGCTAACTCAATAGATATCTACTTGTCAGTAGACTGAAAAGCCAGATAATTATCACCTCAATAGAAGATCCTTTCAGATTAATGCTGTATTCCATGGAAGGACTGGAATATCCATGCTTCAAATTTTTATTGAGTCTAAAAATTTTCCAAAGAAATCTAAGACTTTTGGTTCAAAATCTAGTGAACCGCCAGTTTTCCTTAATGTGGAATTCAAAGATATGTGGTCTTTCCTGAGTTTCAGAAGACAGATTTTCTCAGGTTACATGTGCCAGGAAATGTGGTATGTACGAAATATGAATACTGATACAGTCAAAAGGGCAAAATAATGTATAAAAGACTTTACAATATGATAGAGGTATGCTCAGAAAGGGGTATTATGTGGCAGATATAAGGTCTGCAAAGTAATTTTGAGCTGACACTTGACAGACTATAAGACGTAGTCATTGGTCAGGTAAAGGGTCATATATTTAAATGTGTGTGTATGTGTACATGTATGCATTTCTGTGCGTGTGTTTGGAAGAAGTCACCACCATGAAGCCGGAGAAATTCACTCTAGTAAAAGTAGCACACATTTCAGTGGGGTTGAAGATGTAGATACTTGCCAGTTCATCAAAGATGATTTACAAGTTTATACCAAGGTATGAACTTAATCCACAAAGGGATTGTTATTTTAAATAATGTAAAGAGGATAGTGACATGGTTTCAACTGCACTTTAGTCCTCTTATATAGAATTGAATTTTAAGACCTGTACTGTTTATCAACTGTAACTTTCCAAATAGGCTCGCCAATATTTTGTCAACATAGTGCTGTCTGAAAGGTATTTTTTTCCTATCCAGTTGTGTTAAGCTAAAGTATGAGAAAAAAAAATTATATTGTTCACTTCCTCCTCCTTCGCAATACAGGCAGGCAAGCCCTTGCTTTCCATTGTTTTGAGGGTTTTATTTTCCCCCACTAAAACAAAAATGAACATCTATACTTGGCTTTTGTTCTCTAAAACCAAGGCTTCTTGAGAGCACTATGCTAGGTCTTCAGAGACAATGGACTCACAGGGGAAAAGAAGTCATTATACAAAAAGGATACTGGCACATGCATGTTTATAGTAGCACAATTCACAACTGCAAAAATGTGGAACCAACCTAAATGCCCATCAATCAACGAGTGGATAAAGAAACTGTGGTGTGTGTGTGTGTGTGTATGTGTATATATATACGTATATATGATGGAATATACATATATATACCTCTATACACTTACATATATACATACATACATGTATGTATATATGATGGAATACTACTCAGCCATAAAAAGAAATGAATTAGTGGCATTCACAGCAACTGGATGGGATTGGAGACTATTATTCTAAGTGAAGTAACTCAGGAATGGGAAACTGTACATTGTTATGTTCTCACTCATAAGTCGGAGCTAAGCTATGAGGATGCAAACGCAGAAGACTGATACAATGGACTTTCAGGACTCAGGGGAAAGGGTGGGAAGGGAATGAGGGATAAAAGATTACAAATTGGGTTCAGCATACACTGCTCAGGTGATGGGTGCACCAAAATCTCAGTTCACCACTAAATAACTTACTCATGTAACCAAATATCATCTGTTCCCCCCAAATCTAGCAAATAATTTTTTTTTTAAAAAAGACAGGGGATTCATAACAGTCATCAAATATTCTTAAGACCCAGTATCCCATAAATAGAATTCCCATGAAATCCTGACAATTCAGTGAAGTAAATATTACTATCTACTCTTTTGCAACGGCAACAGCATGTGGGAGTTATGGTTAGATGGCACAAAGACAAAGAATTGGATGCATACTCTGGACTCTGAGTCCAGAGACCATGACCCTCCACTGGTGTTCTTTCACAGGGCCATGCTTCCTTACGGTCAGCCTTCTCTTCCCGTTCATCTTGCCCTGAGCACCATGCTACTCAAAGTATGAATCAAGGAATAACAACAGTGGTATGACTGGAAAATATGTTACATAGACAGAATGAAAGGCTCTTCCCCAGGCTTACTGAACCAAAATTCTTATTTTAAAAAGGCTCCATGGTGATTCATTTGCACATTAAAATTTGAGAAACACTACCTTAGAATACAGCCTGACCATAACAAAAGTGTTTACACTATTATAAATTCTCTGGTTTCTCATTCCAGAGTGGAATTATTAAAATATTGACAAGTAAAGCAATAGGATTATTTGGAGGCAAAAAGAGTAGAATTAAATATTTCACAGTCCACATGGCAGTGCTATCGTTTGTTTGACACTCATCTAATTACCCAGAGAGCTCTTCTTCTTCTGACACCTTCTCCTATTTTGATCTTCCTCTTCCTCCCACTGTATCTCCCTCCCTCATTTTTTTTCCACCTGCTTTTCCTTGGCCTCCTTTTGTTTGCATTCTACTTTGACACTCATGTATTCCTCCATTTATTCTCCTCTTTATGTCTTCCTCTCACCCAATTTCATCCCTATAATTCTCTTATCTAATAATAAATGTGAATCACATTTACATATTTGTGTTTGTCCATTTGCACCGCTATAAAGGAATACCTGAGCTTGGGTAATTTATAAAGAAAACAGGTTAATTTTGGCTCATGGTACTGCAGGCTGTATAGGAACTGTGGTGCCAGTATCTGTTTCTGGTAAGGGCCTCAGGAAGTTTACAATCATGGCGGAAGGCGAAGGAGGAGCAGGCATGTCACATGGTGATAGAGGGAGCAAGAGAGAGAAAGAGAAGGTGCCAGGCTCTTTTAAACAGCCAGATCTCCTAGAGTGAGATCTCACTCATTACCATAAGGACAGCACCAAGCAATTCATGAGGGATTCCCCACCATGACCCAAACACCACCCACTAGGCCCACCTCTAACAAAGAGGTCACATTTCAACAGGAGACTTGGAGGGGACAGAACATCCAAACCACATCAATATTCTATTCTCCTTGACTAACACAAGGCCTTGTTAGTCCTTGGATCTTTAGAGGAAAAAAAGATTCTCTATCTCTGAATGCACACATTCATAAAGAAATTCAACAGATAAAATGTTTAAAATGCATACACACATGCACTTGTAAGCTTCATCATATAAATCTTAAAGATAATCAGAGATTGGACCAACAAAACATATGCTGAATTACATATAAACACCTTGAAACCACCTGTGGAAGATTTTTAAACGGCCACAAATTTTTGACACTCCCTCAGGGAGAGGTGAGGTTTATATCACTTTCCCTGAAATCTGGACAGGCTTATAATTGCTTCAACCAATAGAATGCAGTAGAAATAGTGGTATGTAAAATTTCCTAGCTAGTCCTTAAGTGACAATAGAACTTTCTCTTGGATTTTTTGTTTGAGTGTTCCCTCTTGGGAAGCTTTCTCTTAGGGGCCTCTCTCAGAAACCAGATGCCATGTTGTGAGAAGCCCAGGCCACACATTATGAACATATGTAGGCAGTCCAGTCCACGGCCCAAGCAAACCCAAATCTACAATAATCCCTGGCCACAAACCAAACATGGGAGTGAAGAAGCCTTCGGATGATTCCAGCCCCAACCCATACATGTCTTTCTAGCTGAGACCCCAGGCATCGTGGAATCGAGATTAAAAAGCACCCTGTGGCTTGTCTTAATTCCTGATCTCCAAAAATCCATAAGCAAAATTTAAAAATAAGTTGTTTTATGTCACTAAGTTTTAGGGTGATTTGTTACATAGCAATAGATACTGGAATAAGGTCCATAATTAAAAGAAATAAAATCCATTATTAGATCTTTTAGGTATTTCAGTACCAGATTTTCCTCAAGTAGGATATAAAATTAACTGTCTCTTATTTAGGGAAGAGTGTCACAATGTGCTTTTAGTTTTGACTCTTTTTAATCTTTTTGATGATGCGCTTCTTAAACCATAAGTATTTTAAGTGAAATTTATAATGCAGAGGGGAAGAAAAGGTTTCTTTGTATGTCCGTTTGTTTCTAGCTACTCTTGATATAATAAGAGACCTTCTTTTAAATAATTACCCTTAGGCAGGAAGACCATCATAACATAGTATTTCTCCACTAACACAGAAACCTCACATTAGAAAAAAATAGAATCTTGTTCAACTTCCCCACTTAAATACTAACATTATACACACTTTGAACCAGATGTTGTCCCTAGTCACAATGTCCTACTTTTTCTTCATTTCACTAAGTTCATATTTACTGCTAAAATATTTCTTTTAAAATTTCATTTGCATATCAGGGAAAATAAACAAAACACAAAAATGAAAGCCAACTGATTCACTTATTTCCTCTACGCTGACAGATTTCATAGAAAGTGCTTTTGTAATAAAAAAAATTAATGAAGTAGCAATGTTTTGTGCAGACATTTGCTCCTCTGTCTACTTCATTTATAAATACATTTTAATGAGGTAATAGAGACTACACAGCTCTGCAAGTGTTCCTTTTTCTAACATTTGTTCTGAATTCAAAGATTAGAAACAGCTAATCTGCTGCATTTTGGGGGCTGATTTGTGAATATAGCATTTAAAGCACATTGTTCGAGCATCTGGAAAGCTAACATCTCATAAATAGCCCATCCTCCCAAACATATGATTAGACAATAAGGGTAATCTGAAATTTGTTTAAAATCAGTAGCCATAAAGTAGATACAGTGTACTACAAATTGTCCCTCCCTCCTTCCCCACCCTCCATCCCAGAGTGTGTATTGAAATACAGCTTAATGGGCCTTCGTTTGCCAAGAAGACATTCAGAGTGGAGTGTCTTTGTACAATTAAATTATGCACATTGTCAAATCTTCTCATTTATTTAAGGAATCCATATTTTACTGAATTAATCTAAGAATTAAGTCAGGTCTACCCAGGATGTACTCTGTATTTCCTCAAATGCATATATTTATCTCTCTCTGTGTGTGTATTTAACCATAACAATCAGCAGACTTAAGAAAGGGCATGGTTCAAGTAGACAAAGTCTCTTTTCTAATCAATACATTAAAAAATCATATTTAGCACAACTGGGAGTCATAAATATACTAAGCTTAACATAATATCCCATAGAAACTTGTTTTTTGGTTTTTTTTTTTTTTTTGGCTCATCTGTTGGTTTTTGAGACAGGGTCTTCCTCTGTTGCCCAGGCTGGAGTGCAGTGGCACGATCACAGCTCCCTGCAGCCTTGACCTCCTGGGCTCAAGTGATCCTCCCACTATAGTCTCCCCAGTAGCTGGGGACTACATGCAAGCGCTACCACGTCCAGCTAATTTTTTTGTAGAAACGGAGTTTTGCCATATTGCCCAGACTGGTCTCAAACTGCTGGGCCGGAGGGACCTGCCTGCCTTTGCCTCCCAAAGTGTTGGGTTTATAGGCATGACCCACTGCACCCAGCAGAAACTTGTTATCTAAAAGAAGTCTATAAAGAAGAAAGTATTATTTCTGATTAATGTATCCCATAATTGATCTGGTTCATGACTTTATACTTTAAAGTCATCACATCAGTAGCTAACATTTATTGAGTGATATAATACTTGCCAGGTGCAGAGTTAAGTGCTCTACGTGGGTTATTTCACAAAGGCTCAATACAACCCTGTTAGGTAATACTGTTGTCCCCACTTTACAGATCAGAAAACTGAGGCAAAGCTTATTTACAAAATAGGCCTAAGCTACACAGTTACAAAAGCTTATAGAATTTTCAAGTTTGGAAGAAACATTTAAGATGAGATAATGAAACTGTCTTTTGTAAATGAGAAAACTGAAGCCAGAACAGTTTAAGGTCACAGTTAAGTTAGTAGCTGAATGAGATCTAAAGCCAGTTCTCTAACTCACAGTCCAGTAGTCATTAGAATGTTTGGGGTTTTTTTTGTTGTTTGTTTGTTTTTTGAGACAGAGTCTTGCTCTGTCACCCAGGCTGGAGTGCAATGGCCCGATCTCGGTTCACTGTAACCTCCATCTCCTGGGTTCAAGGGATTCTCCTGTCTCAGCCTCCCAAGTAGCTGGGATTACAGGCATGTGTCACCACACCCGGCTAATTTTTGTACTTTGGGTAGAGATGGGGTTTCACCATGTTTTTTATTTTTCTCATTCTGTTTATGGGTTTTCAACTTCTTATTCTCTTTTGTTCTCCTCGTTTACATTCATCCCTTCCTAAGTTTGCTACGTATTCTTCTAGGCCAAGATTTCATAATTTACTGATTATTTAATAATCACTTATGGATGTCCATAATCAACATATATTATTTTTATGTACATGTTATATACCATAAGTATGTTGCTTTATTAGTCCAAAATTATGGTTGGGGGACCTGTTCATGTTAATACACATATGTACATTCAGGTCATCCATTATTTTTAATTTCTAGTTATATCTATCCTACTATGATACCATATTATTATTTATTTAAGTTGTTTTGTTTTCCTCATGCACAAACAATGCTACAGTGGATGTATTTGTACAGTCTCCTTGGGCTTATTTGCAGAAGTTTCTGATTCAATGTATCTGTGTATTTCCAACTTTGCTGGATGTGGCCAAATACTATTCCAAAGTGATTGTACCAACTCACACTTTCACCCAATATAGAGATATTTCCCACCCCACCACCACCACCACCAAAACTTCTCTAATTCATGACATCATCATAACTCTTAAATTTCTGTTGGTGGATATACGAAATGTTGCTCTCATCCTTATTTTATGTATTTCCCTGAGTACAACTAGTATGTTAATTTAATTGTTTAGATCCTCTTTCCTTTAAAGTAATTTATCATTCATGCATTTCTCCATTGGCAGGTTTGCATTTCTCTTATTGATTTATAAGACTTTTCTGTTTATCTGTTATATATGTTGTTTTCCTTCAGACAAAAATTGACCTTTAGCTTTTTTAATAGTACCCTTTATTATACAGAGACTTTACTTGTGGTATAAAATTTATCTACCTTTTCTTATTTAGCTCAATAAAATCAAATTTATATAACCATACATGTTTTTCATCCAAAATGCTTACAAATGGACACCCTTATTTGTAACCTTCTCAGAGAAAACTGAGAAGAGAACATGAATTAGACTAGTTCCTTTTTTGCATTGAGCAAAATGCTCCAGAATGACTATTTCGATGTTTGAATATTATTCATTTGCTTTAAGTGGAATTATCCTTTCATTTTCTATTCTTTTATTTAGAAATATTTACAATTTTTATTAAAATAACATTATCCATCTTACCAAGGCTTCCAGTGACTTACTAGTATAAATTTTATTAATGGCCCCATTTGTGGAATTTTATTTTATTCCTTTTGTACCTAGGTATCACACTTTGCATATGCATCCTTCTTTCTCTCAAGTCAGTTTTTTTTACATAGTAACACTTCCTATTTTTAAGCTTCCTGTGAAGTTGGAAATACAAGCTATATACCCACCTGAAGAATGGTATGTAAGAAAAGTAATTATAAGAATAGGATTGATTTTTCCTACAATGTATTAACTATAAAATATTTCTTTAAAAATATATCTCAAAAGGTTAGGGCAAAAAACCATCTAACTTTGGAAAGGTGGCTCCTAAAGAATGTTTATCCTGCACCAGGTTATTCTTTGGGAAATCATGTGAATGAATAAATAGTATGTTAAGTAGCTCTACACATCTAACAACCTACCATTAACTGTGTAACCACAGGTAAATCAATTTTATTTTCTTTCTATATAAGATAATATAATTAGTCAAAATGATTGTCAAAATTCTATTCTTTCATAATAAACCTGTTAAGGTACACACATACAATCTATTCTTAAAAGCCAAAAGAGCACCTACAGCAGCTATGAAACTAAAATTTCATTTTAACATTCAGCCACCCAAAATGGGATAGGCAACTTCCCTCTTTTAATATATCTGTTGAAATAAAAACGATTACTAACAAACCAAAGGCAGTGTGCCTCAGAGGAAATGGATTCTAATGATGTCAGACAGATATTTATTGTTTCTTCTGGAACAGGCAGAATTGAACAGCCTTTCCTTTCCCATTACGTAGGAAACATTTCAGTATAAGAATATTTATAATATAGTGTTCTACTTTACAATTGACTCCATATCCATTTTCTGAGTGATCTCAAAATAACTTTACTTTGGTTGACTTATCTTCCTATACATTGAAATTGCTATTTGTTGAATTCAACCAATTTCAATTTCATATATGAAAAAGCAATCCCTTTTACTCCTCTATTTTCTATCCATCAGACCCATTACAGACTATTCAGCAGTGAGCCTGAAAAAAAAAAAGGAAAAAGGACGAAAAAAATAAAAGCTCTCAAGAGAGTAGCTATTCAAACCTCTCAAGGGAAAATATAGAGAAAAGGAAGACAGCTCACTTCCTAAAGAGCATGTCCTTCTCAATCTTCCCCTGATGGAGATCCCCTCCACAGATTTCCTACAAGAGACCTATTCTTCCTTTAAAAAGTAATTATATGAATTTTAACATTAAATACTGTGTGTTCATAAAACTTTAATTTGTTTTAAATTACATGAATTTTTTAAGTAGGGTTTCTCAGTAAAACCACCACTGAGTTTCATCAAACTGTCTCTGCTCTAGACAGAAGCTGTTAGCCATTCATTGTTTTAGCAGAAGAATGAATTCATCCAAGTTGTGATTTGTGCAAAAATATAGCTGTATCATTGATCTACTTTGTTTGTATTTTGACATACTGTTGTGGAACTTTTTTTCTCATTTGTTTGAAACAGAGACCTGATTTTTTAACTGACTTTTCCCCTCTAATGTGATTCTCTTTAGTTTCTTTTATATAGTGCAAACACCACACATTTCAATCAAATATTTTCTTTTCATTAACCCAAGTCCTCACATATAACTAAATTCTGGGTTCAGCTAGACCTAAATTTTAGAAACAAAGTGAATTAAAAAAAGCATACTCTTAAGAATTTAATGGTTGGATGTATACTTTATAGATAATTTACTGTAATGAACATAACTAATTTTTCTCCCAATTTTTTTTCTATTTTACTAAATATTAGTGTTACTAATCTTGTAAGAGATGTACTAAAATGCCAATCACAATAATGAACTACTAGCATTTATGAGGCAATTTTTACCTGTTAGGCACTATGGTATTTTAAAACAATTATCGCATTTCGTGCTTACACATCCCATAAAGTAAAAATACTATTATTCCCATTTTAGGAAGGAAAAAACTGACTCATCTATGTTAAGTAATTAGCCAAAAGTCGTACGGATAAAGGTGGTGGAGCTAATATTCTCATTTAGTCAGAGAACTCTATAGTCAATGTTTTTACAGGCCATGATTACCTCTTATTACACAGCTAAAGAGACCTGAGTTGCACAGTGCTGAAACCTGTTTTTTTTTTTCTCTAAGGGATGAACTTGTCCTTCTGTATTTGTGAGTTTACAATCTGATGAATTAAAATTAACATACAAAGAAATATAAACAAATTCAGGAATCCTAGCCAACAAGTAAATTTAATTAAAAATGCGTCATGTACTCATCCTGTGAATGCTGTTCATATACTGAAAAACAAAAACATAAATTCACTTTATGGAAAGAGTGGGACAGTTAAAGAAAACAAGATCAAAACTCTTCATTGATTTTACTTACCATCTTGGTTGTGCTGATGGACACTAATAATAATTTGCATTTCACATCTCTTTCCTTCTTTTATTGGCTTGAACAATTAAAAGCCAGGTGACAGGTTCAACTTTTGCTTTCTCATGGGGTAAAAACTTTTAAATACATAGTACACTTTACCTTCACAACCATAATACTGTAGACCTAGAGAAATCAGTAATTATTTTAAATCAACTATGACTAAAAATTTGCTGCTTCTCATTGAAAGATTCCTTTCCCCTGTTTCCACTGACCAGCCTCGTTGAAAGTTTGTCATCACTGGGCTTTCCTTTTGAACAAATTACTCTTTTTATTTATTATTATTATTATTATTATTATCATTTGAGACAGAGTCTTGCTCTGTCTCCCAGGCTGGAGTGCAGTGGCGTGATCTTGGCTTACCACAACCTCTGTCTCCTGGGTTCAAGCAATTCTCCTGCCTCAGCCTCCTGAGTAACTGGGATTACAGGCGCACACCACCATGCCTGGCTAATTTTTGTATTTTTAACAGAGACGGTGTTTCACCATGTTAGTCAAGCTGGTCTCGGACTCCTGACCTCATGATCGGCCCGCTTCAGCCTCCCAAAGTGCTGGGATTACAGGCATGAGCCACCACCCCCAGCCTGAACAAAATACTTTTAAATCTAGGTTTAACCAATAATATATTCTTCCTCTAGTCCAGGACCCCTTTTCATAGTCCGAGTCATCATAAAACCCAATACAATGTATTAAAAGTACAAGTGTATAAGAAATATTATTTAAAAGAAATGGCAGGCCACATGATTCCATGACGTACTCATAAAACTCATAATAAAATCACAGTCACAGGATGGTTACCTTACATTCTGGCTTAGTTTCTGGTGAGTATAGTTAAAATAATTTCATTAAAAGAAATATTATTTAAATATTATTTAATATTATATGAAGTAAGTATCATGGGAGATCAGAAGAAAGAGAGGTATCCCCACATGAGACAATCAAGACAAGCATCACAGAGGAGGTGGCATGAGAGCATGACTAAATCAAAACAGACTAGAGAGAAGACATTCCACACAAAAAGAGGTCTGCTTGGGAATATCAAATACAGCTAGCCAACTGCAAAACAAACATGCCTGGAAAGCAAGCTGGAGCTGATTTGAGGGGCTGAGGTCAGACTGAGGTTCTGGGATTCTATCTGGTGAACTGTGAAGAGTTACTAAAGATTTTTGAACCATTAAGTCTGAAGTCACAGCAGTGAACAAGAAAAATTAATATGATAACTGGAAGGAAGTAGGATGGAGCCTGGAAAGCTTATTACAAGGTTAGGGGCTGAAAGAGTGGTCAGTGGTCTGGAGGAGTTTCAGGAACTATTTAGTCATGTTGTAGGTGGGGTGCTCCCCAAGAATGATGGCAGGTGACAGGTAAAGAGAGCTGTAAACCAGGCATTGGCAAGCTTGGGTGCTAGAACGATGTTTTCAGAGCCCACCAGACCATGCTAATGAAGTGAGTAGTTAGTGTGAGCAGGCAACTGCTGAGAAATTGCATAACCACAGTCTCAGGAGCAAAGGTTCACCAACGCCTGCTCCTCATGCTCAAAGGCAGTGAGAAGAGCACTCTCCCCCAGAGAGGGTTCTGAGAGGAAGACCAGTCAAATGAGAACATCCAAATTTCAGGAAAGGGGAGCACATGGGCATCATGAAGGTCCTATTGGGTTAGCAACGAAACCTGAATGCCTTAGGGCCAATGAAAATGCTAAGAACGAGAAGGCCACAGGTGAGTGAGCTAGACAAGGTTAGGATTAAGTGTAGCTGGAAAAAAAGTTAAAGAAAGAAATGGCAGGCCACATGATTCCATGAAGTACTCATAAAACTCATAATAAAATCACAGTCACAGGATGGTTACCTTACATTCTGGCTTAGTTTCTGGTGAGTATAGTTAAAATAATTTCATATACTTCCTTACCCAGTAAGACATCTTTATATCCATAGCTGGATTAAGACCTTAAATGGCCCTAAAAACTGTAAAAGGGATCATGCGTCTCCATGCCATAAATAATTCTGATAAGTATACTAACTGTAAAAGAAGTGAAAGGCAACTAAGTACCCTTCTTTCTCATGAAGTGTTTTTTTATTAAAGAATTCAAAATCAAACTATTTCCAAAACTAATAGAAAAACAAAAATGAACAAACAAACTCTACTAATTCTAGGTCTTCCTGCTTTGCTACAGCATGACATACATGATTGGTGTGCCTTAAAAATTTAACTTGGTTCATAATACATAAACCATTGTACTTTCAATCAACTATTTTCTAATAAATACTAGCCATTAGCACTATGATTGTTTATTCAGCTTTCTTATGTGAATTTAAAGAAGCTTACTATTTAACACTATAAAAGTAAAGTAAAAACTCTTGAGTAACTAAAAACCTACTTTCAAGAAAGACAAATTAGGATGAAATAGAGTAGCATAAAAGATTTATATTAAATGAGTATTTATAATCTATGGCTTTGTCAAGTATAAATTCAATACAAGGTCCGATTTTATACCTAAAGCTTATATAAGTAAAATCAAATATAAAGTACTACCATTAATCATAGCAATATATACAGCAATAGTAATTCATGTGAGTAATCATAACTAAAACATTGATCCTCAATTCCTCAATCATCAGTAAGAGACATTAAGATTTGCTAACTGTACTTATTGTGACATGCACAAACATATATATAAAATACTGTATACCTATATTTTAGGAAGATTTGACTGAATTTCAAGCATTGCTGTAAAAAGCTTTTTAATTAATTTGGGGTATGGTAGATTTACTCCATCAGTACCAATTTTGTAAACATTCTTGATTAGTCACTGTGGTACTACATTAGAAAATACTGTTCCTTCATTGCTGTGGGCTTTGGGGAGCTATTTGGATTTCTCAGCAGAGCACAAAACTGCACAGCACAAAACTCCCCCTGTTTGCATTCACATACTAATTTTCATAGGAGAAGACCTCAGCATGCTTTGTGAGGTGAAATGGGTTCTGAAGTTTTCCTGATTTTTGTAATACCTTTAGATAGGTTTTGGGGGGATGAAATTTCTGGACCCCCTAAAATTGGAAAAATGCTTGAATTCTGCCCTCCTACTTAAAGTTTAAATACATGGGCATAGGGTTAGAAATCACTTATCTTTTTTAATTAAAAAAATACAAAACTGAAAACTGCAGAGTATAATCAAGCAAACATCAACAGACCACCAACTTAATTTGTTCATTCTTAATATCATGCCATAAGTGCTTCACATCTCTTGTTTATTAAGGAATTCAAAATTACAGATAGAATTGAGGTCCCCTGTATAATCCTTCCAAGAAATTGGTTAAAATACAGGGTTTTGTAAAAACAGTTTTTAGACACATAAGATGTTTCCTTAGCTAGCTTTTGGTTATTGGCTTTTAATTGCACAGTGATCAAAAAACAGTTCTCTGTATGATAACAATACTTGGTGCTTACTGAGTTGTCTTTATATGCCACATTACTCAGTCCACTTTGTAAATATTCACTGTAAAATTGAAAATGTGATTTATTATCTAATTATTGGATACAGGGATCTATATATAAAAGGATATGTATATAAATGTAAGATATAATTCATGGAAAATGTATATTATTAAGAAATTAGGCATAAATTTCAAAAGTTTGGCACCAAACAAAACTCATACTAACCTGTTATAACATGTTTGAACAGGATCTAGTTTGAGGCACTAAGAGGACTAAGTAATCAGTTTGAGAAGAGTCCCTATCAGAGCAACATGAACTCTGTAAAACTGAAGCAAAAACAAACATCAAACTTATGGTAAAGACGGGGTGGAAGAATGATGCAATCACTGATGCTTTACGAAAAACTTAGGGAAACAATGCCCAAAGGAATCAGTAGTTTACAAATGAATAACTCCTTTTCAAAGGGATGAGACAATGTTGAAGATGAAGCCCACAGTGGCAGACCATTCATAACAATAAGTGGAGAAAAAAATTCCTCTTTTTTACGTCCTAATTGAAGAAGACTGATGATTAACAGCAGAAATAACACCACAGACATTTCAGGTGGTTCAACTTGCACAATTCTTACTGAAAAATTAAAGTTGACCAAATTTTCCACTTGATGAATGCCAAAACTGTTGCACCTAGATCAGCTACAGACAATGGCAGAGCTTTCGATGGAAATTTTAAACAACTGTGATCATGATCCTGAATGAATCATTTCTTCAAAGAATTGTAATAGGAGATGAATCATGGTTCCACCAGTACTATCCTGAAAACAAAGCACAATCAAAGCAATGGCTACCAAGAAGTGGAAGTGGATCTGTCAAAGCAAAAGCAGATCCACCAAGGCAAAAGTCATGGCAATACTTTCTGGGGATGCTCCAGGTGCACAGTGCAAGCTGTCAATGGATCTACCATTTGGGGGTCTAGAGGATGGTGGCCTTCTTCTCACAACTCCACCAGGTGGTGCCCCAGTAGGGACTCTGTCTCCACTCCACATTTCCCCTCCATACTGTGCTAGCACAGGTTCTCCATGAGGGCCCTGCCCCTGCAGCAAACTTCTGCCTGGACATCCCGGCATTTCCATACATCCTGTGAAATCTAGGTGGAGGTTTCCAAATGCCAATTCTTGACTTCTGTGCACTCCCAGGCTCCACACCACGTGGAAGCTGCCAAGGCTTAAGGCTTGCACTCTGTGAAGTCACGATCTGAGCACTATGTTGGCCACTTTTAGACACAGCTGGAACAGCTGGGATGCAGGGCACCAAGTGCCTAGGCCACACACAGCATGGGGTCCCTGGGTCCAGCCCACAAAACCATTTTTTCCCCCGGGCCTCCAGGCCTGTGATGGGCGGGCTGCCATAAAGACCTCTGACATGCTCTAGAGACATTTTCCCATTGTCTTGGGGATTAACATTAAGTTCATTACTTATGTAAATTTCTGCAGCCAGCTTGAATTTCACCTCAGAAAATGGGATTTTCTTTTCTATCACATTGTCAGGCAGCAAATTTTCAAACTTCTATACACTGCTTCCCTTTTAAAATTGAATGCCTTTAACAGCACCCAAGTCACCTCTTGAATGCTTTGCTGCTTACAAATTTCTTCCGCCAGACACCCTAAATCATCTCTCTCAAGTTCAAAGTTCCACAAATCTCCAGGGCAGGGCAAAATGCCATCGGTCTCTTTCCTAAAACACAAGAAGAGTCACCTTTGCTCCAGTTCCCAACAACTTCCTCATCTCCATCTGAGACTAACTCAGCCTGGATTTCATTTGTCCATATCATTATCAATATTTTTGTCAAAGCCATTTAACAAGTCTCCAGGGAGTCCCAAACTTTCCCACATTTCCCTGTCTTCTTCTGAGCCCTCCAAACTGTTTCAACCTCTGCCTGTTACTCAGTTCCAAAGTTGCTTCCACATTTATGGGTATATTTTCATCAGCACCCCACTCCTGCTATCAATTTACTGTATTAGTCTGTTTTTATGCTGCTGATAAAGACATACCTCAGAATGAGGAATTTACAAAAGAAAGATGTTTAATGGACTTACAGTTCCACGTGGCTGGGGAAGCCTCAAAATCATGGCAGAAGGCAAGGAAGAGCAAGTCATGTCTTACATTGATGGCAGCAGGCAAAGAAAAAGAGCTTGTGCAGGGAACTCCCCTTTATAAAACCATCAGATCTCATGAGATCTGATCTCACTCACTATGATGAGAATAGCATGGGAAAGACCTGATCCCATGATTCAATCACCCACCAGGTGCCTCCCACAACACGTGGGAATTCAAGATGAGATTTGGGTGGGGACACAGCCAAACTGCATCGGGGTGGAGCTGCCCAAGACCACCAGAACCCACCTCTTACATCAGCATGACCTGGATGTGAGACATAGAGTCAAAGGAAATTATTTTAGAGCTTTAAGATTTGACTGCCCTACTGGATTTTGGACTTGCATGGGGCCTCACGGCCCCTATCTTTCGGCCAATTTCTCTCATTTGGAATGGCTGAGTTTACCCAATGCCTGTACCCACATTGTATCAAGGAAGTAACTAACTTGGTTTTGATTTTACAGGCTCATAGGCAGAAGAGACTTGCCTTGTCTCACGACAAAATGCTTGTCTCAGAAGGGACTTTGGATGGTGGACTTTTGAGTTAATGCTGAAATGAGTTAAGAATCTGGGGGACTGTTAGGAAGGCATGATTGGTTTTGAAATGTAAAAAGGACATGAGATTTTGGATAGGCCAGGGGCAGAATGATATGGTTTGGCTGTGTCCTCACCCAAATCTTATCTTGAGTTCTAACTCCAACAATTCCCACATGTTGTGGGAGGAACCCAGTGGGAGGTAACTGAATCATGAGGGAGGGTCATTCCCATGCTGTTCTCCTAATAGTGAAAAAGTCTCACGAGATCTAATGGCTTTTAAAATGGAAGTTTCCCAGGATAAGTTCTCGCTCTCTTTGCCCACTACCATCCATGTAAGATGTGACTTGCTCCTTCTTTCCTTCCACCATGATTATGAGGCCTCCCCAGCTATGTGGAACTGTAAGTCCATTAAACCTCTTTTGCTTCCCAGTCTTAGGTATGTCTTTATCAGCAGCATGAAAAGAGACTAATACAAAGGCTACACTAACTTTTTAAATGTTTTCTTTCTTCAATAATAAATTAATCTTTCCTTACTGTAAATGTTTTTACTTTTTAAATTTTTTAATTTTAACTTTTAAAACTTTTTGACTCTTGTAATAACACTTACTTGAAACACAAACACATTGTGCAGCTGTACAAAAAAAATTCCTTTCTTTATATACTTATCCTATAAACTTTTTTTCTATTTTAAATTATTTTTTCACTTCTAAACTTTTTTGTTAAAAACTAAGGCGCACACACACATATTAGCCTAAACACACAATTAGCCTAGGCCTACACAGGGTCAAGATCATCAATATCACTGTCTTCCAGTCCCACATCTTGTCCCACTGGAACGTATTTGGGGACAATAACATGGAGATGTCATCTTCTATGATAACAATGCTTTCTTCTGGAATACCTCCTAAAGGGCCTGCCTGAAGTTGTTTTGCAGTTAACTTGTTTTTACATCAGTGGAAGTATACTCTAAAATAATGATAAATAGTATAGCAAATACATAAATCAGTAACATACTAGTTTATTATCATTTTCAAGTATTATGTACTGCAAACAATAGCATGTGCTATATTTTACACAACTGGCAGTCAATGCAGCAGGTTTGTTGACACCAACATCACCATAAACACATGAGTAATGTGTTGTGCTATATCATTAAGATAGTTATGATGTCATTAGATGATGGGAATTATCCTCATTAGCTCCATTATAATCTTAAAGGAACATCACGTAGAGGCAGTCCATTGTTGACTGAAACATCATTATGCTGTGCACGACTATATGCTAAAAACTCATCTATTCCCATTGAGAATTTGTCAGTTTCTCCTTGTTGTTCTGTTTGCTTTGTTTAGGTATTTAAAGGCTATGTTATTTGGGTATATACACCATCCAAACTGTCATACTGTTCTGGTGAAATGTTCCTTAAACATTTAATAAACTAATCCTTTTTCTGTATGCTAATTGTCCATCGGTTGACCCATGTTAGGCTCCAAACTGATATGTCTATAGGATTATGAGCATACCAAGCATGGAAATAGTCTTTCCTTTGAACCTCTTTTTCTGAAAGACTCCTGGGAGTACGCCAGGCCGAGGGATAAATGTGGGGAGCGGGTATAGCAGGGAAGAAAGAACGGCTGGCAACTCAAACTTTGGAGCGAAAGGTCATCAAAAAGACAGTATCCAAAAATGAAATGGTAAACAAAAACTCAAACAAATCATCCCAACCAAGCAGCTTACAGAAAGAGACAATCAGAGAAACAGAAGGTATTATTGATGGAATTGTTTATCCCCAAAATGTGTGTGTTGAAGTCCTAACTCCTAGTACCTCAGAATGTGACTGTATTTGGAGGCAGGGCCCTTAAAGAGGCAATTAAGGTAAATAGGTAAGGCCTAATCCAATATGAATGGTGTCTTTATAATAAGAAGAGGTTGTGCCACAGAAGCACAAAAAGTAAAGACCATGTGAAGATGCAGAGAGAAGATGGCTATCCACAAACCAAAGAGAGAGGTCCTCAGAAGAAACCAACCCTGCTGACATCTTGATCTTGTACTTCTAGGCTCCAGGAGCATGAGAAAATAAACTTCTATTGTTTAAATCACACACTCTGTCGGACTTTTTTTTATGGCAGCTCCAGAAAATAAACATGGAAGATAAGTGCAAGGTAGAAACTATAGGTATCAGACCCAAGGAGCTGCAGATATTCACAAAGAAACAGGATATAGAGCCTGAAAAATGTCTTCTGCAGCCTGGTAAAGTTACAAATTCTTTTACAGAGTCTCTAAAACCACAAATGGAGAGAAAATTCTGAATGGCTAGTGAAACATTTTTATGCATTCAAAACATCTTAAATGAACACATTTATTTAACATGTATTGAGCATCTATACTATGTGTCAGGTACTGTTCTATGAACTTGACTTCAGTAAGCAAAAGCAGACAAACATTCCTACCTACAGTGGAGCTTCCACTCTGGTGCGGAGTAACAGATAATGAATAGACCTAATAGTAAACAAATGAGTTATAAAGTATGTTAGAAAATGGTAAATGTTATAGAGAAAAGAGTATGGGAGATTAAGAGTAATAGGTAAAAGTTGTTTGCAACTTAAACACAGCTGCAGGACAGGCTTCAATGAAAAGATGACATTTGAGCAGACTTGAAGGTAATTAAGCATGTCAACCTTGGATCCAGTATTGTAGAAATAAATATACAAATATAATCTCATTTATCATCAAGATACTAATAGGGAGAAAAATAAACCTATTTTAGGATAAAGAAGCTCAAGCTTAGAAAAGCCACAGAGCTATTGTGTGGAGGGCCTGGGATAACTGTGTGAACCAAGTATTTGGTAGTAACCAAACCTGGCTCCAGATTTTCTTTAAGGGCAAGTGAGGGAAACTTGGAAGAAAATAAATAACTATAGCAGAAATGCCAGTGATATATTAGAGGCAAAATGCAAGGAACTACAGCAGACTAAAGGTGCAGCAAAGCTAGGACAACTTGGAGAAGTGAGTTGCATGTGTTGTGTATAAATAGAACTTTTGGCATAAGAAATACTCAGTAAGTTAAAATGGAAGAAAAATATTCCTAGGATAGATTTTAAGAAGACTTCTACACAGTAAGACAAAATAATTGTCCAAAAATAGTGAACCAATTCAACAAATTATGGTACATACACATGTTAAGTAGATATAAAAATTTTAAAAAATAATTTTAATAATATGGGAAAACAATGAGCACATACTATAAGCCAAAAATATATGAATTCAGTAAAGTACACTATAAACTATTTAGCCTCACTCTATGTGGGTTTGTGAGTAATGTATGGACATGTATGTATATCATACAGAGACATAGGTAGGAAAGAAAGCAATTTTTATCCCTGTTTAGCAGGATAACAGATGATCGATCACCTGCAAATAACAGTAGTTTAATCAATACGGAAGCTATTTTTCTCCCACATTGAAAATTCGAAGTCTGAAGGCTGGCAGAAGCTTATACCAAATTGTCAATGGCCCAGGCTCCCTCTAGTTCCTCATTCTGCCACCATGGTCCAATATGGCTGTGGAGCTTTATCCATCAGATATCCATTCTGGTCAGAAAGATGGAGGAAAAGAGAAGGAAGAAAGGCACCCCTTTGCTGTTAAGATGATTTTCCATAATGACCACACAACATTTCCGGCTACAACATAATCTCCTGTAGCACAGCAAGGATATATAGTCTTTACATGGGTGTAGCATGCCAATCTAACTGTTATTATTGCTGTTTTTTTCTAATTAATAAAGAAAAGGAGACTAAATTAGGAAAGCATCTAGTAGTCACTGCCAAGACTGTTTTCTATGTTCTCCAATTTTTCTGAAACGCTGGATAATATTTACAATTCTAAAGATATAAATGTTTTCTTGTTTAAGGTATGTTAAGTTGTTGAGTGATACTAAAACATAACTGGTCTGTAAAAAAAAATGCTTAAAGTTAAATAAAAAAACTAAATTATTCAGAGGTTAACTAAATGTCTATTTGTTAATGAATACTAAGGAGCTATACTATCTTAGACACAAAATCTGTCCATGTTGAATGTATTTCCCACCTATAAGCACATTACCAATGTGGCTATTCACAGATAGACTTATTAGGTTATAAAACATACTTCTAAAAATAGTTGCAAAATTACATTTTTTATATTGAAGTTCAACATTTGGAATGGAAAATACATAAACTCTAAGCATAAGACAATAGGATAGAAATAAATGTACAATTCCAAAAACATGAGTAAATGGAAGATGGCATATAATTTTAATAGTCTGACTTAGAAAATCTCACATTTTACATGTCAGCATATTTTGCTAAATTGATAAAACTAATACAACTGAAAAAAAATCACTACCCACGTAGCATTTGTAGCGTAATCACAGTTTACAGTATAACAGAAATAATGTTTAAGAATATGTTAATGTTTATAGAATACTATAGAATAATCAGCAAAACCCTCTATCCGGTTGAGGAAAAACAAAGACTTCTGAACAACAGACTAGACATCTATTGTTATTATATATTTGTTATGGAACAGAAATGTATTGATTCCCCTGTCAACTGGAGGCCCAATATCTTGTTTAAAATTTACAATCTACAATGGGATGTTGATGAATCTATTTTATAACAGCACAGTAGTTTATCTTACCATATTAAATATAGGCGTCAATTGTAAAGTACAACTTGATTTTAAATAATAAAACAAAAAAATCTTAAAATTAAGAAACTATGCTATACAAATATGTTATACCTAACCAGTACTGTATTTTTCAACATTTAAGTAGTGATAGTTCCTGCTCATACTTATTCATTCAATATCAAACTAAAACCAACATTTACTGATGTTAGGCATTCTTCTAGGCCCTGAGGATACAGGTACAAACAAGAAAAATCCCTGAATTATGGAGCTTACATTTTACTGTGGGAAACAATTAACAAATAAATATATATACAATTTCAGGTGGTAATCAGTGTTCCAAAAAAAACTGGTAAGGAAAAAGTGAAACATGAAGGGAAGGAGGGAGTATTTTGAATTTGGTCAAGGGAGGTCTTTCTGAGGGGGTGACATTTAGCTGTAGCTCTGACTGAGGGAGAGAGGATACCCTATGAATATCCAGGAGAAGGCCACTCCAGGCAGAAAGCTGAATGAGTGCAAAAGCCCTGCACCATACACACCTGAACAGCAAGGAGCAAGACTGGAAAGAGCAAGGAGGGAAGTCACAGATGGCACACAAGCAGCCAGGTCCTCGGCCACGCAGGCTCTTGTGAGCCAGGTTAAGGGTGTTTAGTTTTACTGAAAATGAGATGGAAGCCATGAGGAAGGTTTATAGTAGAGCAGGGACATGATGGGCACACTTTAGAAGGATCATTCTGATTGCTGAGAAGAAAGAACCATACACAGACAAGGACAGAAGCAGAGACCAGCTAGCTGGTTGACTGCCAGATGAGTGATAGTGGCAAGGACAAGGAAGTGATAAAAATGAAAAGAAGGAGCCAGAGTTGGGACACATTGTAAAGATAGAGCTGAAAGCACTGTTGATGAACTGGATACGGAATAAATGTGAAAGAGAGAAGTCAAGCATGACAACTGTGTTAATGTGACCTCATGATGGAGAACCCCACAGCTCCCAAGTTTAAACATGCTGCACAGTTCAGGCTACAAATAGAGACCAACTGTAGGTTCAATAGCCAAATCCCTAGGAAATATAAACTGATTGGCCCAGTTTGGATCAGGTGCCCCAGCAATTTCTGTAACTCCTGTACTGCAGGGGGGTTGCATCTAATATCATGCATGAGCTTCTTCCAGAATCTTCACAGGCACAAATGTGCCAGGCAAATCCTAACTATAATCAACCCACCCCTCTTCATTCTAACCATTGTTCCAAGAGCTGTGCCAAGGACATTGCATATATTATCGCAGTAATTACAATGAGTTGTGGTAATGTATAAATGGAAAAAACAAGACCCATAAATGCTAAACAACTCATCACTCAGCTGGGTAAGTGGCAGAGGTGACATTTTCTGCCTCTTATGCAAACTTATCTAAGCTAATTTCGCCATATACAACATGAGGTTCTTTTTTGGTAGCAACCTCCAATAGTGACAAGTAAGTGAAGAGTCTAAATTTACTTTCCTGGACATCAAAAGCAGGTAGGAAAGGAAATCTTCTAATACACTGTGATCCATTGAGCATTAATCATCAACTACAAAAGTGCAAAAACAAAAATTAAAAAAACAAATCTTTAAACTTGTTTACAGCTTTCTATTTTTTGTAGAGACTCTGATCATATATTTCATGCAACAGACTAATAAAAGGATTCAGTTATGCTCAAACAGGTATCAAAGCAACCAGAATCCTCTGAAATATCAGCTAAGCTAGTTTAAGATTCATGCTTCCATTGCCTTTCACAAAGGCCTCACTAAATTCAGATTCCTATACTATGTTCTTGAAGGGGCAGGAAGTGTCTCTAAGATATTGCAGCCAATCCATAAATCTTGAACACCACTTTCTATGTAAAGCATACACACACACGCATGCACACATGCTCTCTCTCTCTCTCCCCCCACCAACCTTTCACTCTCTCTAGGATTGGTGGAAAATGGTGGGGCAAGAAGCACAGGAATGTGTCTCCCCATCTAGACAACAATTACGCTGGCAGAATAGGTCTTACATAATTATCTTGGAACTCTGATGTCTATTGAAGGCTTACGACTTCCATAAGAATGCTTGGATGGTCAATGAGGTTAATTTTGGTCAAGGTCAGCTCTTCACACAGTAACAACTACTCATTTTCCACACCCAGTCCTTTTTGAAAGCCAGGCATTAAAGACTAAAACATTCAAAAGCAACTGCATATATGGGGAAAATTAGAAAGTGACTGTGCATGCTCAGGGAAAGGTACATGCTCAGAAAGGACTTGAAAAGACCTTAAGTTGACACCTCAGGTTGATTCTTGGCAAAGAGACAGCCTACAACAATTTTAAAAAGAACAAGGAAAAAAAAATACCTAACTGAAAAAGAGAGAGAATCTGATTTCCAGAGCTACCACATTATCAGATTCAAACGTCTGGTTCTCAACAAAAAATCACAATCCATATAAAGAAACAGAAAACGACAACCCATCCAAACGAAAATTAATTAATTAACAGAGACTGTAAAAAATACCTGGTGACAGATCTACCTGACAAAAACTTCAAAATGACTGTCTTAAAGATGCTCAAAGAACTAAAGGAAGATGTAGATAAAGTCAATAAAATAATATCTGGTGAAGGATCAGTGAAACCAAAAGTTGGTTCTTTGAAAGGATAACAAGATCAATAGGATGCTGGCTAGATTAACAACAACCACAACAACAGAAGATCCAAATAAGCATAATCAGAAATGATAAAGATGTAACATTACGACTGATCCCAGAGAAATACAAAAGACCCTCAGAGACTATTATGAATACCTCTTGATATGGTTTGCATTTGTGTCCCCAACAAAATCTCTCTCATGTCAAATTGTAATTCCCAGTGTTGAAGGTGGGGCCTGGTAGGAAGTGACTAGATCACGGCAGCAGATTTTCCCCTTTGGTGCTGTACTCATGATAGAGTCCTCATGAGATCCGGTTGTTTAAAAGTGTGTGGCACATGAGAAGCAGGCACGCTTTTCCTCCTGCTCTGGCCATGTGAAGACATGCGTGCCTGCTTCTCATTCACCTTCCACCATAATTGTAAGTTTCCTGAGACCTCCCCAGCCCTACTCCCTGTACAGCCTGTGGAACCATGAGCCAATTAAACCTCTTTTCTTTATAAGTTACCCAGTCTAAAGTATTTCTTTATAGCAGTACAAGAATGGACTAATACACCTCTATGCACACAAACCAGAAAATCCAGATAAATTCCTGGAAACAGACAACTTCCTAAGATTGAATCAGGAAGAAATTGAAACCCTGAACAGAACATGAGTTAAAAAATTGAATCAGTAATAATAAAAAAAAAAAACTACCAATCAGAAAACGCCCTAAACAGATGGATTAACAGCCAAATTCTATCAGACATACAAAGAAGAGCTGATACCAATCCTACCAAAACTATTCCCCAAAATAGAGGCAAAGAACTCTACTCTCACTCATTCTATAAATCAAGCATCATTCTGATAATATGAGAAAAAAAAACTACAGTTCGATATCTCTGATGAATACAGATATAAAACTCCTCAACAATACACTAGCAAACTAAATCCAACAGTACATCAAAAACTTAATTTACCAGGATCAAGTCGACTTTATTCCTTGGACGCAAGGTTGGTACAACATATGCCATTCAATAAATGTGATTCACCACGTAAACAGAATCAAAAACAAAAACCATAAAATCATCTCAATAGATTAAGAAAAAGCTTTTGAGAGAGTGCAACATCCCTTCATGATAAAAACCCTCAAAAAATTAGGCATCAAAAAACATACCTCAAAATAGTGAGAAACATTGATGATGAATCCACAGCCAATGTCATACTGAATGAACAAAAGCTGAAACCATTCACCTTAAGAACTGGAACATGACAAAGATGCACATTCTTACCACTCCTGTTCAACATAGTACTGGAAGTCCTAGCCAGACCAATAAGTCAAGAGAAAGAAATAAAAGGCATCAAAATAGACAAAGAAAAAGAATAAGTCAAATTATCACTTTGCTGATGATACAATTCTATACTTAGAAAACCCTAAAGACCCCATCAAAAGGCTCCTGGAACTGATAAGTGACTTGAATCAAGTTTCAGGATACAAAATCAATATACAAAAATCAGTAGCATTTCTATACAATAATAACATTCAAGCAGAGAGCCAAACCAAGAAAGCAACCCCACTGACAACAAACACACACACATACATACACACACACACACACATACACACACACATATACACACATACACACACACGGTACCTAGGAATACATCTAACCAAGGAGTTGAAAGATCTCTACGAAGATAATTACAAAACACTGCTGAAAGAAATCACAGACAACACAAATAAATGGAAAAACACTCAAGCTCTGGATTGGAAGAAGCAATATCATAAAAATGGCCATACTTCCCAAAGCAATCTATAGATTCAACACTATTCCTATTGCTGTTACTATTCAAAACAGCAATATCATTTTTCACAGAATTAAAAAAACTTCTTATAAAATGTATATGGAACTGAAAAAGAGCCCAAACAGTCAAAGCAATCCTAAGCAAAAAGAACAAAGCCACGAGTATTACATTACCTGACTTCAAACCAAACGATACTACAAGGCTACAGTAACCAAAAAAAGCACGGTACTGGTACAACGACAGACCCAAAAAAAAAAAAAAAAAAACAACGATGTGACAGAATACAGGACCCAGAAATAAAGCCACACACAACCATCTGATCTTTGACAAAGTCAACAAAAATAAGCAATGGGGAAAGGACTCTCTATTCAATAAATGGTGGTGGGATAACTGGCTAACCATACACAGAAGAATCAAATTGGACCCCGAACTGAAGATTGATTAAACACTTAAAAATAAAACCTCAAACTATAAAAACCCTATAAGAAAACCTAGAAAATGTCCTTCTTGACATCGGGCTTGGCAAGGAATTTATGGCTCAGACATCAAAAACAATTGCAATGAAAACAGAAATTGAAGTGGGACTCAGTTAAATTAAAGAGCCTCTGCACAGTAAAATAAACAATCAACATGGTAAACAGATAACCTACAGAATGGGAGAAAATATTCACAAACTGTGCATCCTACAAAGGTCTAATATCCAGAATCTGTAAGAAACTTAAATCAACAAGCAAAAAACAAAAAAAAAAAAATTAAAAAGTGGGCAAAAGGCATAGACAATTATCATGAGAAGACACAACGATATATCAACAATTTCACACCAGTCAGAATGACTATTATTACGAAGTCCAAAAATAATAGATGCTAACAAGTCTGCAGAGAAAGGGGAATTTTACACACTGCTGGTAGGAAAGCAAACTAGTTCAGCCATGGTGGAAAGCAGTTTAGAGACTGCTCAAAGAACTAAAAACAGAACTATCACTCAACTGAGCAATCTCATTACTGGATCTGCACCCCCCCAAAATAAATCATTCTACCAAAAAGACACATACACTCATATGTTCATCACAGCACGATTCCTAATAGCAAAGACTTGGAATCAATGTAGGCACCCTTCAACAGTGTACTGGATAAAGAAAATATGGTACATATACATCATGGAATACTACATAGCCATAAAAAAGAAAAAAACCATGGCCTTTGCAGCAACATAGATGGAGTTGGAAGCCATTATCCTTCACAAATTAACACACAAACAAAAAATCACATACTTCATGTTCTCACTTACAAGTGGGAGCTAAACACTGGGTACACATGAACATAAAGATAGGAACAACAGACACTGGAGACTACAAGACAGGGAATGACAGACAGAAACAAGGGTTTAAAAACTACCTAGTGCATACTATGTTCACTGCCCTAGTGACAGGTTAAATCATGCCCCAAACCTCAGAATCATGCAATATACCCATGTAACAAACTTGCATATATACCCCTTGAATCTAAAATAAAAATTGAAAAAATAATGTGTGGATAAAATGCAAATATCAGTAAAGAGGCAGAGAACCTAAAAGAAAAAGGAAATTATGATGCTTAAAAGTATAATAAATAAAATTATAAAACACACTAGAGAAATTAGAAGGTAAACTCGACCAGGCAGATGAATCAGCAAACTTGAAGACAGAACACTGGAAATATCTATTCTGAGGAAAGGAAAGAAAAAAGACTGAAGAAAAGTGAACAGAGCCAAAGGGACCTATGGAACAGAGACAGAGAGAGAGAGAGAGAGAAAGAGAGAGAGAGAGAGAGAGAGAGAGAGAGAGAGAGAGAGGCATAGAGAGTATTTCAAGAAATAATGGATGAAAACTTCCCAAATTTGATAAAGATGTAATTGTGTGACATCAACAACTGAAAGGACAGGGAACAAAGCTGTAAAAGGGGTATAGTTTTTGTATGTTACTGAAGTTAATCTGATATAAAATCAAATTAGATTTTGAAAAGAAAATGAAATGAAAGAAACAAAAAAGAAATTTAAATGTTTCACTTCAGAAAAGGATCAATGAAACACAAAGGGAGACTAACGCAGAAAATGAGAGAAGGCTAGAAAGCATATAAAAAAACAAACAGCAAAAGGACAAAGTAAGTCCCTTCTTACCAGTAATTACTATGAATGTAAGTAGATCTAACTCTCCAATCAAAAATACCAAGATTGGTAGAATGGATCAAAACATGTGATCCAACTATATTCTGTCTACATGAGACTCACTTTAGATTGAAAAACACAAGTAAATTGAATGTGAAAGGATGAAAAAAGATAGTTCATATAAATTGTAACCAAAAAAGAGCAGAAGTAGCTATATTAATATTAGACAAAATAGATTTTAAATCAAAAAAGACTATGAGACAATGAACATTATTTATTAATAAAAGGTTCAATTCAGCATGAAAATACAACAATCATAAATGTTTATACACCTAACAACAGATAATCAAAATATATGAAGCAAAAACTGACAAACATAAAGGGAGATATAGAAAGTCCTATTACTTTACTACAATAATGCACTTCTGTGCACCCTATTTTATTTCAGCCTTGGATTACAGAATGTAATGATAGCTTTAAAGGCTATCTTAATTGTACCTTTAATTTGTAAACTAGGAAACTAAAGCCCACAAAATAAACTTATCAAAGCTTGTATTTCTAGACAGTGGCAGAGATGGTTACTTTAGCTTTAAAATTAAACTAGGAAACCAAGGCCTGCAAAATAAACAAACTTATCAAAGCTTATACTTCTAGACAGTGGCAGAGAGGAAATCATGCATGAACCATCTGCATTCCTACACTGAAGCTCTTTGCACTATATTCCATGTAATTTACCAGTAGTGAAGTTTCCAATGCAAAGTTATACTTGTGGAAGGATTCATCTTTGATAATAGAGGATATATCATGAACTGCATGGATACAGTTTGGCTCTGTGTCCCCACCCAAAACTCATCTTGTAACTCCCATAATTCCCACGTGCTGTGGGAGGGACCCAGTGGGAGATGACTGAATCATGGACACAGGTCTTTCCCTTGCTGTTCTCATGATGGTGAATGGGTCTCACGAGATCTGATGGTTTTAAAAATGGGAGTTTCCCCCTACAAGCTCTCTCTGTCTGCCTGCTGCCACCCACGTAAGACATAACTTGCTCCTCTTTGCTTTCCACAATGATTGTGAGACCTCCCCAGCCATGTAGAACTGTAACTCCAATAAACCTCTTTCTTTTGTAAATTGCCCAGTTTGGGGTATGTTTTTGTCAGTAGCATGAGAACTGATTAACACAGTAAATTGGTACTAATACAGTAAATTGGAGTGGTGTGCTGCTTAACAGACTAATACAGTAAATTGTAGTGGGGTGCTGCTGAAAAGATAACCCAAAAATGTGGAAGTGACATTGGAACTGGGTAACAGACAGGGCTTGAAACAGTTTGGAGGGCTCAGAGACAGGAAAATGTGGGAAAGTTTGGAACTTCCTAGAGACTTGTTGAATGGCTTTGACCAAAAGCCTGATACTGATATGGACAATGAAATCCAGGCTGAGGTGGTCTCAGATGGAGATGAGGTACTTGTAAGGAACTGGAGCAAAAGTGACTCTTGTTATGTTTTAGTAAAGAGGCTGGTGGCATTCTGCCCCTGCCCGAGAGATTTGTGGAACTTTGAACTTGAGGGAGATGATACAGTGTATCTGGCAGAATAAATTTCTAAGCAGCAAAGCATTCAAGAGGAGACGTGAGTGCTGTTAAAGGCACGCGGTTTTAAAAGGGAAGCAGAGCAAATCAGTTCAGAAAATTTGCCACTTGACAATGCAATAGGAAACAAAGTCTCATTTTCTAAGGAGAAATTCAAACTGGTTGCATAAATTTGCATAAGTAACGAGTAGCCAAATGTTAATCCCCAAGACAATGGGGAAAATGTCTCCAGACCATGTCGGAAGTCTTCACTGCAGCCCCTCCCATTACAGGCCCAGAGGCCTAGGAGAAAAAAAGTGGTTTCCTGGGCTGGAGCCAGGGTCTCCATGCTTTGTGCAGCCTAGGGACTTAGTGCCCTGCCTCCCAGCCACTCCAGTCATGGCTGAAAGGGGCCAACGTTCAGGCTGTGGCTTCAGAGGGTTGAAGCCCCAAGTCTTGGCAGCTTCCACATGAAGTTGAGCCTGTGAGTGCACAGAAGTAAAGAATTGGGGTTTGGGAACCTCTGCCTAGATTTCAGAGGATGTATAAAAACGCCTGGATGCCCAGGCAGAAGTTTGCTGCAGGGGCAGGGCCCACATGGATAAACTCTGCTAGGGTAGGGTGGAATGGAAATGTGGGGTTGGAGCTCTCACACAGAGTCACTACTGGGGCACCACCAAGTGGAGCTGTGAGAAGAAGGCCACCATCCTCCAGATCCCAGAATGGTAAATCCACTGACAGCTTGCACTGTGCACCTGGAAAAACCACAGACACTCAATGTCAGCCCATGAAAACAGCCAGGAAGGAAGCTGTACCCTGCAAAGCCACAGGGACGGAGCTGCCCAAGACCATGGGAACCCACATCTTACATCAGCCCCTTTGTTTTGGCCAATTTCTCCCATGTGCAACAGCTGTATTTACCCAATGCCCCAATGTCTGTGTCCCCATTGTATCTAGGAAGTAACTAACTTGCTTTTGATTTTACAGGATCATAGGTGAAAGGAACTTGCCTTGTCTCAGATCAGACTTTGGACTGTGAACTTTGGAGTTAATGCTAAAATGAGTAAATACTTTGGGGGACTGTTGGGAAGGCATGATTGGTGTTGAAATGTGAAGACATGAGATTTGGGAGGAGCCAGGGATGGAATGATATGGTAGGGCTTGGAGTCCCCATCCAACTCTCATCTTGTACCTCCCATAATTCCCACACGTTGTGGAACGGACCCAGTGGGAGATTGTTGAATCATGAGGGCGAGTCTTTCCCATGCTATTCTCATGATGGTGAGTGGGTCTCATGAGATCTGATGGTTTTAAAAATGGGAGTTTCCCTGCACGAGCTCTCTCTCTTTGCCTGCTGCCATCCATGTAAGATGTGACTTGTTCCTTCTTGCTTTCCACCATGATTGTGAGGCCTCCACAACCATGTGGAACTGTAAGTTCATTAAACCTCTTTCTTTTGTAAATTGCCCAGCCTTGGGTATGTCTTTATTAGCAGGATGAAAATAGACTAATATGTGCACACAAATCCATCATAATAGAGCCATTCTCTTCCTCCAGTTTGGCTTCATTAGAACACATGCACCTGGATGAAGGATGACACCATACAAAGAATATTACATCTGATATCTCACATCACAAGGGGTATAAAGGAAGTTGAATGGGCCAATTGGAAAAATGCTAGAAAATCAGAAAGTAGGCACCAGCCTATACAGTCAAAGGCAAACTCTTTTTCCAAGTCTACAAGGAGTTCTTCACTTGAGACAAGCAGATCATTCTATATTCCAAATACAGCAAATCGGGCACCACTGCCAATTCCCCAACCCCTTTGAAAAACAAAAAAAAAAAAACTAATGCAGCCAGTTGTTCAAATACTTGAATAACTGGTTGTACAACCACAACCAAAGGTTTGCCATGATCCCCAAGCAGAAGAAAAAAGACACTAAAAACACAGAATTCTCACTAGGTATTTTTACAGGGGATAAAAGTAAACAATCAGTGAAAGTGTCTCCATGGAGAAGGAAATACAAATAGATAAATTTTTGTGCCAGTTTTATCTGTCAGTAAAATGTGCAGCAATAAGCTCTGTTAATACCACAAAAGGAACCAATCAATGTATCGTGAGCTCCATGCACTAACTGACCGTTCATAAGTTTATTTAAATACTCAAGAGAGAAGGAGCCCAGATACTATCACATCCAAGAAAGAGTCCAAGTACCGCGGGTCCCGAAGACCTGCTGAAGTTTGGGTATTTAAAGTAGGAACAGACTCCTGAGCACATCTCTGAGGCTGGTAAGCTAATGTGAGTAAAATCACTCCACTGGAACTCCTGCTGCAAGTCTTTCTTCTCTGTAGCCTAATCCATTTGCCTTGGTATGCAGAACATCAAGAGTCACTTGGTGGTCCTGAGTTAAAACAGCTCCAGCCTAACAGGGGAAGAGCCCCTGGAATCACCAGTCACTTATTTCTGGGATAATAGTAGGGAAAAGAAAAGAGACTTCAGGATCAAACAAACCCAAGTGTGACCAAACCCAACGTAACCAGGGGCAAATATCTTAACCTCTCAGCACCCCTGCCTTCTTTATCTATAAATGGTCTTCTTATGCACCCTTCAGGATTGTAGTAAAGACCAAATGGCGTCATGAATATATGTGAAATATCTAGCATATTTAGGCAGTCAGAAAACATAGTAATTAGTATTGGCATTGTTATTGTCATTGTTACTGGCTCCATATGCTGACAGGCCAGAATATGGGCCTCAGGAGCATGAACCCTATCCACACTACCCTCATTTGCAAACACCCAGCTTATAAAAGGCAGAAAATAAAAAATGCATGAGAGCAATCAGAGAAAAACAACAACAACAACAATAAAAAAAACAAAAACAAAACAAAAAAATAGTTTTTTTTTCATGGGAGGAAGAGAAAAAGGTAAAAAGCAAGGCTGCACACGTTACCTGGGCAGGAGACTGAAAGGATTTGTTGGCCTTCCTGACAGATCCAATGGCCTCCTGCCCACATTAGGTCCTCTACAATCTCCGAGGATTTTCACATAGCTTTTTCAGGCAGCTCAAAACCCCAGCAATGAGTGATTCAAGTGTCCTCTTCAGAAAATGCAAATACCTTCGTTCAGGTTAGGGTTATGCTCATATTATGCATCATTCATACACTTAGAAGAAGTTATTCAATCAAACTGTTCCCCTCTAAGAAAATGCTAGAACGCCACAAACACTTTCTATGAGTAAAGCAGGCTGGGGGAGGAGAAAGGAGGACTGAAAAAGGCAGCGAGGGGAAATAGGGGGAGTCTAAGGTGGTGAAAATCTGATAGAAGAATATGAAACCAAAACTAGCTTATTTAAAAATCTCCCCAAAAGATGACTGCCAACTATACAGCAAAAGACTCCTCTCTACCTTTTCTATCATTGTCCTTGGTTCCGTCCTCCTAAGAACTAGAGTGGAGTCTCCTATCATAGTAGCACAGTGAAATTTTTAACATGGGTTCAAGGAGATTCTGTGCGTCAGCTAGGAAACTTAACTTTAATTTTTTGTTTAACTTTTTTTTGTCTGAGAAAACTAGTTCTGAGTTCATACAACTCACTTACATGAGTCACTGAAAGCAGAAACTAAACTGTTTAAGGTCGATAATTATTTCATTAAACAAATAAATGAACAGATACATAAACAAATGAATAAAGGAAGGGGAGGGCTTCCTGGTAAGACTCACCCCTGATCTCAGTTTGGTTTTCTTCTAAGCACCTATCACCATCTGACCTCATAATTCATCAACCATCTTCCCTACTAGAACATAAACTCTGTGAGGATGCAAACTGATTTTCACATGACTGTTGTCCTCACCTATAGTAGTGCATGGCAAATTGTACATGCTCAGTAAATATTTGTTGAATAAGTGAATAGCTGAACTGAACAGGAAATGCCTCTATAAGACCTTTGAGGTTTAACACTAAGCCTTTAAGAGTAATGCTGCAGTTCCCTCCCTCACCCAGTTCCCCATTTCTTGTTTCACACCACAAGAACATGACTACGTTCTGAGCTTGTGATCATTTCCTTTTAAATAATGCCTCACGGATCACTTTGAAACACTAGAGATCATTTGTCATGATACTAGTTGCTATCCCTACTTTTCCCCTGGAATTTGTTTTTTTCTTAATGGCAAACCTTCGAAGAGCTTCCAGTTGCATCAAAAATAGAAAATTCCACGTAAATAAAATGGCTTTCTCTGCTTTTTTTAAAAAGTATCTTAAACTCATTATCTTTTATCTTTGAGAAGATCTCGAAGCCAAATCACAAAGAACTGAAAGATATTCTCATTTATTTTTCCATAAGAAAAAAAAAAAAACCCTGCTATTTACAGAAAATGCTGGGAGGGGGCACTATAACCTATTGCACTTGTAAGTGTCTCCTCTATTTGAATAATGACACAATACCTTTTCCCCCAATTGATTACTATCTTTTTAATTACAAAAAGGTCTTTACTATTAAACCAATGGCAAAAAGCAGGTCATACTAACTGTTATAAAATAATAAAGCATTTCCCCACTTGCAAAGATTCATACATTAAATGTTTGATAATTCTCAAAATCAATTAGGCCATCAATAGTGAAAGCCCAGCTGCTTGTAAATCAATTTAAAGGTCTGACAGTAATAATTTCCTTGTATTCAGTCATCAAGCTTCCTCATGTAGATAAAAAAGTAAAAGAAAATAAACTTCATTTTATAATCCTAATCTCATTATAAGAATTCGAACCCAGAAAGGGAAATTTATTAAGTAATTACTAATTATTATGAAGTTATATGGCTTAGTGGTAAACATGCAAAGCCTGCAAAAAGACTTGTAATTCTTCAGTTGGAGACAATGCACAGGAAAAATAGTTTTTTAAAATAATTAATTATAACATATTCAGTCTATTTCTTTAAAAACAATGCATAATTAAAATTATTCACATATATCTGAATGAGTAAACAGATTTTGAATTGAATCAAATATATTAAAGGGTACTTGTGGGTTTTTAGAACACTTTCTTATATAATTCAGTACGAGTCAAATTAACTCCTCATTCCTAGAGACTTAAGGGCAAAAGGCTGCAAGGTTTAAGTAGTAGTTTTGAAAAATTAACACTTTACTACTCAGAATACATGTGAATAAATGTGTCACATTTACAATCTGCAAAACAAGTACACTTCTTTCTGCTGTGGGTACTATTCCTGAAAAAATCAAAACGATTATAAAACAAGCACCTTGTTTTTTTAGACATGACCCATTGTGTTGCAGTGAAGGCTGTGGAGGAAGAAGAGTTCTATTGTAGCAAGCAAATGGCTACACTTTTCTGAAAGAATGAAATCCAAACTAAATCACAAAGTGTGTAGCTCAGAAAGGGACATGAAGATACTCTTAACGTAAGGCAAGATAGATGATCTATCTCCTGACAGTAAAAGCTGCAAGATAAGAAAGAGGTCTTGCCTGAGAACCAGCTACTCAGACTTGCTGCAACTAACCCAAGAAGCACTACACTGAGATATCACGTTAGTTCAAACTTGAGCTCATTCAGCTCAAATATCACCTGGGAAGCTGGTGCCCAGAGCTGATACAGGAAGATACTTGTTTTACAGCTATAACTTCAGAAATTAAATTTAAATTACTAATATAATTTTAAGATTTGGATGTATTACAAATGCCTTTTCACTTAATAAACATACGTGATGTGTATTTAAACATGTACAATTTAGGAATTGCCTTTAATATATTACCTCCTGTCCTTTTAAGTAGGTGTTCTTCCTCTCCCTTCATAGCTAAGGAAACAGATACTTAAATAATTTAAATGACTTTCCTAAGGGCACTGGATAAGAAGTTGGACTCAAATTTAGGTTATTTGACTCCAGGAGCAATTGACCTTCCAGTAAAACAACTTTCCCAGATCTTTATCTTCCCCAATTATGTGTTAATTCCATAATTAGGTTAAAAATTCCACACTTACTAAAAGAATATACCAGTCCAATTTTCAAACCTAGATGAAACGGACCTCCCCTTCCATTACTTACTTTTTAATATTTATATTAAAAATTATTTCAAAACATACTAAACAAACCAAATTAAACTCATTTGTCTGCCAGAATAAAGTACAAATGGCAAAATTTAGCCCAACAAACTATGACTAGCACCTCTTAAACTGAGTGTAACTTTTAGCAAATGATAGCTTTCAGGGAAAAAGAATGGAAAGGAGAAAAAAGGGCTTTCAGTTTGATTGGTGACACTTCCCACAAACTGAGATGGTTTTAGCTTGGTAATCTCAAATACCAGATGCCCTGACTTGTACAAACTATATCCTGACACACCATCACTAGAAGATTTTATACCATATATAACCCGACCTTACCTCTTCCAGTGTTTTTAAATTGTATTTATAATTTTTTTATATTTTATTTCTGTGCATATGTAGTAGATGTATATACTTATGTGGTACATGAGATATTCTGAAACAAGCACGCCATGCGTAATAATCACATCATGGAAAATGGAGTATCCATCCCCTCAAGCTTTTACTCTTCGTGTTACAAACAATCCAATTATATTATTTATTTAAAATGTATAATTATTATTACTATAGTCACCCTGTTGTGCTATCAAATACTAGGTTTTTTAGGTTTTTTTTTGTTTTTGTTTTTGTTTTGTTTTTTTGAGATGGAGTCTTCCTGTGTCACTCAGGCTGGAGTGCTGTGATGCAATCTTGGCTGACTGCAACCTCTGCCTCCAGGGTTCAAACCATTCTCCTGCCTCCACCTCCTGAGTCGCTGGGACTACAGGTGCCTGTCACCACATCCGGCTAATTTTTTTCTATTTTTTTGTATTTTAGTAGAGATGGGACACTCTGATGGGATACTCTGGCCATACTGGCCAGGCTGGTGTCGAACTCTTGACCTCATGATCCACCCACCTCGGCCTCCCAAAGTGCTGGAATTATAGGCGTGAGTCACCGTGCCTGGCCCAAATACTAGGCTTTATTCATTCATTCTAACTATTCTTTTGTACCCATTAACCATCCCAACCTCCCCTCCATTCCCTCACTACCCTTCCCAGTCTCTAGTAACCCTCTTTCTACTCTCTATCCCCATGGGTTCAATTATTTTTACTTTTAGATTCCACAAATAACTGAGGACATGTGAGGTTTATCTTTCTGTGCCTGTTTTATTTCACTTAAGATAATGACCACCAGTCCCACCCATGTTGTTTCAAATAACTAAATCTCTTTCTTTTTTGTGGCTGACTAGCAAGTACCACATTTTCTTTATCTATTCATCTGTTGACGGACACTTAGGTTTCCACTAAATCTTGGCTATTGTGAACAGGGTTGCAAAAAACATAGGAGAGCAGGTATCTCTTCAATATACTGATTTCCTTTTGGGAGTTATTGTTGTACCCTCAGCAGTGGGACTGTTGTATTGTATGGTAGCTCTACTTTTAGTATTTTGAAGAACATCCAAACTGTTGTCATAGTGATTGCAATAATTTACATTCCCACCAATAGTGTATGAGGGTTGCCATTTCTCCACATCCTCACCAGCATTTATTTGCCTGACTTTTGGATAGAAGCCATTTTAAGTAGGTGAGAAGATATCTCACTATAGATTTGCATTTCTCTGATGAACAATGATGTTCAGCACCTTTTCATATGTCTGTTTGCCATTTGCATGTCTTCAAGAAATACCTATTTCAATCTTTCCCCATGTTTTAATCAGATTATTAGATTTTTTTCCTATAGAGTTGTTTAAGCTCCTTATATATTCTGGGTGTTAATCCTTTGTCAGATGGATCATTTGCAAATATTTTCTCCTATTCTGTGGGTTGTCTCTTACTGCATTTTTTCCTTTGCTGTGCAGAAGCTTTTTAACTTGATGTGATCCCATTTGTCCATTTTTGCTGTGGTTGCCTGTGCTTATGGGGTATTACTCAATAAATCTTTGTCCAGACCAATGTCCTGGAGAGTTTCCCCAAGCATTTTCTTTTGGCGGCTTCATAAAGCAAAATTAGCTTTGACTTTGATAAAGACAGCAACATTTTAATAATAATCTGAATTACTTTGCAACTCTTTATAGAGAATTTCTTACTGAATGGCTGTAGCATAGTTCAAGGTTTCCTTTCAGTCATCTCACAATTGGGAAATGCACATATATTAAGTAAAATTGGCAGAAAAGAGTCAGTTTAGGAGTCAAAAAATAAACAGCTTATTTATTTCACATTATAGACATTGAAGTAGGTCCCTTTAGTATCCTTTCAATATCATTATCTTTGTCTTCTCATTAATAAGCTAGCTATAAATTATTATTCACAGATTAAGGAAAAAACAAGATATCAGATATAAAAGTGTTTTGAAGACAGTGGAATTAAAAATGAAGTGGTTTCAACTGAATATTTCACCAACGTGAAGAAAATATACCACTCCCCTGGAGCTCGAAATGAGTCATCTTATTCTTCAGTTCTATTGTCAAATCTGGTTTTTCCTTTCTCTCCAAATCTCTCACTCTAACTTTATTTAAAACAAACAAGCATGAATTTTAGACTTCAGGACTCGATTTGGCTTTTAGAACTAAATGTTGAATGTTAAGACAAGCCCTGAGGAGATTTATATCTCCTCTGATCACAAAGTGACTTACTATAACTGAAGAAAAACAGAGAAAAATAAATACAGATATAGTGAAACGTTAACCAAAGCACATGAGGAAAATGTGACAACTTTCTCTCCCTCTTGGTTTTCAAGCTTCCTTGGAGCATTCTACAATCTTACTCCTTTCCATGTTTGGACAATTTCCATTATATTTGGAGAACTGTGTTATTAAATACACACTTTTTCCCCCAGCAAAAATCAGTAGAGCATACAGAGTTTTTCAAAGAATCTAAGGTAAAATAATATAATCTCGGCCGGGCACGGTGGCTCAAGCCTGTAATCCTAGCACTTTGGGAGGCCGAGACCGGTGGATCACGAGGTCAGGAGATCGAGACCATCCTGGCTAACACGGCGAAATCCCGTCTCTACTAAAAAAAATACAAAAAACTAGCCAGGTGAGGTGGCGGGCGCCTGTAGTCCCAGCTACTCGGGAGGCTGAGGCAGGAGAATGGCATAAACCCAGGAGGCAAAGCTTGCAGTGAGCTGAGATCCGGCCACTGCACTCCAGCCTGGGCGACACAGCGACACTCCGTCTCAAAAAAAAATAATAATAATAATCTCAAAAACACCAATGAATAACGGCAGTTTTAGCGACTTCTAGGAAACAATGTAGTGGTAAACAACAGCTAAAATAATTTTTATGGTAAACCTGAAGTTAAACAGTATGATATCATCGTGCAGTAAAAATGCTTGTTTTTTTTTAAATTCAGATGTAAGGTATCAGTTAAAGCATAAAATTTTTCTCTGAAGTAAGATAATAAAGAAAATATTTATTTTATAAATTAAATAACAGAACTTAGTCATATTAATTAAAACATTTTTGTCACTACTGGACAATGACCATATGTGAATTCCACAAGTAACATATTAATATTCCAACTAATATAACACGGTCAGAAGACAACCATATAACTGTCCAGAAAGAATTAAAGAACATACATATATTAAGTTTCATTCCAACCTACAAAGAGCCTGCACTTAAAAGTCTTAAAGGTTTCCTGAATTATGGAATCTCAACTTTCCTGCCAATTAATCCAGTTCTCTCTTTTTAAAATGTAGACTCTGACCTTAAACAGAAGGCATATTCTAGCTGACTTCTAAGTGTGTCCAAAGTATAACTCAGAGAGCCCAATGGTCTGTGTTCAATACCTATTCTTTCTACAGAATCTCAAAAGTGACAGTATAATGAAAAGAAAAGCTACTTTTTCTCCTAAAAATATCCCCCTTCATCATCAGTGTGTTGCCATTTTTGCATTGCAAAGAATAGACATTCTAAATGTTCCCTTCCACATAGAAAGGCAAAAGACAGAATGTGAATATGAATGAGCGTGTGTAGGTAAGCTGAGGGATAGTTTGGTACCCAAAATATTTCAGATGACTTTGTAAAGAAGTAATGTAGTTAAAACTCCCAAGAGCATGAGATTGAGGAGGGCAGGGAAATGAAGGACCTAGGAATGGAATAGAGTTAACAGCCCATGTGAAGAACATAGCACAAACTTACCAGGTTTATTTCTGTGAATTCTAACATAGTTTGCTGGAAGATGCTCCTGAATTGTTTATAGGTCTAATCTTTAAGCCACATGCTCAAATAATTGTATCAGGTGTTTCCCCCAAATACCCAAATAGCTGTTCTTTAATGAACAGAGAAATCAGGGAGTATCTTCCTGTCTTTAACCATTTTCGGCATTTTTCTGAGACGCAAGTCACATGTGTGAACAACATCTAACTATAAAAATATACACAAAACTGCTACCAATGTATATCCATATTATCAATTGGTCAGGAAAAACTTACTGGACACTAATATGCATGATGCAAGGGACTCATGTGCCAAAGAATCACAGGGACAAATGCATTAGGAAGATAAGGTAAGCATTACCAGAGTGGGTGACTGTGTTTGTCTTATTCCCTTTGTAATTACCTCTAGTCTCCAACACAACAGAATAGGCACTGAAAAAACATCCGCTGAATAAACAGGTTTTTTAAAATGGTGCAAATAAGGAAATCAAAATGGTTATAGTTTGCTGTGGTTTCAATATCCCTATAAAACTCATGTTGAAATTGAATTACTATTGTGATGGTATTAGAAGCTGGGGCCATTAAGAAGTGAAGTGATTCATCCTTAAGGGCTCTGCCCTCATGAATGGATTTATGTCTTTATTGTGAGTTCGTTCATTATCACAAGAGTGGGTTGTTATAAAAAGCACATTTGGCCCCATCTTGCTCTCTTGCTTTCTAGCTCTCTTGCATTTCCACCTTCTGTCATGGGATGATGAGGCACAAATACCCTCACCATATGTCAATGCCACAGTCTCAGATTTCCCAGTCTCCAGAACCAGAAGACAAAGTTCTGTTCATCATAAATTACTCAGTCTGTGGTATTCTGTCATAGCAGCATAAAAGGACTAAGACATGGTTGTTTTAGTTATCTGGGTCTTGCCACTTACCATGTCTCTATGCTGCTTTCTGGCAGCAGCAGCAAATCCCAAATTCCACTTACTTGGCTTCTCTCCAGATTACCTATAATAACAAACCTTCTGCTAGTCCTGTTATCTTACTGACTAGAACTATCCATTAAGTTGCATACATCTGGGATACAATAATAATTGACAATTCAGGTTTATAAGATACCTTTTAACCTAGAAAGATAACCTTGCACTCAGTATTCTTGAATATAATTTTTTTTAAATCTATAATTTTGCATTATTAAAAATTAAGATGAACAAAAAGTAGTGTTTTCAGCCATGTAAGATGATGATGTTTATTATAGATAAATCATTCTGAAATTACACATAAGATAAAGTGATACAGAAAATCAGCCATAAAAACTTAGAAGCTATACTGCTGGTATTTCAGACCAAACAAAAAAAGGTTTAACCTTGAATACCTTAACTATGCCATTTAGACATCTAACGTATCTCTCTCCATCAGCTTCTTACTGAAATAACAGGGATCACAATCATTGTATATACAAAGCAGTCAAATGGTTCATTTCTTTTTTATTATTATTACACTTTAAGTTCTAGGGTACATGTGCACAAA